>NC_061509.1:40175017-40295369 GCF_022539505.1 Lolium rigidum
TCCCCATCACCTTCCGACCAGGTATAGGTCCGGTGGCACGCCCTTGCACTTCGCATCGCCGCGTGTGACCAGAAGAGCATTGCGGGCCGTCGCTCGGAGGGGTCTCAGCCAGCCGCAGCTCTAGGCTCTTCCCGGCTCTACGGTGTTGACAAGGCCGCTGCCCGCCGGTGGGTTTTGGCAGTCAACACCGGCTGGCGGGAGTAAGGCCTAGGAAGCCGGCACGCGAAAAACGACTAAGGGAAAGAGTAAAAGCGAGTTGACTTGCAACTTTTCATAAAAGTGCCGGATTGCCGAATTCAGCTCGTTCGACCGAAATATCGTCGGCCTCACCCAGCCGGCCCGCTCTTGATCCGGCGACGGATCGCAAGTCGGACGTACGACCGGCAAGAGCACAGCCAAAGAGTGGGGTGGATGGGAAAAAGCGAACGAGTCGAAAGAAAGCAACTCGGTACACAAATGATTAACAAACACATTAAAGTGTGACATAATTAAAGGGCGATAATATTCATACATCTGCACCCGGCATCCCGGGGATTTAATAAAATTGTCTTGCAAAAGCATAAGATAACAGGTACGAGCTAAGCATCGGCTGGATCAGGACCAGCCGGCGGGGCGTCAGCAGAGCCGGCTGCCGGGTCATCCTCGGGCACGTCTTCCGCCTCCTCGTCCTCAGCCTCCTCCTCCTCGTCGTCGTCGACGGCGGATTCGGGTCCGCGATGAAGATGGCCTTGTCGACGAAGTCGGCAATGGCGCAGTGCGCGGGCAAGCCGAGCAGCCTTGTTCTCCGCCGGGAGCTTGTCCTCCACGTCGCGCGCGCCGGTATTCCAACCGGTCGAGGCTAACCTCGTTATACCAGAAAGCACGAAGGACGAGGCCATGTCGGCTCCAGCGCGCGTGGCCGACTCCTTCCGGTCCAGTAAGCGGTCGGGAGCCCTCTCCAGCCCAGGAGATGAGGTTGGAGAGGTCTTGTGGCAGCGTCTCCGTCGGCCAAAGCAGCCTCGATCAGCTCCTCCGCCGCCTTCCGCAGCTCCCAGCCAAGCTTGGTGACCGGCTCCACGCGGGCGGCGATGGACGTCGATAGTCGTCCATGGTGAAGCGAGTCGGAGCTCGCTCCCCAGCGGCCTGCCGGCGCTCCTCCCGCGCCCCGCCAACAGCCGCTAACGCCCGATCCCGCGCCTCGTGGAAGGACGCTGCAAAGAAGAAAAGCATGTCAGGAGCTATCAAAGCCGAAATAAGCTGAAAAATGCAAATTTCCGAAGTCCTAAAGTAAGCCTGGCGGCAGCCGGCAAGAACCGACTGCCCCCAGCCCGAAGATGGAGATATCGAAAAAATCAAGTTTCTGCCGCCGGCTGCCAACCTAAGCCGGCAGCAGACGGCCGAAAGCCGGCAAAGGGGAAGGCATAAGACTAAAGACTCACCCGCCAAGCCGCGGTCGAGCGCGCTAAGTTCCTCCAACCACCGCTTGGCGGTGGCCGATAGCTCGTTGGACTTGGTGGTCACCTCTTCGTGAAGCGCATGCCGCTGCTTCTCCACCTCGTCCAGCCGCCTGCTCAGCTCCGCCAGCTTCTCCTCCCCGTCCTTCTTGAGGGCGGCAAGCTCCTTGAGATGGTTAGCCTCAAGATGGCGCAACCGCTTCAGCTCCCCGTCAGCCACCTTCAGCTTGGCGGCAGCAGCCCGGTTCGCCTCCTCGCTCGTGACGCATTGAGCGCGGGCAACTCGGAGGTCCGACTCCAGCTGCGGGATCCGGGCGGCCTCAGCTGCAAGCCGGCAAAAATGAAGCCGTCAGTCAAAAAAGAAGAAACCCAACAGAAAAAGCAAGTCAAAGGAAAGAAGGCCTCACCCTTGACAGCATCCAGTTCGCGAGCCAAGCCGGCTCGCTCGATCTTGGCCTTGTGGTAGCTGGTCACCACCTGGTTGTACAGGAAGGTGCGCCGCTCCTCAACCGTCTGAAAAATCAGTTGCTTAGACGAAATCCGGACCGGCTCCAAGCAGTCGGCCCACGTCTCGGAGGGCTACCAGGATAACAATAAAATTGCAAAAGAAAAGAAAACATACCTTCTCGGCATCCTCCAGCCGTCGCCAGCCGGGCAAGGGTCTCGGCGGCCTTGGTCTTGAGGGCTGGCGCGGTAGCCGGAGAAAAGCATCTTCATGGGCGCCTTGCCAGGCTGCCCCTCCCGGCTGATAATCTCGCAGGAGTTCGCCTGATGCCATGCCTTCTCCATAGTCCCGGCCGAGCCGAAGCTGGAATCGGAGGCGGACGGCACAGCCACCAGCCGGGCGCCCTTAGCCACGTGAAGGCCTTCAGCCGGGCCCGCTGGACCCTCTGTCCTCACCAGCGCCCGGGAGTCGGCGTCCTTCGAGCGCGCTGGCTCCTCCCTCGCCGGCTCCTTCCCGGTCGGCTCCCTCCTCGTCGGCTCCGAAGATGGAGGCGGCGCGGTTGAAGCAGTCGGCCCGGTGGGAGCCGTCCCTTCCGGGGCGCCCTCCGGCACCACGACGTTGGGCGCGGGCCCGCCGACTCCGGTCGCAGGCGGCGCAGCCCCGCCAGCTCCAGCTCTAGCTCCGGCCGTGCGCTCCACAAACGGGGCGCGGCGCGGGAACATATCGTCTATGGTCGGCCGGTGCGCCGACTGACCCTGGTCTCCACCGCCAGGCGCCTTAGAAGGCGCGGCTGAAGAAGACGCCCCCGCAGAAGGCGGCGTGCCCGCAGGCGGCGTGTTGGCAGCCGGCGGCGTGCGCGCGCGCGCCGAAGGTTGCGGGGTCGGCTCCCTCCTCTGCCACGGAAGCGGCGACGCGACGGGAGGAGCTTGCCTAGAGCCGCCTCCCTGGGTGAATTTGATCGCAGCCCTAGCCGAACAAGCAAGAAAAGATAAGTACGAAGAGGAAGGAAAGAAAAGGAATGAAACAACAGAGGAAAAAAGAACTCACCCGGCTTTCTCCGGGATCTTCTTGGGCGCCAGCCGGCGCTGCTTCTTGACTCTCGCCTCCGTAGCAGCCGTAGACCCGCTGCCGGCCCGCTTCTTCCCCTTCGGCTTGGAAGTCGCCGTGCCCGCAGGCGGCACCACGCGCAGAGGCACCGCTGGGATGGGCCCCGTGCCGGATTCGGCCGGCTCCGCCTGCGGCTGCTCCTGCTCCTGATCGTGCTCGGGCGAGGGCGGCGGGTTGTGTTCCCCCTGGCCGCCCTGATCCTGCACCTCCGGCAGATCGTCGTCGCCGGCTTGGTCGCCGGCTGGGTCAGCCGGGTCGACGTGATCCGGCGTCCAGACCTTCGTCGCCAAGTCGCCATCCTCGATGCCTTGGCGAGTGAAAAGCTGAAAGGAACAAGATAAATATCAAGTCGGCCACGCAGCCGCAAGCCGGAAGACGGCAAAAACGTTAAACTTACCAGTTCAGGCGGATGCTTCCGGCCGTAGGGCGGCAGCCCCCAATCCCAGCCTGTCGGGCATGTTGGCCTTGGTGATGTTGTTCACCCGGTGAGCCACCTGCAGCTGGGAAAGCTCCACCTTCGACGTCCGGGTCGGGTCGAGCCGGCCGGACATATGGCCAATCTTGTGGACGCGCCACTGGAGCGGTATGACCCGGCGCGAGATGTAGGTGCAAAGGAGATCCTCGGCACTGAGCCGGCCGCTCGTGACGCACTCACTCAGGAAGTCACTCAGGAGGTTCACCTCCGCGTCCGGGTCCGAGGACTTGGCGTTGCAGCCCCAGTTGATCCGGCCGACTGGCGGAGCCGGGTTATATTCCGGCAGGTTGAGCCGGTCGAAGGCCGGGCTCGCATTCCGCACATAGAAAAGACATCCGCCACTCTTTACAGAATCGACAGTCGGAATCTTCGGGAAGTGCGTACCCGTGCGGGGGTAGATGGAGGCGGCGCCGCAGATCCTCAGGCGGCCTTCGGTCGTTTGCGCCTTGAGGTAGAAGAGCCGGCTCCAAAACTCCACATCCGGCCACAAGCCGGCGTAGCCTTCCATGAAGGCCACGTAGCAGCTGAGGAGGATCATGGCGTTGGCCGGCAAGTGGTGCGGCTGCAGGCCGAAATGGTCGAGGAAGCGGCGGAAGAAGTTGGAAGCCGGCAGACCCAACCCGCGGTCGAGGTGCGCGCCGAAAACCACGCGTTCGCCGGGCTCCGGCCGAGGCTCCATCTCCGCGCCCGGCGCCCTCGTAATCACCCCCGCCGGGATGCGGCGGAGGCGCACCAGCCGGGCGATGTCGTCTTCCCGCATGTAAGATCCTTTCCAGGAGCCACTCGGCTGGGCCATTGAAGACGAAGGAGAGGAAGAGGTCCAGGAGAGGCGGAAGGGCGAAGAAGAACCGCTCCTCGCCGGAGGAGACCGCGGCGGAGAAGGGCGCGCCGTCGATGCGCGTGGCCCCGTAGCGCCGGGTTGACAGGCTCGCGGCGACGGCACGGCGGAGGATCGTCGGGGCAGCTGCTCGCCGAGGTTCGCCAGGGGAGCGGAAGAAGAAATCGCACCGGAGCAGCGAAGAGCTCGAACGGGGAGAGGTTGCGAGGCAGGAGCGCGAGGAGGAAGAAATGGCCAAGTACCGCCTCGATGCCTCCCCCGCGGCTTTTAAAGCCCTCAGGCGCGGGCGGTTGGCCTCCAAGTGGCCGACGTGGGCCACGTCTCCGGATTTACTGCGCCATAACTCCTCCCACGACCGCTACCGTTACCAGAAACCGCCACACCACGTCGCCCACAACCGCACCGGATCCGGAGGGACATTGATGTGACCAGACGAACCGACCGCCAGGCCAGGCGTCAGACCAGTCAAGTCGGGCGCAGGACCCGAGGCGGCGGAGACACCGGCGCGCAGCAAGCCGGAGCCGGACAAAAGTTCCACTCGAACCAAAATTCATCAGCAAGGCGGACGCGCCATCAAACCTTGCTAGAAAGCAAAAACTGTACAAGTGTAAAAAGTGGCCGGCTGCGAGCAGCCGGCAGGAACGAGCCGGACGAGGGCGAAGCCGGCTGAAAGGAAATCCTCAGTCGGCCCCTCCAAGTGCCGTCAAACATATTCAAGAAGCCAGGAAAACCTGCCTAGGTCCTTCTAAAACGCAGGACCTTGCCAGCTTCGGGGGCTAATGTCGGGGGGAAGACCCCGGGTAGGGCAATGGACGCGGAGCAGCCGGCTGGCCACTGGCCGGCTCGCGGCAAAGGCCGGCTGAGGAGCAGCCGGCTGGCGCCGTGGCCGGCTGGTCCGGAAGCCGGCTGGCTCTAGGTCCTAGTCGGCCCGGCTACGGCCGCCAATGCTCGTAGCTGGGCCGGCTTCTACAAGCCATATCCGACCGGGTGTCTATACCTCGGACCGACTCGAGGCTGGCGAGTCTTGCACTGGAAGGAACCGGGTTGGTGATCCGGGTTCCCAAAGTCCACGCTGACTTCATCTTCCGTAAAGCGCGGGGCACTGTGGAGCAATAGTGCCACGCGCCGGACAGGCCATCATGGCTGACGACGCGCCGTACGGGCTACAGTGGTTGACGGCGACAGAGACGCTTCCTCTCCATACCGCTGACCGTGGCAGCCGGATGGGACAGGCCATGATGCCTCAACGGCTCCTGACGTCACCGCCTCGGGAAGGAGCGGAAGCCGAAGCCGGCCAAGCCGGCCAGTAGACTATAGGGTCTTATATGTAAAGTGCCGGTGCCTATATAAGCCGCACTACCCCCTCTCGTGCAGGGACGATCGATCATTTACTGCTTTCACCTACCTAGAGAGCTGCCCTGTGAGAGAGACCGTCGTCTCCCTTAGCCTCTCAGGGCCAGCCGGACACAGCTCTAGGAGCACCATTGTACTGTGTGACATCCTATACACTCTAGCAGGAGTAGAGGTTTTACCTCCATCGGAGGGCCTCGAACCTGGGTACGTCGCCGTGTCGCTCGTGCCCATACCCGCTTCCGGATACCGCCGTGAGATCTCTCAGGAGCCCCTTCGATTAGCCACCCTATGGCATATGCCGTGACGATACCACGACACCCAGAAACATGGTTATCGCTCAACAAGCAACTTAATAAGAGATAAAGTGCATAAGTACATATTCAATACTACAATAGTTTTTAAGCTATTTGTCCCATGAGCTATATATTGCAAAGGTGAATGATGGAATTTTAAAGGTAGCACTCAAGCAATTTACTTTGGAATGGCGGGTAAATACCATGTAGTAGGTAGGTATGGTGGACACAAATGGCATAGTGGTTGGCTCAAGTATTTGGGATGCATGAGAAGTATTCCCTCTCGATACAAGGTTTAGGCTAGCAAGGTTATTTGAAACAAACACAAGGATGAACGGTACAGCAAAACTCACATAAAAGACATATGGTAAACATTATAAGACTCCATACCGTCTTCCTTGTTGTTCAAAACTCAATACTAGATGTTATCTAGACTCTAGAGAAACCAAATATGCAAACCAAATTAGCAAGCTCTAAGTATTTCTTCATTAATGGTGCAAAGTATATGATGCAAGAGCTTAAACATGAGCACAACAATTGCCAAGTATCAAATTATCCAAGACATTTTAGAGTTACTACATGTAGCATTTTCCAATTCCAACCATATAACAATTTAACGAAGGAGAAACTTCGCCATGAATACTATGAGTAGAACCTAAGGACATATTTGTCCATATGCAACAGCGGAGCGTGTCTCTCTCCCATAAAGTGAATGCTAGGATCCATTTTATTCAAACAAAACAAAAAACAAAAACAAACCGACGCTCCAAGCAAAGTGCATAAGATGTGGCCGAATAAAAATATAGTTTCAGGGGAGGAACCCGATAATGTTGTCGATGAAGAAGGGGATGCCTTGGGCATCCCCAAGCTTAGACGCTTGAGTCTTCTTAATATATGCAGGGGTGAACCACCGGGGCATCCCCAAGCTTAGAGCTTTCACTCTCCTTGATCATATTGCATCATACTCCTCTCTTGATCCTTGAAAACTTCCTCCACACCAAACTCGAAACAACTCATTAGAGGGTTAGTGCATAATAAAAATTCACATGTTCAGAGGTGACACAATCATTCTTAACACTTCTGGACATTGCATAAAGCTACTGGACATTAATGGATCAAAGAAATTCATCCAACATAGCAAAAGAGGCAATGCGAAATAAAAGACAGAATCTGTCAAAACAGAACAGTCCGTAAAGATGGATTTTATTAGGCCACCAGACTTGCTCAAACGAAAATGCTCAAATTGAATGAAAGTTGCGTACATATCTGAGGATCACTCACGTAAATTGGCATAATTTTCTGAGTTACCTACAGAGAATTAGACCCAGATTCGTGACAGCAAAGAAATCTGTTTCTGCGCAGTAATCCAAATCTAGTACTTACTTTTCTATCAAAGACTTTACTTGGCACAACAAAACATAAAACTAAGATAAGGAGAGGTTGCTACAGTAGTAAACAACTTCCAAGACAAAAATATAAAACAAAAATACTGTAGGTAAAAACATGGGTTGTCTCCCATAAGCGCTTTTCTTTAACGCCTTTCAGCTAGGCGCAGAAAGTGTATCTCAAGTATTATCGAAGGGTGGTGCACCTACAGCGGGGTTTGGAGTTTTCTCAACCATGCAAAGTATATTGGATACATAAGTTTCAGCGTCTCCCTTTTCATTAGTCTTGGGCTTGCTACTCTCATCAAACAAATTTTCAGGAACAAGCCAAGCATAGTTATGTTCTAGTGCATCATTCATAGCTAGGAGTTTACATGGTATTGGTGCTTTGATCTCCCCGCCATCATTAATATTATTAGTGTATCTTATTCTATCCATGTCCATCTTTTCAAGGAGACTAACAAAATTAGTATGAGAACCAAGCATATTAAATTTAGCAAAGACCTTTCTAGCTTCTCTTGCTAGACCACCAAATTCTCTAAGAAGGGTTTCTAAAACAAAATCTTTCTTTTCCCCCTCTTCCATATCACCAAGTGTAAGAAACATGTGTTGGATTATAGGATTGAGATTAACAAATTTAGTTTCCAACAAGCGAACTAAAGCAGCAGCAGCAATTTCATAAGTGGGAGCAAGGTCTACCAAGTGTCTATCTTCAAAATCTTCAATGGTACTAACATGGGTGAAAAATTCTTCTATATTGTTCCTCCCAATTATAGACCCTTGTCCTACCGGTATGTTCTTTGCGGTAAAATCAAAAGGAAACATGATGAATCAAGTAAAGTAAATGCAAGTAAACTAATTTTTTTGTGTTTTTGATATAGCAAACAAGATAGTAAATAAAGTAAAGCTAGCAACTAATTTTTTTGTGTTTTGATATAATGCAGCAAACAAAGTAGTAAATAAAATAAAGCAAGACAAAAACAAAGTAAAGAGATTGAGAAGTGGAGACTCCCCTTGCAGCGTGTCTTGATCTCCCCGGCAACGGCGCCAGAAAATATGCTTGATGGCGTGTATTTCACACGTTCGTTGGGCAACCCCAAGAGGAAGGTATGATGCGCACAGCAGCAAGTTTTCCCTCAGAAAGAAACCAAGGTTTATCGAACCAGGAGGAGCCAAGAAGCACGTTGAAGGTTGATGGCGGCGGGATGTAGTGCGGCGCAACACCGGAGATTCCGGCGCCAACGTGGAACCTGCACAACACAACCAAAGTACTTTGCCCCAACGAAACGAGTGAGGTTGTCAATCTCACCGGCTTATCGTAACAAAGGATTAACCGTATTGTGTGGAAGATGATTGTTTGCAGAGAAAATAGTAAAAACAAGTATTGCAGCAGATTTGTATTTCAGTATTAAAAGAATGGACCGGGGTCCACAGTTCACTAGAGGTGTCTCTCCCATAAGATAAAAGCATGTTGGGTGAACAAATTACGGTCGGGCAATTGACAAATAGAGAGAGCATAACAATGCACATACATGACATGATAAGTATAGTGAGATTTAATTGGGCATTACGACAAAGTACATAGACCGCCATCCAACTGCATCTATGCCTAAAAAGTCCACCTTCAGGTTATCATCCGAACCCCCTCCAGTATTAAGTTGCTAAACAACAGACAATTGCATTAAGTATGGTGCGTAATGTAATCAACAACTACATCCTTGGACATAGCGCCAATGTTTTATCCCTAGTGGCAACAGCACAACACAACCTTAGAACTTTCTGTCACTGTCCCGGTGTCAATGCGGGCATGAACCCACTATCGAGCATAAGTACTCCCTCTTGGAGTTAAAAGTAAAAACTTGGCCGAGCCTCTACTAGAAACGGAGAGCATGCAAGATCATAAACAACACATGTATAATAACTTGATAATTAACATGACATAGTATTCTCTATCCATCGGATCCCGACAAACACAACATATAGAATTACATATAGATGATCTTGATCATGTTAGGCAGCTCACAAGATCCGACAATGATAGCACGATGGGGAGAAGACAACCATCTAGCTACTGCTATGGACCCATAGTCCAGGGGTAGACTACTCACTCATCACTCCGGAGGCGACCATGGCGGTGTAGAGTCCTCCGGGAGATGATTCCCCTCTCCGGCAGGGTGCCGGAGGCGATCTCTTGGATCCCCCGAGATGGGATCGGCGGCGACGGCGTCTCAGTAAGGTTTTCCGTATCGTGGCTCTCGGTACTGGGGGTTTCGTCACGGAGGCTTTAAGTAGGCGGAAGGGCAAGTCAAGAGGCGGCACGGGGGCCCACACCATAGGCCGGCGCGGCCAGGGGTGGGGCCGCGCCGCCCTAGGGGTTTGGCCACCCCGTGGCCCCTCTTCGTCTCGTCTTCGGACTTCTGGAAGCTTCGTGGAAAAATAGGCCCCTGGGCTTTGATTTCGCTCAATTCCGAGAATATTTCGTTACTAGGATTTCTGAAACCAAAAACAGCAGAAAATAGCAACTGGCACTTCGGCATCTTGTTAATAGGTTAGTTCCAGAAAATGCACGAATATGACATAAAGTGTGCATAAAACATGTAGGTATCATCAATAATATGGCATAGAACATAAGAAATTATCGATACGTCGGAGACGTATCAAGGAGATCATCAAATCATTATTCACAAACCCTAGTTTTCATAATCGTCGAGTACTTTTCGGCTGAAACCTTCGAGATCTACTTGCCCTCTACTTCTAACTAAACCCTAGCCTATAACCCGTAGGCATTGATAAGTTGATACCTTGTCATCTACTGCGCGCAACCGCGATATGAATTGCCATACATGTGGTGGCAAGGGTCACTTTAGAAGAGATTGTCCTAACCGCAAAGTCATGATTGTTAACGAGGACAATGAGTATGAGACTGGAGATGATGTTGATCCTAATGCTCCAGAAGATGATGACTATGACACTGATGGTGAAGATGCATATCCGTATGATGCTCGCACCATTGTTGTGTCGCAGCGTGCTCTTAGTGTGTTGCCTAGTGCATCTACTCAGCGCTGCAATTTGTTCCAAACAAAGGCTTTAGTTGGTCCTGACAAGGCTTGCAAGGTCATTATTGATGGCGGGAGTTGCCGTAATTTAGCAAGCAAGGAGTTGTGTACCAAGCTGAAGTTGAAGTATCTACCGCACCCGCATCCATACTATATTCAGTGGTTGAGTGATAATGGTGAGATGAAGGTAAACCACATGGTGCGTGTTGAATTTGCGATTGGATCGTATAAGGATTGCATTGATTTTGATGTGGTTCCTATGACGGTGTGTCACTTACTATTGGGTCGGCCTTGGCTCTATGACCGTTCTGTGCAACACAATGGCCGTGCCAATACATATCACTTGGAGTTCAAGGGCAAGAAAATCAATCTACAGCCTATGTCACCACAACAAATTATCAATGAATCTCGTCAGAAAGTTGAAGTAAACTTGGAGGATGCTTCTTTAGATAGGTGAGATAATTGTAATGTCGTGAGTGATATAACGAAAAGTGAGAGAGTGAATTCCTTAGTCTCATGAGCCACAAAAGAAGACATGAGAGAATTTAGTGAGGATCCTACAGCCATGCCTCTTGTGCTCTTGTACAGGGGTACGGTTTTGGTTTCTAACGACATGACCCCTCTTCCTCTTGGTGTTTCTAATGTTTTGCAGGAATTCGGCGACGTGTTTCCGGAGGAGGTACCCGCAGGACTAC
This sequence comes from Lolium rigidum, assembly GCF_022539505.1. Classification (NCBI taxonomy): domain Eukaryota; kingdom Viridiplantae; phylum Streptophyta; class Magnoliopsida; order Poales; family Poaceae; genus Lolium; species Lolium rigidum. Next base: position 40,186,098 of record NC_061509.1, read on the forward strand.
CACCATTGCGAGGTATTGAGCATCAAATCGACTTGATTCCCGGAGCTTCGTTGCCCAATAGGGCACCATATCAAACGAACCCCGAAGAGACGAAGGAGATACAAAAGCAAGTACAAGCGCGACTCGACAAAGGTTATATCCGCATAAGCCTTAGTCCTTGTGCTATTCCTGTTATTCTAGTTCCTAAGAAAGATGGTACATGGCGTATGTGCGTAGATTGTAGAGCGATAAACAACATTACTAGTCGATATCGTCATCCTATTCCCCGTTTAGAGGATATGCTAGATGTATTGAGTGGTGCTGCTGTTTTCTCTAAAATTGATTTGCGTAGTGGTTATCATCAAATTAGGATGAAAGAAGGGGATGAATGGAAAACAGCCTTTAAAACAAAATTTGGTTTATATGAGTGGTTAGTAATGTCTTTTGGTTTAACTAATGCACCTAGCACTTTCATGAGACTCGATGAACCATGTTTTGCGTGAATTTATTGGCAAGTTTGTGGTTGTGTACTTTGATGACATATTAATCTACAGCCGCAATGAATCTGATCATACTATACATATTCGACATGTTTTGCAAGTGTTGCGTAATAATAAACTCTATGGTAATCTTGAGAAGTGCACATTTTGCAAAGATAAGGTCATATTTCTGGGTTATGTTGTCTCTCAGCATGGAGTAGAAGTAGATGTGTCTAAAATTGAAGCTATTTAAAATTGGCCTACTCCCATGAATGTGAGTCAAGTAAGAAGTTTTCATGGTCTAGCTGGGTTTTATAGAAGATTTGTGCCCAACTTTAGTACTATTGCTGCACCTTTGAATGATTTGACTAAAAAGGGTGTTGTCTTTGAGTGGGGCGCTTCCCAAGATCATGCTTTTGATGAACTTAAGAGATTGTTAACTTCTGCACCGTTGCTTGCACTTCCTGATTTCAATAAGTAATTTGAGATTGAATGTGATGCTAGTGGTATTGGAATTGGTGGTGTGTTGATGCAAGAGGGTCACCCTATTGCATATTTTTCTGAGAAACTTTCTGGTGCTAAGTTGAACTATCCTATATATGATAAAGAATTGTATGCTTTAATTAGAGTTCTTGAGGTTTGGCAATATTATTTGTGGCCAAAAGAATTTATCATACATTCTGATCATGAAGCCTTAAAATATCTGAAAGCCCAATCTACTTTGCATAAGCGTCTAGCTAAGTGGGTTGAGTTCATTGAGTATTTTCCATACATTATTAAGCATAAGAAGGCAAAAGATAATATTGTTGCTGATGCTCTATCTAGGAAGAATATGCTATTAACTCAACTTGATGTTAAACTTCCTGGATTAGAAGTACTATGTGATTTGTATGCTATTGATCATGATTTTGCTGAACCATATCGCTTGTGTGCTATTGGTAAAGCATGGGAAAAATATCACATACATGATGGGTTCTTGTTTAGAGCTAACAAACTATGTGTTCCAGAATCTGTGCGTTTGCTCTTATTGCAGGAATCACATGTCGGAGGTTTGATGGGTCACTTTGGGCGTGAGAAGACGCTACTCATGCTAGCTGACCATTTTTATTGGCCAAAGATGAGGCGGGATGTGGACAGATATGTGAAGAGGTGCATTACTTGCAACAAGTCCAAGTCCAAGCTGAAGCCTCACGGTTTGTATACTCCATTACCGGCACCTACTACACCATGGGAGGATATAAGTATGGATTTTGTGTTGGGTTTGCCGCGTACTAAGAGAGGCCATGATTCTATATTTGTGGTAGTGGATAGATTTTCCAAGATGTCACACTTTATTGCCTGCCACAAGAGCGACGATGCGTCGCATATTGCTAACCTCGTTTTTCGGGGAGATTGTACGTCTACATGGAGTCCCGAAGACTATTGTTTCTGATCGTGACGTGAAGTTTATGAGCTACTTCTGGAAGACGCTTTGGAGAAAGCTGGGGACGAAGCTACTTTTCAGTACTACCTGTCATCCCCAAACTGATGGTCAAACTAAAGTGGTGAATAGAACCTTGTCACAACTGTTGAGATCCATGATCAAGAAGAACCTGAAGGAGTGGGAAGATTGTTTGCCGCATGTGGAGTTTGCTTATAACAGGGCGGTACATTCTACCACAGAGCTATATCCCTTTGAGGTGGTGTATGGTTTCAAACCCATTACTCCGCTGGATTTGTTGCCTCTACCCATACATGAGAGAGTCAATATGGAGGCATCCAAGAGGGCATATTTTGTACGGAAAATACATATGAAGACTAAAGAGTTGATCGAAAAGAAAGGCAAGAGAATTGCTGCAAGGATGAACAAGAAGCGTAAGGAGATGTTTTTCAAGCCTGGTGATATGGTCTGGGTACATTTTCGCAAGGATAGGTTCCCGAAGCTGCGGAAGTCCAAATTACTTCCTCGTGGTGCTGGTCCTTACAAAGTGCTTGCCAAGATCAATGACAATGCATACTCGATAGATCTTCCACTTGATGAGTTTGGTGTCAGTAATTCTTTCAATGTTGCTAATTTGACACCATATGACGGAGAAGACCTTGGAGCGTCGGGGTCGACGCCTTTTGAAGGGGGGGGGAGATGATGAGGACATCCCTACCTCACTACTACCTCCGTCATTACAAGAAGATGATCCTGCTGTGAAGCTCAAGTCCAATGAAGTCAGGATTGGACCAATGACACGAGCTCGTGCGACGCTACTTAAACAACAGGTGAACTTGTTCCTAAATGATACTTTGATCGATGAGAACTTTATACTGCCTAAGTAGTATTACTTATGTATTATCAGGTATGAAAAGGAACCAAGCATCACACGAGGAGGAGAGGAGCAGCTGGACCAGAAGCTGGACGTGAAGCTGGACATGAAGCTGGACATGAAGACATCCCATGGACGCGCGAGGGAGGAGCGGGAGGCATGCGCGAGAGGAGGAGATGTTCCAGCCGGCGCCAGGACCGGTCAACCGGCCGTACCGCCGGGCCGCCCGGTCCCAGGGCCGGTCCGACCGGCCCCCACGCCGGATCCATCCGGTTTCAACCGGATTTTTGGCTTGTGCCAACCGGGGCGATGTCCAGTAAGCCCCGCACCGTCGCCCGGTCATCACCCGGCGCCAGGCCCGGTTTGAACCGGCTGGCCCGGTCCCAGACCCGGTCGACCGGCCCCCAGGCCGGCCGAGTCCGAGTCTGTCTCGACCAGATCTATTCTGGGTCGGTTATTTTCGTACTTTTTCGACCTGAGGTCGTCCGGGATGCCTATATAAGTGCCCAGGATGCCCCCAAAGTTGCTTCAGACCACGTTTAAGATAAACCCTAGTTCTTAGTTGTTTGCTTTGCAAAACTATTGAATCCCTACACCATATTGCTTGATTTGGTGTAGATCTGAAAGTCTTGTGTAATCTGTTGTTCCATTGGGAATTACTAGATTGCAACTTACCGCTTCGTGTTCGGTGGCTACGTGCGCAATTGTGTGGAGTTGCAAATATCTTGCAGGGTTGAGAGCTATTGCATTGGCGACAGGGACCAATCGAGAGATCTCGTTGCGTCATACAAGTTATCATCCACTTCATCATCCGTGTTTCTCCGTTGTGTTCATCCCGTGATCATCATCACCACCGTTGCTTACTGAGAAGATCGGGCCACCCCATATCACTAGGTATGAAGAGGTAATGGGAAAGGATGGTCAGGTGAGGCAGTCAAGCACCGCAAAATCGATTCTTCGATATCTCCCATTCATAAAAAGAATCCAGCGGCTTTACATGCACGAGCAGACAACCAAACATAGGGGAATTTTACAATTTGCCACACATTTCTTTGCACTTCTATCATTTGCCATTTTGTGTCTCACTGACATGTGGTGGTCATGTGTTACGTGGCACAAGTATGGGAAGAGATTCGAGGACGAAAGCAAGCAGTTGAAGATGGAACATCCATCCGATGGTACGGCATGGAAGAACTTCGATAAGAAATTCCCCCTTGCGGCAGCTGAGGCTCGGAATGTTAGAATTGCGATAGCAACAGATGGCTTCAGTCCATATGGTATGTTGACTGCCAATTACAGTTGCTGGCCCGTGTTTGTTATTCCGCTCAATCTCCCTCGCGGAGTCCTAATGACGAGGAAGATCATGTTTCTGTTGCTGGCCTGGCGGCCGTTAACGGCACCGGCGCGCCGGGGACGCTACGCCGAGGGTCCTCGTAATTGTCGGTGTAGGCGGCGTACGCCGGCTTATGCCGACGGCGCAGCGAGCTCTGCCGAGGGACGTGGCCACCACCGAGCTACGCCGAGGGCTGCTGTCGGCGTAGCCTACGCCGAGGGCTGCTGTCGGCGTAGCCTACGCCGAGGGCTGCTGTCGGCGTAGCCTACGCCGAGGGCCAGGCATGGCTGAGGGCAGCTGGCCGTCGGCATACGGGAAGATTCCTGTAGTGAGTTTTGAACTTTTCGTTGATTCATCGTAGTACTCTTTACATATACTACCTCCGTTTCAAGAAATAAGGTGCACACGTATTCCAAGACGAACTTTGATCATAAAAATTAAACAACAAAATCTTGATTATATTATATGTAATTAGTATCGTTGGATTCGTATTGAAAAGCACTTTTTAATGATACTAATTTCATACAAATAATCTTTATTTTTCTGAAGTAATTTTTGGTCAAACAAAAAGCTCGTAAAACGAGAGCGCCTTATTCCTTCAAATGGAGGTAGTACTACCTCCGTTTCAAGGAATAAGGCGCACACGTATTCCAAGACGAACTTTGACCATAAAAATTGAGCAACAAAATCTTAATTATATTATATGTATATAGTATCGTTGGATTCGTATTGAAAAGAACTTTTTAATGATACTAATTTGATACAAACAATATTTATCTATTTAAAGTAATTCTTGGTCAAACAAAAGCTCGTAAAACGAGAACGCCTTATTCCTTGAAACGGAGGTAGTACTACGTATGAATTAAACATGCATTTGTTTATTATTGTCGTATCCTTGTCTTGGTGACATTTGAGTTGGCTGAGAAGTTAATGCTGTACGTGGATTTTTTTTCCTAGCAAATCGTGCAATACGCATGCATGTGCTTACCAATATGTACTGATTGTTGTCTGCTCTTGAGGATGTTGGCCACTCTCGGTGTTGATCCTCTCACCGTCTCAGGAAAGCCTAACTTGTGGAGCTCTGTGTTTTCTCTCAAACCAGAGCTTGTGGTGTTCCTGACTTTCGGCTTATAAGTAAGCATAAGGTGGTGCATCTAGCTGTTCAATCAGTTCGCCTTGAGTGAACCCTCTCAAAATATAAGATACTCCTTTGCACCCGGAGTACACTTAACTTTGCACGATTTCAATTTTGACCATTAATATATATTAAAGGGTAATGAAAGGTACACCTAACTTTGCACGATTTTGATTTTGACCACTAACATATATCAAAGGGTATGGATTGGAAATACTAGTTGAATGCTCGTGCGTTTCCACGATCACTTAAATTTCTTGTCCTCCAACACATGTAAATAGTATAACTAGTGACTCTCTCTCTCCCCACCTATGTGGTTCATATTATGTACCACACTCCAAAAACACCAACATCGTACTTTACGTTTGTGTTTATATTGCATCATCTCTTGTCCCAAGAAGAATATGTTTCATCCTTCTATCTTCTCCCACTTTCCTGGCTCCCCCAATTGGTCTATTGGACCATTATCCGTCCTCGTTTTAAATGATAGAAGGAGATCCCACAATTTACCATCTCCTCTAAAAAACAATGGATCAATGCAGAACTATCTTGAATCAAACAGAAGATCCCATGTTTCACCCTTTTTCTTCAAAAATAATGAATCAATGGGCGTTGAAGATTCAGTTACCAACATATCTTAATGTGCAATATACAAATAAGTATATTGATGTACAACACTTAAGCATTTGTTAATTCAAATTCCCTTGAAATGCATTTGGGCTAGGAATTATGCAAATCTTGATGCATCCACACCATCACGTCATGAATCATTCAGCATATAACAGTGCAAAGAATCGAAAGGATGACATGCATATGTCTCCTCCTTCATATATATAAAAACATATAAATCATAAGTGTGCACAAGAACCTGAGAATTGTCGTCATCGTGCTAAGAGTGCAGGATGTCATAGTTGACGAGCCTAGACGATGCCACAATCATGCCGAGAAGACGTCATTTTCAATCATGTTGATACTTAATGGTGAGGAGACGAGGAGCAAGCAGATGAACTTAATGGCCAGCACACATAAATATGTGCTAAACATGATACACCGGAAACTTACCGAACTCCTGTTAATACTCAGGTTGGCTAGTCACTGGCAAACTGGCAATGGGTTTTCTCATTTGGATGATGCGTTGTGTATAAATAATAGTAGTCGACACTCCTCCCGGGACTTGACAATATTCCCGTTAAATTCTATCAACATTGATGGGAAATTGTGAAGTATGATGTAATGCATATTTTCCATGAGGCCCTCGTCATTGATCCGGTGCAGGACGTTATCGGTCTTTGAGCATAGATCGCAAACATCATCATGGTGGGCAGGGCAGAGATGGCCGGTCAAAACCAACTATATGTAGTAAGTAGTACCGCATTATTATGCTCAAATCAAAACAGTATGCACAAATAAAGACATGCAATTCAGAGGGAACATGACTAATTGGTGTCTGTAACAATTTTCAACCTGAAGAAGCAATCATAGAGACAATGGTTAGACCTTTTTATTACTGAAAAACTAGTTCTGATAAATATGATATTTCAATATCGTAATTACGTTTTTCCCTCAAAATAAAATATTTCAATATACATGCCTTTTGCGTCCTATCACTCCGTGTTCTGATAAATATGCAGGCTTGTCAATTTTATTTGATTGATGCACATAAAAACCCAATCAATGTGCACTAGAAGAAATATGACTTGATTGTTTCAAAAAAATTCTCAGAGATTGTCTAACTAAAATGTATCATGATTTTGAGTAGCATTTTTTTAACGTTTTCTAGATTTTCACAATCAGATGTTATTACCTTTCTTAGATTTATTATGTCACAAAAATTCCATGTGTTCGTATTCAAGTATTGTTATGCTGAGAAAAATAATCTTTTTATATCTCCAAGGGGTACAAATGTGATTGGAATACACATGAAGACATAAATCTGGGGTCAGATGAAACCAAATAAAATGGAGAAACTATGCTAAGTGCTCTTTGGCACAACAAAATGACAAATGAAACATTTAACCATGATATAGTATAAAAGAGTTTTCATATTGATACGATCATATCATTAGCATGATTTCTCTTTAGACATGAAGACCAAGCACTTTCTTGTACATCTCTACAACAACGTCATGCTCCACTTTCATGAAGATCTTCTGATACACTCTTTTCTTTTAGATAGTCAATAATCTTTAGTTATTCTCTTGCTTTGAGGTCTCCTACATTCTTCACTTTGTAAATGCAATTGCCAATGCAACAAGCATCTTTGTGAGGATTATTTTCTTCCATCTACACCATTTTGATATCTCTATAACTTTCTGTTTGCTCTTTCTTCACATCCTTATAAATTTCAATTTCTTCCTTTATGACAGCAATAAGATTATCGATAGCTACACCCTTGCCTTTCTTAGGCTTGTCTTCATCGCTTCCTTTTGAAATCTCAGCCTTTTTTACTGGCGGTGCTTCTGGAAGTTTGTACTTTTCATCTGATGCAAAATATCTAGCATTATTCCTCATACTTTCATAGTCAGCACCATATGATAATTAGACATCATCCCATACATACCTGTATCCCGATTATAATCTCCAACACCTAATCGTAGAGCATCTAATGTTTGACTAGGTGAATTCTGTCTAGGAGCCCTTAGAACTTGTTCTGTAAAGGTTTCCTCTGGTACAAAATGAAGCGAGTTGTACTTCTCTTCAAGCACATCAGTTATCCTTTTGCATCGCTTCCCCTGTATTGCTTTACCTGAGTACAGATAAATAGATTGTAAGAATAAGAAAACAAGATTGTAAGAATAAGCAAACAAGATCATGTGCTACATTCCTAATTTATGAAGCTAACACACCTTCATAAATTATGTTCAAATCATCATAGTACGGGAATTCTTTGAACCTCCACTTTCGTTGTTCTTGGCTCAGTTCATCCCATTTTTCGTCAATGGATTTTGGTACTTTCTTCTCAGGGTCCCAACCAAATCCGCTTCTATCTAAAATGGACTTGACAATAGCGTAATCTGTCTTTAACCTTTGCGCTCTACATTTTACTTGTTTAACTGTGAGATTGGAGCTAGTGAACTCTTTATTGACGTGTGCTGCCATGAAATTCCATCCTTCCTTCGTCCATCCATTTGGACCATGATATTGTGACGCATCAGCATACTCTTTCATCATAGAAACGAGCATCTTTGTTTGATCATCAGTCCACCGTGCTCTATTTTGATTATCTACATTTGAATTTTTTTTGACATTAGTCCTCAAAATTGGATACCATTAGTTTTATCCGTTTTTCTAGAGGTATACAAAACAAATATACACCACTACACCAGGTCATCTATCCTTTATAACGAAAATAAAAAAGGATAGGCCATGAATCTAACATATTTGAAGGTCAGCATCATCTAATCCAACTTTAAAAATCATCAATACTATCTATTTATCTATTGAGTTTTGGATCTTCGTTTTCATTTCATTCATATATGGTGTTTTACTTGTTGATTAGCAGTCTAACACCATAGCAGAGGAACGAAAGATAAGAAAACATAAGGTTTAGCTACTGTGTAGGTAAGGTAACACAAATGAGAGATACACGAAATAAAAAAATCAACATGAAAATATGAATAGATAAATAAATAAACTTAATGATCCTTCAGCTAAAAAATCACAGAAACTGCATGAAACTTTGGAAAATCATGTAGCAAGAACAAGCTAAAATGATAAAGCAAGTAATCAAAGCTATCATTCGATAATCCTGGTTTTATCAAAATAGAAATACAAGGAATGGGAAGAAAATCGTAAATGGATCTAGAATTGATCACATCGTACATGAAAAAAAGCAGTCGGTTTCAAATGATAGTTATTAATTAAGATTAACTAATAGATGTCAAACAGTCTTGTTCACTGTTCAAAAAATCGTCTGATTCAACGATTAATTGCTACTCGGTGGTCACCGATTAGCCGATAAACTTATTTATCAGCCGATTAATCGGCCGATTTGCCTATTAATCGCTAATCGCCAGCCAACCGAGTTGACACCGATAGGCGATTTCTCAACATTGGTCTTGTTAAGTCAACTTAAATACACATTGTCTTAGTGAACGAAGAAAATGCAGCCAAATAACAATTGTACTTTCTCACAACTATGTGAAATAAAAAAACAACTGCACTTTATGCACTCTATGAATTTCTTAGATAGGTGGAGGCTAAGTCAATGAAATAAATTACATTATCTCAGCACTTGATGCAATAAAAAATTGGCATCCAGGCGAACATAATAAAATGCGCAACACTCAGTTTACTGTGTATTGTACCTTGACCAGCAGGGTTGTTTTGATTTGGAATCACTTGAGCATTTCCCGGCGCCTGCTGTGTCTTCGTCTCCATGGAGAGCATTTTCAGAGAGATCTTCCGCAAATAATCAGACTGAGTAATATAAAAGAAACAATATAAAGTTCTAGACCAAATTACAATAGAGTACTAGTGGCTTGCGACCAGCAGTTCTGTTGTGATTAGGAGTTTAGCACGGCTGACAAAGTTAGAAGGTGCTTCAGCTTTTAACATTTGAATCATATTAATCATAAAAATCTTGTCACCAAAGAGGCAAAACACAAGCCTGTAATAAGCGCTATGATCAGAAAATCCAACTCATGTTATTGACACCCAGTCAGGCCATATGGCGAAGAGTGCCGAAGACTGGTCCAACACAAATGGAAAGTGGTTTGCCACACATAAGCTAGACGACTAGAAAATACAAATGGAAATAGTGAAATTGTACACCACAACCAAATAATTCCATTTGAACTTTTTTTTTACTGGAATGGAGTCCGTTTTGGAGTCCATTTCACTCGTTTTATTAGTCCATAAACCTTCTTTGACCCCCATAACTAAAATTTTGTGCTCTGGTCTGGTGAGAGGCAGGTTAAATTACCTGGTTTGTCGCTCCCTTATAGATCCTGTCTTCGAATCGTACAGCGATTTTCTGAAGTTCGATCAACCCCTCTGGCACTGATACTGGCAGATGCTTCTTCAGAGTTACCATTCTACATGTATAACACAGAATGTGATGCATTGCTTTGAACGGTCGTGTGTGCAGTAAAAATATATATGTGGCATTTGGGATGTAGGCAGAGCAGGCAATTGAGGTAGGCCTCCAAATCTGAATTACTGCCTCCATTCCAATAACTATAAGCAAGGCAACTGAGGTAGACCAAGTAGGTGCTGCACGGGTTGATTTAGTCATGACTTGTGCAAGCTGAGAATTCGCTCAGCGTTGCTCGGAAGAAGAAGAACGAAGAAAGCGAAACAACTGAGTCCTACTGACTGTCTAACTGAATTTTTTTTTTAACAAGTCTAACTGAAACTTTGACGTAACTTAAGAAATGAACTAGTTGAATGTACAGTTTTTTTTTTTCGCGGGAAGGGTTTATAAAATTATAACAATATCATGTGAGAATATCACTTGGGGAAGTAAATCCGAACAGCATTTCATTGCCGCACAGTACCAGAAGCGGTGTGACATCTGCATTATAGTACCGAATAGGCAATTTGTGTTAAATTATTCAGATATAACTAGGCTGGATATAAATCAGGTGCGATACAATTTGATGGAACAATCCCTGCAGGAAATTAAGTTTGGCCTATGGCTGGATCAGAGCTGTATCAAAATTGGCTCGAAAACAATGCAAAGCAAAGCAAATATGAGTTAAGAGTCCCTACATCTTATTGACGATCCTGCCGCGCGCCGCGGGCTGGAGCTGGGCGCGCCAGTCGCCTTCGGCAGGGGCGTTCGGGTCAACGCCAACGTCGCCGGCAGAGGCCGGGCCGGACGACCTTGACGAGTTGGCGTCCATGCCTATCGGCGATGCAGGTGGAGTACTATCTGCAAGGTAGACGGCCTTGACGAGGAGGAGAGAAGAGCTAGCTCTGTGGCGTCCCCGATTGTTTTAGTTAGCTTGACCGAGCGCTATCCCGCGTCCCGCCCGCGTCGGTGTTTATGTATTTTGACACACACGTTGACATTGAGTTATTTCTCTCCATTCTGAGATGCCAGAGAGTAATATGAGTCTAATATTCCATACATAGTTTGCAAGAGAAAATTTCTCAAACTCAGCTATAGTCCAATAGAATACTTACCCAAAAAAATGCCAATACATGCATGGTCCAGTACTAGAAAACAGGCCTACAGTCCCAGTCCCGGTGCATTTGGGGCTTTAGTCCCGGTTTCGCAACCGGAACCGCGTCTTCGGGATTAAAGGGCTTTACCTTTAGTCCCGGTTCAAATATACACCGGGACTAAAGGGTCCTCCACGTGGTGCGGCTAGGGGTTCGTGGTGGAGAACCCTTGGTCCCGGTTCATAATACGTACCGGAATTAAAGTGTCTTTGTTGTGGCAGAGAAAATGGCCGTTTCCCTACCGCGGCAGAGGTGGTCGTTTCTCTGTCGCGGCAGAGTTTCAGGGTTTTATGTTATTCATCCAATTCTGCAATGCATACATCATTCAAGAAACCAAAAATATCGTCATAAATATATAGACATCATCATGAAATACAGCACACACGTAATGCATGTTGTTTACTGTTAAGCTTCATGCACTAACCAACGCAACCAAAAATCCGAACTGATGGAAAGGGCTAGGCAATCCACATATACATTTCATAACACCCCCACTCGCGTGTGACGGGAGAAGAGAAAGTCAACACGTGAAAGAAGAAGAGCACACCGAACAGGGCATCAGCGGTGGCTAAAGCGGGGGACAACGATAATTTTTAGGCTTAATTGCGAAAACCATGAACAACAACAATTTTTAGGCTTAATTGCGAAAACCATGTGAAAGCCAGGATTTGAACTCGAGACCTGGGGCTCTGATACCATGTTAAGCTTCATGCACTAGCCAACGCAACCAAAAGTCCGAACTGATGGAAAGGGCTAGGCAATCTACTTGTACACTTCACAACATTTATAATATAAAATCATTCCTCTTTACCATATCTATTTCATATTCCTAATGTCGTATACGAACTCCCGATGGTATGCTTCAGTTGGCGCTATGATCTTCCTAACAAAAAATCCCGCAAATTCCTCTTGAATTGCTCGTAAGCGACGATTACAAGCACTCGAATGAGCCAAATGCGCACCACCATCGTTGCCTCTCCATCTCTGGAGCCGGGCAAAGCTTCTTGTACTCGATCTTGTTGAAGTAGAAAAACAGGAAGTCGTCGTGCTAAGACCACAAAGGACCAATATGCACGAGAGAAGCAATCTTCACCGATGAAGAGAAGCGTAGATTTGACGAAACATCGACCAAATCTGGCGAGATTCGCTAGAAACACACTTCCACAAGTCCTTCGACGATGCTAGACGCGGACGGGGGCTTGACAGGGAGGAATTTATTCCATCTTTAAGGAGTCACCACCGCCACACATTCCTGAGTAGGACACAAACCCTAAACATACCGAGGAAAACATCAACTAACTAAGCCCCCCCCCCCCCCCCCCCCCCCCCGTCAACAAGCATCGGGATCTGCCATGCCTTCATGGCCTAAAGCCATGAGAGGACATGCAGATCGGTGTCGGCCGATAGGAGGTAGGGAGCCCTAATCGACAAAGGGTCCAGTATTGGGCCAGAAAGGTAAACCATACTAAACTACAGAAGTATCCCAATATGTTCTAGGCTATGGCAAGGAAATCTCGAACCCCTAGTAGGTTCCAGTCGCAGACCACATGAAGCGAGCAATGGGACACACGGAAAAAATATGGTCGTGGTCAACGAGTCCCTGCACAACGGCCATATGCCATTAGAGGGGCCATGAAAATTTTGTCGTGACAATAACCGCTATGGGTTCAATAAGTATGTACACATCACACATACGCTATATTTAAAATTCTATTACATGATACCATATAGGGTGGAGGCTGATTTAGTCCTATGGAGCATATTTTCTCGGCTCTAGATGCAACAAAAAAAAATTCATCAAAGCAAAGATAAGAAAACCTGCAATAATCGGCTTACTTTATATTGTACCTTGACCAGGATTGTTTTGGTTTGGAATAACTTCCGGAGGATGTTGTATACCCATCTCCAATCGGCGCATTTTCCAAGTGATCTTGTGCAAATAATCAAGCTGAGTAATACAAAGAAAACAGTGTTAAGTTTTATACAAATTACATATTTAGTAATAGTGTCTTGTAAGCAACTTTCTGGTGTAATTAGCATCTTAGCATGGCTGACAAGTGACAAGGTGATTTTGGGTTCAAACGTTTGAGTTGTAATCATACAGAAATGCTCGTCGCAGCAAAAAAAAATCCTCAAATAAGGGATATGAAGAGAAAATCCAAATCAACATAGTGGCAACACAAAAAGGAATTTGGTTGGCCACAAATAAGCCAGATGACCAGAAATTTCAAATATAAATAGTGTTACGGTACACCGCAACCAGATAAATTATATTGTATACAAATGACCAGCTTATCAACTGGAGATAATTCTACTTCATAAACAACAATTTCAAATGCATGGACACATTGCATACACACATGAATTGGAAGGGTTACTGATTGAAGTAACTCAAGGTGCAAGATTCGACACATGATCAATAATAACCATGATCACCATCAGCGTTTTGGTCTGCGATATGTAGTAAAAATATCAAAAAAGATTAAAACATACTAGCTTATTAACTTTCTATTTGTAAGTATACTAAGTGTGATAATACTAAAATAATTGGGTGTGCTCCAAGTAGTATGAGTGTGGGCGCGTTGGCACACAACATGCCCCATTCAAGTCACGGCACCACAGACAATGTTGTATTTATTTGCAAGATTGAGAAGATATGTTCCCAAGACATATAAATAAAATGTTGGTAGCTCGAGAGCAAAAACATCACCCACCCACAATGAAAAGGGAAACTACTAATTAAAGGTACTTAGAGAAGATGTAAAAACTGGTACAGAATTTGGGAGAGACAGTTCTGCTCTATTTTTATCGGCCCATAAACCTTGTTTAGTCCCATAATAACTAGAAGTTTTGTGCTCTGTTGAGAAGGTCGCGAAGATAGGTTAAATTACCTTGGTGTCCGCTGTGGTATAGATAAAGTTTTCGTATCGCACAGCAATTCTCTGAAGTTCGTTCAATCCTTCTGGCTGTGCTACTTGCATATGCTCCTTCAGAGTTTCCAGTCTGAAATAACGTAAAATTTGAATGAATTGGGGGGATACATTGCTTTCAACAGTTGTGCCAAATAAAAGCATGTATGTAGGCATCTGAGATGTCAGGTCAAACGAATAGGCACAGGAGCGAATTGAGGTAGATCTCAAATTGATGACCAAGGACGGGGCAATTTCCCGTTGCGCTAAAGGCCAAGGACGTGCTGCGCGGACTCTCGTGATCTCATGTGACGAATATCCATCGGGGAGTATACGATAACCAGAACGAAATTTCATCCCGGCGCAACGGATATGGCTTGATCCGTGAGAAATTGACCCAAAAAACGGAGGAAGGATAGAAGGGAACTGATAAATGATCAGAGGCCAGGAGGGAAAAGCAAAGCAAAGTAAATCGAATCAGCTAAGAGTTCCTTACACCATATTGACCATCCCTGCTACGATCGTCGTGAGGCAACTGGGCGCGCCAGTTGCCTCCGGCGGCGGGGTAGGGGACGTTCAGATCAACGCCGACGAGGGGGTTGCACCCCTGCGCGGGCCGCCAGTTGCTGCTGTCCATGGCGCGGATCTGCGATTCGTATAGTCTGACTGCGTAGGTTATAGGGTAGGTGAGAGTGAGACGGTCTGAGGCTTGGGCGAGTGGTGTCTGTCTGAAGGCTCACTTGACCGCCGCGGTCTCCTTAAATAACTCCTGTCTGGCATAGGCTGTGTACTAATTCCCTATTATAGATGTTATAATATATTTTTTCTTGTAAATTAACCGTTTAACCAGTTTGGTTTAGAATAAAACAGTTAAGGACCCGGGTTAGGGACCTATCAGAAGTTTCATATATGTCCCATATTTTTGGTCTTCCTTTACTGTATTGTTTTTGCAAAAAATCCGTCAATCTATTAATAATCATCAACATCACTACAAATAGTTTAAACAATAGTAAAAATTACGTACAAATGGGTAATTAGACCACTTAGCGACGACTACAGACCCTAGACCAGCCGAAGGCGCACTGCCGTCCTCGCCCCTCTATACCAGAGCCGGACAATCATTCTCCTCGTAGAGCTTGTAGTAGACATACAGGAAGTCATCATGGTAAGGCCACCGAATCCCAGGAGATCCGCCTGGCACATGACTTCACGTGCCCTTTGTCGACACTAGACGCATCACTGTTGCAAGGATTGGACATGGAGAACTTTATTCCAACTTACGTATGTAGCCATCGCCTCACTATCCCGAAGAAGACACCCCAAAAAAAAGCTAAAAAAGAACATGCACCCTCACACCAGCAAGAGGCTGTGGTCCGCCACACATTTAAAATAAGTTGCATATAATCTGGGGCATCAGGGCGAATCAGTGCTTTGTTTTTGTTGCTTGTTGCTAGATGTAAAAACATTCAGTTAGGAGTTCGTCGCTATAGAGTTTGTTGGCGGACAATTATATAAGGGGTTCGATGGAGATGTATCTTTAGTAGAAAATATGGTTTGATGATTTTGTCCTAGGGTTTTCATGTGAAGACAAAATAGTATAGCGTTTCCCTCCCGTGCGGGCTTCGCGCCAACTACTAGGAGGAGGCGCGGGAAGGGACCGTGAGCCCAATTCCTTTTCTCGTAGAAGTAAGAACAACCAGTGAGATCGTCCCCGTGCAGTTTCCTAGCACACGACTGTAAAAGGGGGTCATGAGAGAAATATTTTGTGGAAGAAATAGGGTTTCAAGACCTAGGGTTTTCATGAAGAAAAAGGAATATTGTGGTACTCCCACGTGCTTGGCGCCAACTACATGGAAGAGGGACACGGGAAGGGATCGTGGACCCATTTGTTTTTGGTATGCGAGCACTCCCCACCCTACAATTCTAGACTAATGGAGTTTTATTCACGGAATGAGCTTACGAATTGATGTGTAAGTACAAGAGTAATGCTACAAGTACATGTTTTTTTGTAGGGTTCAGCTTACGAACACACATGTAGATCAGCCTATTAGGTCATGGCCCCAAAATCATGGAGGGCTAGCAAATTACACCACCTAGGTTTCTCCATGTCTGTCTATAAGAGTCAATCAATCAGTAGCTTCAATTCAGTAAGTCCAGCATTACCCGGGAAGTACGATATTGGTGCAAACTTGATTACCTACCGTGATTTCAGGGCCTAATCCGTCTACTTTCCTTCCATGTATGTCGGGTTTCACTTGTGCAATTATTGCTACTCCCTAGATTGCACTAACATGGCACTTGTGTTGGAACCTCATGTTAAATGTATCTTCTAGTAGATGACATGGGAAAAAGAACGCAAAATCTCAAACCTTTATGAAACATCATATGCATACTCATGTTACATGTATCATCGGTAAGATACACAACAAAAGAAAAAAAGGATCTAAAAAACTAACTTAATTATATAAAACTAGTGATGGATCTTCATGTCATATGTAGCTACTGATGCATGCCATAAAATATTGTAATATAATAATACCTTCTAGTTAAGTTTCCGTGTGTTACTTCCAAACAATTAAGTTAGACACATAGACATCAACAAAATATTGGTCTAATGTTCCCCTCAAAATAAAGTTGATGATGTGAGCATCACACGCAACTCAGGACTGCGTTGTGACACACATCATCATAAGCTTGCTCTATCTGCATGGTGATCATCACATGCTACTCAAGTTTTTTTTGCTCTTCACACACATGTAAACATTCATCAAAATTCGAGTGTATGCATGTTCCAAAACACCAAAGTCCTCTGTTTGATATACATGCTTATTTCTCAAGGTGTCGTTCCATTCCATTACATGAGCATTGAGTCTAATGGTTTGACATCATCAGCTTCATTTCCGCAACTATGAACACATCTAGGCTCCGCTGTGGTTACGGTAAGGCCTCTGCTAGCTGGAATGAACGTCTCAACCTAATAATAATTCAATGAATAAGTGCTATATGTCAATGTCCTTTTCTCTCTGTGATATCTGTCAAAATTTTGGTGCGCACAACAAGCACTTACCTTAAATATTATGACAATACATGATACTGATTTCCAAAAAAAATGTTATGCCTTACATAATGGGATAGATGGGTTACTAAATTGTTATTCTTTAGCTAGGGTTCATCTCAGTTTCGACTCGATGAAGCCCTTTGAGATATTGATATTACATAACTCTGCAAGGGAAAGGCAGAGGAACCATTTTGTAGGATAGTCATGGTTTCATTCATTAGCATATGTCAAAATGACCTATTATTTTTTTCCGGAATGGTGGTATTTCAGGGATACGAGAATGAGTAGGGAAAAGCACTTTCAAGTCAAAATGAGTTGTTACTATCAAAACATGATCTTTTTAAAATATTTTCCACAGTTCCAATCATAATTTATCTGGGAGATTTTAGTCATATAGAAAGATAATAAAATTGAACTAGCTCAATGTAAAGAACTGAAAAAATAACACAAGTTTACGTTCAGAATGATTGCACACGACATGACAACAATAAAAATAATCTGATGTGGTGTTCTTGCTCGCGCCATTTTTGATCTCTTGGCATGTGAAAGTCCCATCAAGAAAATTAGCAGTATAAATAACCATAGATTGACAGTAAGAAAACGCATAACCATTTAATACTTTCACATACTATAGGGACAACAGAAAACATTTTAGAGGGATGAGGAAACTTAACTTGCATTTCCAATTTATTAATATTGAGGAGAAAAATAATATTATGAAGTACGTTACAAATTATGCTTTTATAAAATATTTAGACAGGTAAAATGTGTAGAAGCTTAATAAAAAATCATATAAAATTTAATTTTGTTCACAATGAAATTTCTCTGCTTTTCAGAGATATTACAATCCTAAAAATGTGGCGTTTCATCTGAGGATGCTACCCATGCCCTATGTAGACGACTAGATGTCTCCATGCTCGCCAACTCTGGGATAGATATGCAAGTGGATCACCATTAAGATATATTATACACTCTTTGGTTAAAAAACTAGACTAACTTTTAATGACAGCATAATTTTGATAAAGTTGGTTCACCACGTTTTGAACTACAAAGGAGAGAGGTCGCATATCTACTATGGAATGCTATGCGCTAAGTTTACTGCTTGTGCAAGGAGAATGGACACATTCTTTTTTCCTCAGCAAGGCTGTTTGCTTCGCTGATTTATTCCCTCCACAGGGCTGCATAGATAATCTTCTCATGGTCACGTGGCACATCTGGTTTGCTCGAAATGAAGTAGTGCATTATAAACTTCTCCCCCACTCCCCACCACCTCAATACTTAAAGGGCTCGAGGAGGTTCCTCTGTAGTTACATGGAAATCCTTCTCTATAAGCATCAAACATTTCCTAGTAGCTCACATTTTCAAAGGCAAGCAAGTTTTTTATAAGGGCTTCTAACTTTCAGCCAGCCATTAGCATGTGGAACTCCACTTATTAGAGAAATGAAATGAACCTTCCTATAGACGGGTTAAATTAAATGTTAATGGTCATTGAAAGAGAAAAAAAATGGCTCAGCAAGCGTAGGTATGTTCCAACGATTCAGCTGGTATGTTAAACTGGACCTGAAACTATGCAATAAAGGGTTATGTGTAATACTTTGATTACTAGTGAAACCTTCTTTCCCGTTATCATTGAATAAAGATTGCTCCTTCTAGGCAGCTAGTTGCACACAAAGTATCCGAGATCAAACTATCTTGGTAGTCGCGCAATAGAGTTAGCTATGATCTTGCAAAGTTTGCAAGAACTGATGGTAGAGCTATTGTCGGGATAGGGTCTCAGGACCTGATTTTGTGTTATATCTGGCAAGCTATCACATTGATGTAACCGTTTCTTCTTAAATATAACCCCTTTCACCCGCAAAAATAAACTAAATAATATTCAGCTTTAGGAGCTATTAACTATGCAATGTTTGTGAGCTTACCAGTGAAATATAAAATTTTAATAATTTGATGTGTGATATTTGATAGATAAAATATTCAATGAATGAAAATTTCTAACACGAACAGTTAAGTAACACTAAATATTCTGAAGATATCTAACCTTCTACTTGCTATGGAATGGAGTGTCCTCGTTTCCCCAAGAAGAATTGCATACATGTCAAAACCACAACAAAAAATATTTATATAGTTCCTTGTCATCCCAAGCTCATCTCCGTATCTATTACCACAACCGCGACAATATTCACTTCCAACTCGAGTTGCCTGAACCACTGCTTTCTTTAAGACGCACAGCTGGCATACAACTTGGGTTGCTGTAACACTCACACAAGAAAGAAAGAAAGAAAGAAAGAAAGAAATTCTACTTTCCTTACCTATGATAAATCGGAACCCAAGATTGAAGGGAACCTACTAATAGAAAGACCATATGGGGACCATGTGGCACCACACTATTGGGGACCACGCCGAGCTAAGATGGGGCCCTATATCAGGCGGCTCTACATCAACTTAGCGAATCAAACAGTAGAAAACATTGCAAAATAAAAATATAGCATCAGTGTGTAAAAGAAGACATAAAAAATCTGACCTTTCCATTTTAACCTGGAATACGGCAGAAGCGGAACATATTTTGCATATTCTCATCTAGAACACATTTGGCAATTCTCGAAAAAATGGTGCAAAACGAAGTTAACTACATTATTTTTTTAAGTATACAATTACAACAGACCTGAGCTGGCCAAAGTTCATGGGTACTTCCTAGTCACTAACACCAAGAATCACTGTTGCGACAAAAAGCAACAGCATTGAACCCCCTCTCACCCCTACGTGGCGACGGAGGGACCGTAAAATTCCACCGCCGCCAACATTCCTCCACCCCTCCCTCCTCCTCCCGCAACCACCAACAGGCGTGGCTGGGAAAAGCTTGGTAGTTGCCTGCGGCGGCGGGGTCTACTTGTCCCCTCACATGAAGGAACAACGGGATGGATCCTCCATGGCGTGCGTGTTCTGCGGTCGCCTGGCACACGGCGCGGTGGCTCTCTGGTGAGCGGTGCAACTGACGACATGGAGGGGGTCTGCACCTCCGGGTCGGTGGCCTGGCCCCGGTCTATGGGTGCCAAGGGATGGACAGTGTGGGCTGCGGAACAATGTGCACAGCAGCAGCGATGGTGCTCAACAGCTGTATGGAGATCTAATCAGTGCCAGGTATGGATTTATTTTCCTGGCGTTGAAAACCAAGGTGGACAATGGCGGTGTCGCTTGGCATCGTTTTCCTTGGTGAAGGCATCATTTTTGTAGCTTCCTTTTCCATGGCTCGGGTACTCCTAGAGAAACCCTAGATCCAGGTCTCTTGGACCGCTTGTTGGTGATACTTTTGGTGTCATTCTCCCTCTGCAGGGCATCATTTTGGTAGCAACTACTGGATGGTGGAGACAAGAGGTAGATCGGTGTGCATATTATGATGTCGACAACGACAAGACTTGGTAGCATGGTAGTGTGGGGTCTCAGCGAAAGACGTGCCATGATGCACTCGCCCAGGGCAGGGCATTTTCTAGCGTCGACGATATGAACTGCGAAGATCTTGCGGATATTTATCCTGAAGATTGCTCAACAGTTCAATGGCAGTAACAACTTTTGTAGCGCCAGCATGAGGTGCTCGCTAAGAGACTCCTAGAACAGATGAGCCATCCCCTTTCGTCTAGAGGGTGTCTTCGGGTATACATTTTCCCGACACCTACTTGATGATGGATTTTCGTGTTTTCATGGTATAAGAATCTGTTGGGTGTGATGTTCTCTCATTGTCAGGTGTGTTTGTATTGGCGTGGTGGTTTCAGATTTTTGGATGTATAATCCTTAATTATAAGACCTTTGTTAAATAAATTAATAAAAAAGCAGTATTCATCTTTTCGATGCAGAGAGGCTGGGTGTCCATCCTCTATTCCGAAATATCAACACAGACATGCAGGAGCAGCCACCCTTGTCACAGTTATTCAAAACTGCAAGCCCGTTTTCTACAAGCTGCAAAAAAGAAAGGGTATAACAATAAGAGCATAAAATGGGTTTATCAAGAAAATATATGTGAAAACTAGCATTTTTTTTTATCTTCCTACTTCAATTTGTTTCTAGCATACTAACACAAAAACAATGCAATAATCGTTTAAACCAACAAGTCGGACCACTGAAGTGAATCACTTATTTTGTGCACAAGGCCCGAGGTCTGGTTTATAGATAAAGCTACACGCGACAACAGTTGTTCGATACAAACACACACACAACACCACCAGGTTCTAGCATGAACTCCTCCTAGATATAAGTCAAATCTCACACACCAAACATATGTGTACAGCGAAAAAACAACATAAATAGATAGTAAAAGGAGCTTGATCTTCGCTGCATCGTCTCATGGTTCTCGCGTGAAGCCGCCTAACCTCGCCCATCATCTCGTCCACCAGCGTTATGTCCTTCCATCTGACCACCACCCTCTAGCACTGCATATGTAATGACATTTGAAAAAAAAATAGCATCAACAAGATTGCCCAAGATATTTCCTTTAATAGTTAGTTTGTTGGGAATAACCCAAAGGGTCCAACATCGCAAATATAATACATACTAACATCGGGAAGGAGCCCATCGGGATCTAGACTATGGCAAGGAAATTCCGAGCCCATGTGCTAGGTTTCAATCGTAGTGCAGGAGTTCCCTAACTCCTGCCCCCATAAAGCAATCAATGGGACACACGAAAAAATGGGTGTGTTCATCAAGTTCTCTGCACAGCGAGCATAGCCCACTAGAGGGGCCATTCCGCTTGGCAACTTGCTCACTAGGTGGTAATCTACCCCTAATCAATTGCCACAGAAAAATATTAATCTCAAGGCGAACCGAAGTATGCCAAACTTCTTTGAAGTAGTGATGGTGGCTCCCCTAGAAAGGCTCAAGTATATGAATCTCGCTTACTAGGCTCCTGAAGCCTCCACCGACAAAGAAATGACTTCCTCCTAAGTTGACACTACAAGAGCGTAGGTTTTCCTGGGAAGGTTGTTCCATTTGACCGCCTAATTGAGGTCAAACTATCATTGGAAGCTTACTCTACATGCCCTGGAGAATATCTCCGGCGTGGATCCCTTACATCGTGATGGCATGATCGGCACATCAGCTAAAAAGATGTGGAAATATGTCTCTCGGATCCAACCCAAATCCACCAATCTAGCTACAAAAATGTGTGTTTCCCGTTTTGCACCTTATGCTTTTGCCCCAACTTGAAGAACCATCTAACTTTATGGATGGCCTCGCAAAGTTGGGAGTCGTGTGTAGGAACTTCCCTCGAGAAGAGGTCCTCCCCCCCCCCCCCCGGTCCAAAGTACTTGGTCTGAATGAGATCAGACAAAAGCCCCTCGGCATTTTGATATATCTTCCAAATCAACTTAAGCGTCGATGCTATATTAATGCGCTTGGTGTTGAGGATTCCCAAAACCCCGAACTCCTTAGGCTTGCATAGTGTGGGCCAATCTACCATGTGGTGTTTCATTTTTGTATACACTCATTCCCAAAAGAAGTGAGACGAGGTTTATCCATGGCGACATAAGTAGATTCATGTACCATGTAAAATCCCCATGGAGAACATAGGAAGACTGGACAAGCAAGACTACGTAAGATCTAGCCTTCCTACCGAGACAACGAATAACCCCTGCCATGGGTCAACCATATGACCCACTTTTTTCTGGAAGGAAATCCCAAGCTACAACCCTAAGCGGCTTATCACTTACCAGAAGCCCGAGATATCTAATTGGGATTTTGCCGAGTTTATAGTACAGCGTGTTCGCCACTCTGTGTTTCTACGGATGGGTGAAACCTATCACCAATACCTCACTTTGTCGAAGTTGATTTTCAGCCCCAACATATTTTGAAGCATAGGAGAAGAAGCTTGATATTCGCGATTCCCAAATCGCTCGGCTCAATCAGAATCATTGTATCATCTTCATATTGCAGGTGAGTCACTACCCCTAGATTGAGATGAGGGATCACCTTTGGATATATACCGCCTCCTTGGCTCTGGCCAACAGAGCCGTCAGACCATGAAGGCTCGAGATCATGCACTGCGCGTAGGTTGACCATGCTGCCTTAACCAAGAGATAAAGCCTCACATGGGGTGCTTTCACTCGCAACGAAACCTAAACAGTTCTTCTCCGTCGTGCTTCGTTAGGCCTTCTCCAACCCTAGAGTGCTTGCTGTCGTCCCCATGCGCATGGACCTCTTCCTCACCATTGTCAACATCACCTTCATCTTCCTGGCGTCATCGGCCTTGACAATCTAGCTTGGTGCACTTCCCCTGGATGAGCGACACAGAAGTCGTGTCCTCTAGCTGCAGGTCTGCGCACACAACTCCTGCCTGACGGGTTGGCTCCTAGGTCGTGGCAAGTTTAGGTCCATCTGAGCAACTGATACACTTGCCATGACAATAACCTCTCCAGGTTCAATAACTATGGACACATCACACATAATTAAGATAGATTTAAAATTGTATTACATGTTAAAAGATAGGGTGGAGGTTGATTTAGTCCTATAAAGCACATCATCTCAGCACTTGATGCAGTAACAAAAATTGTAATCCAAGCAAAGATAATAAAACTCGCAACAGTCTGTTTACTTTATATTGTACCTTGACCAGGATTGTTTCGGTTTGGAATCACTTGAGCATTTCCAGGAGCAAGTGGTATACCCATCTCCAATTGGCGCATTTTCCAAGAGATCTTGTGGAAATAATCAAGCTGAGTTGTAAAAAGAAAACCATATTACGTTTTATACCAAATTACTAGTTGAGTAATAGTGTCTTGCAAGCAACAGTTCTGACGTGATTAGCATCTTAGCACGGTTTATAAGGTGTTTTTGGTTTTAAACATTCGTCTTTGCAGAGAAACAAATGCCTCAGATAAGGGATATGAAGAGAAAATCCAAATCAAGATAGTGGCAACACAAAAAGGAATTGGTCGGCCGCAAATAATACAGATGACTAGATTACCAGAAATTTCAAATATAAATCGTGGTAAGGTACACGGCAGCGAGATAAATTATTGTATACAAATGGCGTGCAAACTGAAGATAATTCTACTTCATAAAAAACAATTTCAGATGAATGGACACATGGCATACACACATGAATTGGAAGGGTAACTGATTGAAGCAACTCAAGGTGCAAGATTCGAGATATGATCAATAATAACCAATCCTGATCAGCGTTTTGGTCTATCATGTAGTAAAATATCAAAAAAGATTAACATACTAGCTTATTAACTTTCTATTTGTATGTATACTAAGTGCGAAAATACTAAAATAATTGGGTGTGCTCCAAATATTTTGAATGTGGGCGTTGGCACACACAAGACCAGTTCAAGTCACGGCACCACAGAAAATATTGTATTTGTTCGCAAGCATGAGAAGATAGGTTCCCAAGAGCAACGCAAATGTTGGCAGCTCAAGACCAAAAACATCACCCACAATGAAAAGGAAAACTAGAAATTAAAGGTACGTAAAAATTTGTACAGCATTTGGAGAGACAGTTCTGCTCTATTTTTATCAGCCAATAACTAAAAGTTTGTGCTCTGACGAGAAGGTCGCGAAGATGGGTTAAATTACCTTGGTGGCTGCTGTGGTATAGACCTGGTTCACTGGTGGAAAAACAGGCTTCCGGGAAGCCCCATAAGTCGCGAAGGTAAAGGAACCGCGACTAATGGGGTCTTTAGTCGCGGTTCGTGTGGCGAACCGCGACCAAAGGCCTGGGCCCGGGGCGCACGGTGGCCAGCTGGTGCACGTGGGGGGCTTTAGTCGCGGTTGGCCAGCCCAACCGCGACTAAAGTTGCCCGAAGGCCTTTAGTCGCGGTTGGCCAGGCCAACCGGGACTAAAGCCCCTCCCCTATATATACCCATCCAGCAGCCAACACTTAGCCATTTGGAGCCATTCTCTTCACAAACTTCACAAGTGAGTGTTAGGTTTGCTTTTGGTTCCTCTTATGCACATAAGGTGTTTGATGAAATGCCCCAAGAGCATGAAACAAACATGATATGAAGTGTTGGAGTCACACTTGAGCTTTCTCATTTATTTTTTCCTCCTCGATCGCGGTTAGCAACTTGAACCTTTGATATGTGTCATTGATAAAATATGCATGTGTGTGTAGTTCATTAATTGTTTAATTTATATTGTTTGTAGCTAGTTAGTTTAACAAATGCATGATGGTTAATTATATATTTTATATTATAATAATGCAGATGAATCGGCAATGGATGTACGGTAACCGACTCTCCGGCGAGTTCAGTACGGGTTTGAAAGATTTCCTCGTAGTGGCTAATGCGAACAAGCGGGGGGTTTTGTTATCTGTCCATGTGTTAAGTGTAAGAATCGGAAGGGTTACTCTTCCTCAAGAGATGTTCACATGCACCTGCTTCGGCACGGTTTCATGCCAAGCTATAATTGTTGGACCAAGCATGGAGAAAGAGGGGTTATAATGGAAGAAGATGAAGAAGGGGATGATTTCAATGATGAAAGCTATCTTTCTCATTTCGGTGATACTTTCATGGAGGATGCTGAAGGTGAAGGGGAAGGTGAAGAAGAGGCACGTGATGATCCCGTTGATGATCTTGGTCGGACCATTGCTGATGCACGGAGACGCTGCGAAACTGAAAAAGAGAGGGAGAATTTGGATCGCATGTTAGAGGATCACAGGAAGGCGCTGTACCCCGGATGCGATGATGGTCCGAAAAAGCTGGGCTGCACACTGGATTTGCTGAGATGGAAGGCACAGGCAGGTGTAGCTGACTCGGCATTTGAAAACTTGCTGAAAATGTTGAAGAATATGTTTCCAAAGAATAACGAGTTGCCCGCCACTACGTACGAAGCAAAGAAGGTTGTCTGCCCTCTAGGTTTAGAGGTTACGAAGATACATGCATGCATCAACGACCGCATCCTCTACCGCGGTGAATACGAGAATTTGAATGAATGCCCGGTATGCACTCGCATTGCGTTATAAGATCGAGGCGATGACCCCGGTGACGATGTTGAGGGCCGGAAACCCGGGAAGAGGGTTCCCGCCAAGGTGATGTGGTATGCTCCTATAATACCACGGTTGAAACGTCCGTTCGGGAACAAAGAGCATGCCAAGTTGTTGCGATGGCACAAAGAGGACCGTAAGTCGGACGGGGAGTTGAGACACCCCGCGGATGGAACGCAATGGAGAAAGATCGACGAGAGAGTTCAAAGATTTTGCAGCTGACGCAAGGAACATAAGATTTGGTCTAAGTACGGATGGCATGAATCCTTTTGGCGAGCAGAGCTCCAGCCATAGCACCTGGCCCGTGACTCTATGCATCTACAACCTTCCTCCTTGGTTGTGCATGAAGAGGAAGTTCATTATGATGCCAGTGCTCATCCAAGGTCCGAAGCAACCCGGCAACGACATCGATGTGTACCTAAGGCCATTAGTTGATGAGCTTTTACGGCTGTGGGGCAGACCTGGTGTCCGTGTGTGGGATGAGCACAAAGAAGAGGAATTTGACCTACGAGCGTTGCTTTTCGTAACCATCAACGATTGGCCTGCTCTTAGTAACCTTTCGGGACTGTCAAATAAGGGATACAATGCATGCACGCACTTGCTTACATGAGACCGAAAGTGTACATTTGCCAAATTGTAAGAAGAACGTGTACCTTGGGCATCGTCGATTTCTTCCGAAAGGTCATCTAGTAAGAAAGAAAGGCAAGCATTACAACGGCAAGGCAGATCACCGGCCGAAGCTCGCGGAACACTACCTGGTGCTGAGGTATTTGATATGGTCAAGGGTTTGAAAGTCATCTTTGGAAAGGGTCCTGGCGGACAATCGGTTCCGAAGGGAGCTGACGGGCACGTAGCCATGTGGAAGAAGAAATCTATATTCGGGAGCTAGAATATTGGAAAGTCCTAGAAGTCCGCTCCGCAATCGACGTGATGCACGTTACGAAGAATATTTGCGTGAACATCCTAAGCTTCTTGGGCGTGTATGGGAAGTCAAATGATACAAAGGAAGCACGGCAGGACCGGCAAAGTTTGAAAGACCCCGATGACAAGCATCCGGAACGGTTTCAAGGTCGTGCCGGCTACGCTCCGACCAAAGAAGAGAAGGTCATCTTTTTTGAATGCCGAGCGGTATGAAGGTCCCGTCGGGATTCTCGTCCAATATAAAGGGAATAATAAACATGGCGGAGAAAAAGTTCCAAAACCTGAAGTCTCACGACTGCCACGTGATTATGACGCAATTGCTTCCGATTGCTTTGAGGGGCTCCTGCCGGAAAATGTTCGAGTAGCCATTGTGAAGCTATGTGCATTCCTCAATGCAATCTCTCGGAAGGTAATCAATCCAGAAGTTCTACCACGGTTACGGAACGATGTGATCCAATGTCTTGTCGAGTTTCGAGTTGGTGTTCCCGCCATCCTTCTTCAATATTATGACGCACCTCCTGGTTCACCTAGTCGATGAGATTTCCATTCTCGGTCCTGTATTTCTACACAATATGTTCCCCTTCGAGAGGTTCATGGGAGTATTAAAGAAATATGTTCGTAACCGTGCTAGGCCGGAAGGAAGCATCGCCAAGGGCTATGGAAATGAGGAGGTAATTGAGTTTTGTGTTGACTTTGTTCCTGACCTTAAGCCGATTGGTCTTCCTCAATCGCGGCACGAGGGGAGACTAAGTGGAAAAGGCACGATCGGAAGGAAATCAATGATATGTATGGACGGCCATTCTCTGGCTGAAGCACACCACACGGTTCTGACCAATTCCAGCTTGGTGGCTCCGTACTTTGAGAAACACAAGAATATTTTACGCTCGGACAACCCCAGGAAGCCTGAATCCTGGATTAGGAAGGCCCACATGGAGACTTTCGGCGGTTGGTTGAGAAAACATTTAATGAGTGACAATAAGGTTGTAGATCAGCTGTACATGTTGGCCAAGACACCATCTTCGACTATAACGACTTTCCAAGGGTACGAGATAAATGGGAATACATTTTACACGATCGCCCAAGATAAAAAGAGCACCAACCAAAACAGTGGTGTCCGCTTTGATGCCGCAACCGAGCATGGGCAAAAGGTCACATATTATGGTTACATAGAGGAGATATGGGAACTTGACTATGGACCCTCCTTTAGGGTCCCTTTGTTCCGGTGCAAATGGTTCAAGCTAACGGGGAGGTGGGGTAAAGGTGGACCGGCAATACGGAATGACAATGGTGGATTTCAACAATCTTGGTTACCTTGACGAACCATTCGTCCTAGCGAAAGATGTCGCTCAGGTTTTCTATGTGAAGGACATGAGTAGCAAACCGAGGAAACGGAAAGATAAGAAAACGATCGAGTACATCATGCGATGATCCAAAGCGCCACATTGTTCTTTCGGGGAAAAGAAACATCGTGGGAGTGGAGGACAAGACAGACATGTCGGAAGATTATAATATGTTTGCTGAAATTCCGCCCTTCAAAGTGAACACCGACCCAAGCATTAAGTTAAATGATGAGGATGCTCCATGGATACGGCACAATCGTAAGCAAGCGGGGACACAAGGGAAGAAATGATGTGTAATAATTTATTATTGTACCAAACTTTGTTGAATGAATCATGTGAATTATATTACCCGTGATGTGTTTGGTGTCCATTTTCGAATGATTCAATTGACTCGAGATAGCATCGATGATACATGAAATTTGGAGTGACTAAGTCATACTCCTGCATACATGAAATTTGGAGTGACTAAGTCATACTCCTGCATATAGGAAATTTGGAGTGACTAAGTCATACTCCTGCATATAGGAAATTTGGAGTGACTAAGTCATACTCCTGCATACATGAAATTTGGAGTGATTTAGTCATACTCCTGCCTAGGCGTATAATATGCATACTCGTAGTCTTCATAGCCGCCGCCGTTGTACTTGGTAGTCGTCGCCTTCTAAGTTGCCGGCGTCGTCGTCGCTGCTTGTCGTCGTCGTCGTCGGGCGGCGCTCGTGGCTCGAGGCGAGGGTAGCGCGGGCGAGGGATATCGCCGGCCGTGATGTAGTCCATGACGCTGCGGAGTCCGGCCGTACCACCATAGCCGACGGCCGGCCTCGTGGAAGTTTCCGGGAGGCGGACCGTCCTCCTCATACCAGCGAGCGCCCTCTCACGCCGATTGATGAAGAAGGCGTCCCAAGTATGCTTGGTTATCGGGATGCCGGCGGGGATTCATCCGCTGCTCCGGCGTGAGGTCGAGGTAGTAGTGATTCGTGATGGCCGCCCGGCGCGCGGTACCACGAGGGACGGGAGGGACCGGCACGCCGCCGGCGCTTAGGCTCCGGCCGGCGAGGGACGCGGTAGCCGGAGGGCAAGGGTAGTTCGAGGCGCAAAGCTCCTCCACCTGGCTGGTAGGTTAGAGTGGGTGCGGTGGAAGCCATGAGAGAGTGATGAGAGATTGTAGAGATGTGATGCTGGCCAAGCCGGGCTACCTATATGTAGTGACAAATGGCGGGAAAAATGGGAGCGGGAAGACAGGAGGCGGGAAGAAAGAGGCGGGGAGAAAGGGGGGGGAAGAAATTGGCGGGAAAAAATTTGGCGGGAAGAAAGAGGCCGGAAGAAATTGGCGGGAAACAATTGGCGGGAAGAAATGGCGGGAAGAAATGGCGGGAAGACGAGGAGGGAAGAGGGGGTCGGCGGAAAGAGGCGGGAAGAGGGGGCCAACGAACTTTTGAATTGAATTAGTTTTATTTT
Organism: Lolium rigidum; assembly: GCF_022539505.1. Lineage (NCBI taxonomy): Eukaryota > Viridiplantae > Streptophyta > Magnoliopsida > Poales > Poaceae > Lolium > Lolium rigidum. Next base: position 40,216,141 of record NC_061509.1, read on the forward strand.
TATGAATTTTTTGGTATATTATTTGTATTTTTAACATTTTGAAATGAATTAGTTTTATTTTTCTGAATTTTTTGATATATTATTTGTATTATTAACATTTTGAATTGAATTAGTTTTATTTTTATGAATTTTTTGGTATATTATTTGTATTTTTAACATTTTGAAATGAATTAGTTTTATTTTTCTGAATTTTTTGATATATTATTTGTATTATTAACATTTTGAATTGAATTAGTTTTATTTTTCTGATTTTTTTGGTATATTATTTGTATTTTTAAAATTTTGAATTGAATTAGTTTTATTTTTATGAATTTTTTGGTATATTATTTGTATTTTTAACATTTTGAAATGAATTAGTTTTATTTTTCTGAATTTTTTGATATATTATTTGTATTATTAACATTTTGAATTGAATTAGTTTTATTTTTCTGATTTTTTTGGTATATTATTTGTATTTTCAACATTTTGAATTGAAAAGAAAATTGAAAAGAAATTTGAAAAAGACCTTTAGTCGCGGTTGGGGACCCCAACCGCGACTAAAGGTCTTTCGCGGGAACCGCTCAAATCCGCGAAAATACCTTTAGTCGCGGTTGGGGTCCCCAACCGCGACTAAAGGTTACCTTCTAGTCGCGGTTGGGGACCCCAACCGCGACTAAAGCCGCCTCCCTATAAATATCGCGCCGCCCGCGGGCGCATCGGTTCTCGATCTTCTCTTCCTCCTCGCGCTCGTCGCTCGATCCGCCGTCCTCTGCCGCGCTCGTCGTCGCTCACTCGCCGTCTCCGTCGCCTCGCCTCGCCGTCGCCGCACTCGCCGTCGCCGGCCGCCGTCTCGTACGTCGCCGCCCCGCCCACACATCGCGCGCGCGCGCCCGTACGTGTCCGTGTCTCCGCCGCCGCTCGTACGTCGCCGCCGCCGCTCGCGCGCAGTACTGAGAGAGATCGAGGAGAGGGAGAGAGAGCGCGGCGCCGTGGCCGCGCGCGCCGCTGCTCGCCGCCGCCGAGATGCTCGCACGAGAGAGAGAGAGAGGAGAGAGGCCGGCGCGGCGCCGCCCCGCGCGCGCGCGGTGTGAGAGAGACGAGAGAGAGGGAGAGGAGAGCTAGCGCCCCGGCATTTTTTTCTTTTTTTTTTTTTAGTTTTTGTTCTTGTGAATTTTAAAACAAAAAATAACTAAAATTTGAGTTAAAAGTTTGTGTAAAATTAAAAAACTAAAATTTGACTTAAAAAGAACTACAATAATTTGACTTAAACGAATTAATTAACGTGTTGTTAATTAAAATTGTAAACTAACTAAAATTTGACTAATTAAGTTTTCTTAAGCTAGTTACGGAATTTTGATCACTAAAATTTTTACTAAAATTTGTTTTTTTAACTTAACTAAAAATTTTGTACACTAACAAAAGTTTGACTTAACAAAATTTAACAAATATGTAATATGTAACAAAATTTAACAAAACTTTAACTTAAGATAACTTAATGATCAAAATTTTAACTTAAGATAACTTAATGATCAAAATTCTGTAACTTAAGAAAACTTAATGATCTCGGTCACGCGGTCACTGCGGCGAGGGTTATGTGTCCTCGGCACCGCCACAGCCCTCTCGGTCACCGCCACACCGGTCTCTCGGTCACGCGGTCACTGCGTCCCCCTTTCGCCACCGCCACCGGTCTCTCGGTCACGCGGTCACCTGCGCCCCCCTTTCGCCACCACCACCGTTCTCTCGGTCACGCGATCACTGCGTCGACCCCCCTCTCGCCTCCCTCGTCGCCCTCTCTCTTTATATGTAGAAGAGATGTGATAATGCTGGCATATACACAATTAATTTGTTTTGACTACATGTTTTCAGGACTGACATATGGCGGGCGATAGAGCTGACCCGATTCTGGACAACTATGATCCGGACGGCTGAAGACCATATGTTCGGCATCATAAAAGGCGATATTCCTTTTGTGCCGACCGGAGAAGAAGAAGATGATATCGCTTCTTATCCGAACCTTGAGTGTGAAGATGAAGGGCGCCGTCGGCAAGCGAGATGATGCCGAAGAAACGTCGATAAACGACGATCTTCAATTGGAAGTAGCAACCACCTCCGGCGCCGAGGTATATATATATATATACATATTGAGCGTATGGTGATACAACTAACTGATTTGAATAAATGTGTGTGTACTAACGCGCGCGACTCTCTTTCTTATTTTAGCCCTCGGCCGGATCGTCGAAAAAATCGAGTACGTCGTCGTCAAAGCGTGGCGCAACCAAGACGATGAAACCAGGAGAAACATGCACCATCGATGTTGTCGACGAAGAAACCGGCAGGCCGGCTGGAGCCCAGCAAGAACGCCACCAAGTTTGTCGGCCAATGCGGAGCCGTTGTTAGAGACAACGTCTCGATCACCCGCCGAGAGTGGAATGAGCCAAAGAAGGCACGTGTTGGTTTCACTTTTGTCGAACGAGAGAGAAAAAAAAGATTGCTTCAACAAGCTTATGGAACATTTCGTTCTACCTCCGGAATACCGCAAATACGATGAGGAGGGTAACAAGATTGCGGAAAACAAGAAGAGGCGCAAGCTAGTCAAACGAGTTCGCTCTTTCTAGGATGGCCAACGCATTCGGAAATACAAGCAAAATCTAGCCCATGACTTTGTCAACCAGGGCAAGACTCCGGATTTCAAAGGACAATATGAGAAACTGCAACATGATTGGCCAGAATTTGTGAAGCAAAAGAAATCGGAGCGAGTTCCTTGAACTATCGAAAAAAAATAAGGAAAATGCGGCCAAGAAGGAGTACAATCATAAAATGGGGCCGGGAGGGTATCGCTTTTGGCAGCCTAAGTGGGAGAAGATGGAGAACGAGGCGAGGGCGCGAGGAATCCGTCCAGGTACGGAGGGATGGGACCCAAGGGCCAAAAGCTGGTGGTACGGGCATGGGGGATCGGCTGAACCCGGAGACAGGGGAGTGTGTTTACCGGGGCAAAATAATTACACCCACCCAAAACCTTATTGAGGCAATGAGGGATGCTCAAGAGGGGAGGATCGGGTTCAACGGAGAGAACGACGCCACGACAAAAGCCCTCGGGAATCCCGAACACGGAGGACGTGTACGAGGCATGCCGGGGACATTTCGTGGAAACTAGGGTTCCCCGGAAAAGATGACCCGTACGGTTACGAAGCCGTAAGAGAAAGATGGATCGGGATGCGGATGTTGTGGCGAAGTTGGTAACGGAAATGGATGTGATGAAGAAAACCGTGAGTGTACTAGTCGCCGAAAGAGATGCAGCTCGGGCGCAGCATGAAGATCATCCAATGGATCTCGGAAGCCAGCAGCGGAGAAGAAGCGGCGTGGCTTCCACGGAGGCCTCACCGGGCTGGTGCACCGACGATCGAAATTACTGCACCGGAGCCTCGGCGGTGGTCGAGGTTCTTGCACCGGAGCCTCCTCGCTACCCCGTGGACGATATAAAGGAGATGAAAGCATGTCATCTGTATTATCCTATCGGGAACATGTCCATGAAGGTAGCCATCGGCGGTGCTTTACCACACGGAGCACTCCACCACAACAACCCCATTCAAGATGGCTATGCTCGTGTGACGGTGGAGGAGATAGTCCAAGGGTTTGAGGACCTGGACATTGACATTGCTACACCTGAAGGGGTGAAAAGACTTGGAGATGTCAAGCGCCGAGTTCATTCTATGGCGAGAAGAAATTTATCAAGTTTCCGGGCGAGGCGCCAACAAGTCCACCCCGTACGGTGGTGGTGGTGGCGGTGGCGGTGACGGTGGCGGTGGCGGTGGCGGTGACGGTGGCGGTGGCGGTGACGGTGGCGGTGGTGCTTCACCTAATACACCTCATTCACGTCGGCGGACGCCGCCCCCGGTCCTCGTCCGGCGGGTGATCGGACACCGGTACCGCCCCCAATCCACCTCCGGCGAAGAAGCGAAGCGGTCCTGGGTTATTAACCCGGACCCTTACGTACCTAAGAAAACAAAGGTACCGGAGGTATCACTGAAGCCTCTCCCCGGGAGGTCTTGGGAAAGTAGTGCCGAGGAAGTCGAGGCGGGCGCGGCTGCTGATTTAGAGAAATGGAAGGCAAGCGTCCGAGAAGAAAATAGAGGGCGAGCCCAAGCCGAGTATATTCGACAAGGAAAAGCGGTGGGCTAAGTCATTTTTGAACACACCGTCCCAAGCCGCGAAGAATCGCGCGACGACTATTTACGTGAACTTCGTAGGCAAGCACTCGCGTTCAAGAACGAGGAAAGAGTTGGCGGAGAAGAAAGCCTTGAAGGACGAGGCCGAGTCAAAATTAGAAAGGGGAAAGAAGTTGCCCAGCTCGGGGAACAAAGTAAACAATCGATCGCCCCGCTCATAGTGCAAGCCGCCGGTCCGGATGCCCCCGATATCATAGCAGCTGCGGCAGCTCATGGATTGATTGTAGAAAGTGCCGGAAAACAAGCGGCCGACTTAGGTATCACTCTTCGTGCGGTGTTAGGCCTTGATGAGGCGCCAATGAAGGACGTAGTATTTTCATATGTGAAGAATGGCCCTCTCATCGAGCCTGCGCAGGAAGAGGATCTACCTCGACAAATGAAAGGTACTGCTAAATTGGTACAAGGGTTACATAAAACATGAAAACGCCAAAGACTATATCTATGCGGAAGTTAAATATGTGCATCACTTCAAACGTTACTGGGTACAAATTCCTCACGAGTGAATTGTTCCGAGTTGTTCAATCTGCGCGAGCTCGACAAATCTATCATCGGTTGCTACGTTACGTAAGTGATTTATTAATTTCTACCCCATCTCGTTCATTGCACTGCACTATATATATATATATATTGTCCTAACTATCTTGTTGTGTACGCTATATATTATGCAGAATGAAGAAGCGGGAAATGCGAATAAGGAACATCCATGATGTTGGGTTCATTGACCCACACATCGTTAATTCATATGTGTTAGAATACCACCCCGCCGACGTGGAGGAAGACCTGTGGCGGTTTATTAGAAAACAGCAAGAGAAAAGTGATATTCTATTTCCTTACCATTTTGGGTGAGTGTTTCTGTCTTGAGCACATTCTCTTTTGTTTACTCCATGCATGGTATGTGGCTAATCGATGAGTTATGCATGATTGTGCATGTATCGTGTCCGCAGGTTCCACTGGATTCTTATGGTAATTAAAGTTCAGACCTCCTCAGTTCTCGTCCACGACTCTCTGAATATGGATCCGGCGCTTTGGGGCGACATGAGAAAAATGATGCAAAAGTAATTATTTTCATTCATTTGCGCTCTATATCGATCGGCCTATTTCGTTCATCATTTCCTTATATCAAGTAACTAATTAATAACTCTCTTGTTTATTTAATTTTCTTTGCCTCGTAGGGTTTGGAGACGGTTCGTAGATACCAAGGTCGGTGAATTCAAAAAAGAGCTACATTTTAAAATGGCGAGTGCCGATGTACGGGGATACTCAGCCACCGGGGACCAATCTATGTGGATACTATGTTTGTGAGAGGATCCGGAGATACTGCAATGAGCGGGACCGGACGTGTGAGAACAACATCCTGAGGAATAACCTCCGGAAGACGCTTAGTCCGGAAGCTCGCTTCCGACCACTTCAAGAGGAACTAGCTGGATGGTTGGCGAGGAAGTCATCGATCCTAGAGGAGAACACTATTACGATGACGTAGATCTTTATACGCACCGGAATTTGTAACTAACTTGTTCAAAATTGTATATGGTCATCCGATATTGAATATATATTGTATATGGTCATCCGATATTGAATATATATTGTATATTACTCTTGAATTCTTTTTGGTTCTAATTTCAAATTTGTTTGAAATTGTACATTCATATGCATGTATGTATACAGTACCGTAGAATATGTGAAACTCCTTCAAAATTAAAACCCAAAAGAAATAAAATAATACAAATTAAAAAGAAACCAGATTTAGGGGGAGGGGGGCTAAACCCTAAACCCTGCGGAGGCCTTTAGTCGCGGTTGGCCGGAAGAACCGCGACTAAAGGTCCTCCGCCACTGGCGCTCGCCTGCGGCCCACGTGGATGGGCCTTTAGTCGCGGTTCGTAAGGAACCGCGACTAAAGGGGGGGCCTTTAGTCGCGCTACTTTGGTCGCGGTTGGGCCACCGCGACTAATGGCAGTTGCCAACCGCGACCAAAGCCCCTTTTTCCACCAGTGGTTTTCGTATCGCACAGCAGTTCTCTGAACTTCGTTCAGTCCCACTGGCTGTCCTGGCATATGCTCCTTCAGAGTTTCCATTCTGAAATAACGTAAAATTTGAATTAACAGGGGATGCATTTCTTTCAACGGTTGTATCAAATAAAAGGATGTGTGTAGGCATCTCAGATGTCAGGTCAGGTGAAACGAATAGGAAGAGCAGCGAATTGAGGTAGATCTCAAATTGATGACCAAGGACGGGGCAATTCCCGTTGCGCTAAAGACTCGTGATCTCATGTGACGAATATCACTCGGGGAAGTATATACGTAATTAAACAAGAAAGAAATTTTATCCGGGCGCGACGGATATGGCTAGATCCATGAGAAAATTGACCCAAAAACGGATTAAGGATTTTTAAACATAAGGCTATGAGCCCGGCTTTATAAATAAAGCCCCAACGGAACCGCATAAGCGTCAGATACAACACACCCAAGATCTCAACAAGTCTGCACGGCAACCCTGCCTAGGCCAGCACACATGCCCACACAGAGTACTCACGAAGATACATCAAATGACAAGCCCTGGAGCGGGTCGAATATAGCAATAGCATAGCAAGCAGTCTCTGACGGCGTCGTCTACCCTCCGGCTCTACTCCTCGCGTGCAGCAGTCGTACCGCCTCGAGCGCCTCGTCCAGCAGCGCCCGGTCCCTCCGTCTGACCAGTACCCTCCAAGACTGCATGTGAATCATTATATGGTAGAAGGCGTCAGTCGGGTTGTTAATCAGCTTTCCTTCAATAGTTAGTTTATTCCTAATGTTCCAAAGAGACCAAGCCATGGCCGCAAAGGTGAACCAAACTAAACTACGAAGAGGGCCTGAGATGCCCTGGGCTAGCGCAATGAAATCCCCTATCCCTCCCGGGTTCCATTCGCAATGCAGCAGTTCCCTAACTCCCGCCCACATGAATCCCGCCATGTGGCAAGTGAAGAAGATGTGGTTGCAATCTTCCACCTCTCCACACAAAGAGCAACGGCCATTAGACGGACCATGCCGCTTTGCCACCTGCTCAGACGATGGTAGCTTGCCCCTGATAAGCTGCCAAAGAAACACCTTGATTTTTGGGGGCACTCGAGCCCGCCAAACATCTCTAAAGTGTGACACCGACGCTCCCTGCGTCAGTCCGTAGTAAACCGACTTGGCCGAGAACATCCCTGAGGGTTCCAAGGACCAGGAAACTACGTCGTGTTGGTCATCAGTGGGGAGATCTTGTATCTCGCGACAGAGGTTGTCCCACTCAACCGTCTCCGCCAGGCTGAATTGCCTTCTAAAGCGGATGCGCCACGCTCCCGGCGCGCCGCCCCTATCCCTTTCCGCATCCACCGTAATGAACGGTTGATCACAGCAGCTGAAAAGCCTAGGGAATCTCGCCCTGAGGGGGCCGGGACCCGACCACCAATCGAGCCAAAAATAGGTCCTTTTCCCATTCCGGACCTTGTGCCTTGCCCCAAGTTTGAAATACCACTTGATCTTGTGAATGGCGTTCCAAAACTGGGAGCCTCTAACTGGCACGTCCCTAGCAAATAAGTCCCTATCCCCTAGGTACTTAGCGCGAATCAGATCAGCCCACAGCCCTTCTGCGTTCTGATAAAGCTTTCAAATCCATTTAAGCATCAGCGCGATGTTCATAAGCTTCGTGTTGAGGATACCCAAACCCCCCACTTCTTTCGGCTTACAGACCGTAGCCCAATCAACCATACGGTATTTGCGCTTGTTTCCCACTCCTTCCCAAAAGAAGCGGGATCTCGGTCTGTCCATGGCAAGATGGGTCGCGTCATGGAGCAAATAAATGCCCATAGCGAACATAGGTAAGCTAGACAAGCACGAGTTAGTCAGCTCAAGGCGCCCGGCCGAGGCCAAAAAAAGGCCTTGCCATGGGTCAACCCTATGTCCCACCTTCTCGGGGAGGAAGCACCAGTCCGCTACCCTAAGCGGGCGATCGCTCACTGGCAAGCCCAAGTATTTCATTGGTAACGAGCCCAGTTTGCAATTAAGCATATCCGCTACTCTGTGCTTCTCCACCGAAGAGACCCCTGTCACAAAAACCTCACTCTTGTCGAAGTTGATTTTTAGCCCGGACATGTTCTCGAAGCTAAGTAAGAGAAACTTGAGGTTAGCGATCCCCAAATCGGACGGCTGGATCAACACCATCGTGTCGTCCGCGTATTGTAAGTGAGTAACCCCCCCAGGGATCAAGTGTGGTACCACCCCTTCGATGTGTCCTGCCTCATTGGCCTTAGACAACATGGCCGCCAGGCCATCTACCATAAAATCAAAGAGGATGGGGGAGAGTGGGTCGCCCTGATGCACACCCCGAACATTACGGAAAAAGGCCCCGACCTCACCGTTAACGTTGATGGCAGTTTGGCCACCCATGACCAGCTGCATCAGTCGATGGACCATCATCCCTGAGAACCCCTTGCAGAGCAGAACCTCTCTAAGGAAATCCCAGTTGACGCGGTCATAAGCCTTCTCGAAGTCAAGCTTGAGCAAGAGGCCCCCAAGCTTCTTGGCCCGTAGCTCGTGAGCAATCTCATGTAGAGCCAACACTCCCTCGTGCAGGCATCTGCCACGAATAAACGCCGTCTGGCTCCGATCAATGATCCTGTGGGCCAGCGGGGCCAGCCGAATCGCGTAAGCCTTTGCCACAAACTTGAATATGACATTAATAAGGGCAATAGGCCGGAACTGCCTGATGGAGTCCGCCCCTGGGACTTTCGGAATCAGCGAGATAACACCAAAGTTGAGCCTTGCAATATCCACCCTCCCAAGGACGAAATCGTTAAGGAGCTGCAAGATTGGTGCCCGAAGGGTTCCCCAGAACCGTTTGAAGAAAGACACCAGAAGGCCATCCGGACCTGGGGCCGTGTCCGTCTTCATACTCAAGAGAACCTCGTCCAGTTCCTCTTGAGTGAAGGTGAGCTCCAAAGCCAGGTTCTCCGCCGGCGAGACCCGCTTCTCCTCCCCCAGAGGTTTGGAGCCAGGGAAAATACCCTCTCTTCCCCGGACGACCCCATGAGGCCAATGTAGAAATCGTACACGTGCTTCATGAGGTCAGTTTGGTCCTCAATTTCTCCATGATCGGTGATCAAGCGCGGTATGGCGCACTTGCGTCGCCTCCCATTGGCAATCGCATGGAAATACACCGTGCAGGAGTCCCCCTTTAGGGTCCACTGCACCCGACTGCGCTGTCGCCAGTACTCCTCGTCGAGCCTATCCAGCGAGATGAGCTGGTCCTCCAAGAAATACCGCAGCGCCCAGTCGTCCTCGTCAAGCCCTGACGAGTCAGCCCGACGATCGAGATCCGCGACCTGAGCGAGTAGGCCCTCCTTGAAGAGGCGCTTCTCTTTGCCCAGGTTGGCTCCCCAGCCCTTCAGGAATTGACGCGAGTTGCGAGCCACCCGCTGCCAAACGTCGATCGAACATCGGTCCAAGCCGCGCGACTCCAGGAAGCTCCCTAGCTTTCCTGTCATCAGCTCCTGGAACCCTCGAACTCCAAACCACCACGTCTGGAAGAAAAAACGTGGTTGTCGGCGCGGAGCCTCCTCACCACTGTCCAACAGGAGGGGGGTGTGGTCCGAGCCGATTCGGGTCACAGCCGTCAAGGAGCACAAAGGGAAGGCGGCCTCCCAAGCCGGCGAGACCAGTACCCTGTCCAGGGCGCATCTAATGGGGTTCAGTTGCCTATTGGTCCAGGTAAACCTAGCGCCAACCCGGCACAGTTCCCACAGAGCCATAGAGGCAATGGCCTCATTGAACCGGCGCACCCTAGGCCAGCAAATGTTGTCGTTGCTCTTGTCGCCAGCCGTGCGGATGAGGTTAAAGTCCCCACCAACCACAACTGGGAAAGGAGCCGCTAGAACTTCCCGTTCCAGCTCGACAAGGAACTCGTCCGTCCTGCGGTGGTCCGCGGGACCGTAGACGAGGAAAAAACACCACTTCAGCTTGGTCTTCCGCTGAAACACCGTGGCGCTAAGGAAGAATGTCCCCTTCTTCCACGAGCCTACCTCGAAGCATTCATCCCGAAAGCCGAGAAGCAGGCCCCCTGAGTGTCCATCTGCTGGAAGCCAGTTCCAGCAAACTGTCCCCCACACTCCAGGCTACGAAGCTCCACCGTCGAGAAATCCTGTTTTATAGTCTCCTGGAGGCCAAGGATGTCCAGACGGTGTTGCTTCATGTAATCCCTCAACTGTGTGCGCCGGCCCCCACTGCCGAACCCACGAAGATTGTATATGAGGGCTTTCATTTGGCGCTGGACTTCTTGGCCCTGCCCTTCCGCACGGTCAACGTGGACCTGCGAGGCATCCTAGCGCGAGTCCGCCGAACCCCCTCGGCACCTGCCAACTGCGGGAGCTCCCCTCCCAGCCCTGCAGCCAATCCCTGGCCACTCGTGTCTTCCTCCACGCTGCCCACCCCCTGGTCAGCGCGCGGAGGATCTTGCGCCGTCGCGGTGGACGACGCGAGGGTCTGCGCAGCCTCCCTGGCCACACCCTCAGCTGCCTCCTGCTCCTGGCGGCGTGCGACCGCCGCCAGCGAACCCTGCAGCCTCTCCTTGGCCCGGATGAGCGACAAGGCCTCTGCGGGCATGCCCGCACTCGGGGTAAAGACAAAACAGCAATCCGAAGCCACGGAAGATAAATGCGAGTCAGGAAGATGGTCAAGGACAACGAAATTACCTGTCTCGAGGTTCTTCTCCGCGGCACGCTCCATCGCCTTCTCCAGCACCGGCTTCGACGCCGTCGTGCCCTTGTGCCTCGAGCTCTTGCGCAGCGCCGCCGGGGTGGACGAGGCTGGCACCGGCACCGCCTTGGAGCGCCTGCCCCTCGCCGTGGCTGGTACCGCCGGCACCTCCAGCGCCACCACAGCAACCGGCGCGCCCTGCTGCGCCCTCAGCTCCTCCTCCAGCACCAGAGTCTCATCACCCTCCAAGCTCCCCTCCAGACCGTCATCGCCAGCCATCACGTGCGTCGCCAGGAGGCCAGCCCCCGTCCCGGGGCGCGCCGAGCATGGGCTGGGGAGGAGCCACGCCTCCACCGGGTCAGTGACCTGTGAGGTAGTCTCACCGGACACCAGCGAGACGTCCTCGCCCCCAAGCCCCACCTCCATGACTTCCGCCGGCAGCCTCTTCTTGACCACCAGCCCCTCCTGGTCTACCGCCGTCGGGATGATGGCGCCCTTGGTCACCCCCGCCTCCAGTAGGGAAGGAAACACCCCCATGTTGGAGCCGTACTGGTTGTCGATGCGGACCGCCGGTTTACCCGACACCGGGGCACTCCATGAGCCCCCGCCACGGGAGAGCTGCGACGCGCCCCCCGCCCCGGTCTGAGCTCCCTGCTCCGCGGACGACTTGTCCTTGCCGTTCCCTTTCCATCCGTGCCGGTTCCAAGTCTCCACCTCCCCGCTAGGGTCGGACTCGTCGCCGCAGTCGTCGTCCCGCGGAGCCGGGGGCTTGGGTGGCACATCCGGGGCTGAGCCGCCCGACGCCCCACCAAGCTCCGCCTTCACTCCGATCGTGTATGGCTCCCCATTCACACACAGTTGGAACGAGCCCTTGATGCGCTCGGGGTGGCGGCATTGGAACCGTACACGCACCGGCTCCGTGGACCACTTCCTGAGCGAGAGCTCATCGACGTCAATTGGACGCCCAACAAGGACCAAGGACGCCATGAGCCGGTCCCGCACCAGCACGTCTCGAGGCAGGCCTGTCAGTTGAACCCACACCGAGGGAAAAGGCTTCCCGGGCTTGGGCGCGACGAAGGCCTCCCGAATGTGCACGTCAACGTCGCTCAGTGGGAGGTGCAGCTTGCCACTCCCCGTGCTCAGCTTCAGCGTCGCCCTCGACGGAAACTGCACCGAGAACTCAGACTCGGACTGTCTAGTAACCTGCCAATCCCAGCATTCATCGACCACTCTTCAGCTCTCCCGAGAGCTCCGCCTCCGAGAGGGGGTTGTTGGCGAAGCGGATCACCGCGGTGAACTGCGCCCCTTGGCCTCCTCGCGGATAGGATCCACCTCGATGTTGTAGAACCCGCACCCAGTGAAGGCATGCCCCATCTGCTGGAGCATGAGAGGCCTTCCCCTTGTCGGACAATTGGCCGCAATGTGGCCCTCCTTGCTGCAGAGAACGCACAGCGGGTCGAAGCTGCAATCGGACTGGAAATGCCCCGCACGCCCACAGTGGAAGCACTCCCCACCGACCGCCGCCCCCTGGTTGTGGCCAGCTCCCATCTTGGCCTTGCCCTTGATCTTGGCCGGGCCGTGCGCTCCCTGCGCTTTCGCCTGGCCAGCGCCAGAGCCGGAGCTCCCGCCGCCCCCCTGCTGGCCCTTGCCGCGGCCTCCATGGTGCCCCTCCTTGCGCGCCTGCCCTTGGTGCTGGTGTTGCTGCTGCGGCGCCGCCCGGTCTTCGCGCTCCGGCCGACGTCCTCGCTGGTCCGCCTCCGCCCAGCGCCCGCCTTCTTGCGACCTCCGGCCCTCCCCGTCGCCTCCGCCACTGCCGCTCCCATCGTAGCGGCGCTTGTTGCTGTTGCCATGCCCCGCGCCGCCGCCGCCCCCGCCGCCGCCGCCACCCCTTCCTGCCTGCCTCCCGTCGTTGCCTCCACGCCCCTCCATGACCAGCACCTCCGCGAGCGCTCGAGTGGTGGTGGGTCGGGGATTCGGAGGAGTTGCCTCGATGAGGAAGCAAGCCGCCGCTGACGTGGGCACTACCCTTCGAGTAATCCACATTACCCTATCCTGTATTGACTAATTGGAGGCCCATGAAGACACCTGAAGGCGAGATGGGCCACCAGGACGGCGCACCAGAAGATTCCTTGACGGGCAAGACAAGGAAGCGATCGAACAAGGAAAGAACGGATCTAAAACTACTGTAAACCTAGTCGTACTCGGTGAGACCTCTTGAGACCTAGCCTCCTATATAGAGGCTAGGAGAGGGGCTGCCGAGGGACACGACCAATCTTAGCCATCTTAGCCAGAGAAAGCTTAGAGCTAGGGCATCTTAGCAACAGCCATCTCGACGAGATCTCAGCCGAACTATTCGGCACCCCATTGTAACCCATTATCATCATAAATCAAGAACAGACAGGCAGGACGTAAGGGTTTTACCTCATCGAGGGCCCCGAACCTGGGTAAATCGCTCTCCCCGCTTGTCTGTGAACCGATGTCTCGTGTCAGCTTACAGGATTCTGTCAACCCTAAGCCCCTATCGGAGGGCATTGGCGAGGAGTACCCTCGACAGCCGCACCTCCGCCTTTCTCGCTGGAAACCCTAGAGAGGGATTTTTGCAACCCCGGGGCGGCCAAAGCCAGCCCTTAAATACCTGCCTTTGGTGGGCCTCCTGGACCGGAGTAGATAGTTGGGCCGTTCCCAGGCCACCCTGGGCCAACTCAGGCCACGCCAGCCAACACCGCGTGGAGGCCAGGACGCCCGGCCCGCACGAGGTCCCCACCTCGTCCAGCACGTGCGGCGCCAGAGGCCGCGGCCCAGGCCCGTCCACGACCACAGCCCCAGCATGGTCGTCTTCCTCGAACCCTAGCCCCGCCGCCTGGTGGACCGCCGCCACCAGCAGCTTCGCCGGCGCAGACTGGCACCCCTGGCCAGCCGCCTGAGCCGCACCGCACCGCCGCCGCGCGTTGCGCCCACACGCATCAGCACGGGGCCAGCTCGCGTCTGGCCGTCGCCGCCATGGCCCTCCTCCGGCGCCAAAGCTTGAGCCCCTGCCACCAGGCGCAAAAGCCCGCCGCCGTTGTGACCGCAGGGAGCCCCCAAGCTCCGCTGCCCGAGAGATGAAGCTCTCCAGGGTAGGCCGCGCCGGCGGTCGTCGCGGCGAGTCGGACCCGTCCGACCCGAGCGCCTCAACAGGCGCCTCGTCGTCGTCCGAAGCCTCCTGCTCGGAGGACGAAGCCCAGAACTTACCTCGCACCGACGACCCACCCGCCGCCGGCGTCCCTTCTGGCGTCGGCCAGCTCCAGCCCGCGCTGCGCTCGCTGGAGGCCCCGCCGTCGCCATTCAAATCGCCTTCCGCGTCGCCCGTGTCCGTCCGTACCGGGGTACCGGTTCGGTCCATCCCCAAAAATGAGGGAGGGAAAAGGAAAGCAAAAACGGATTAAGGATCGAACTGATATATGATCAGAGGGAGGGAAAAGCAAAGCAAAGCAAATCGAATGAGCTAAGAGTTTCCTTACACCATATCGACCATCCTGCTACGATCGTCGTGCAGGAGCTGGGCGCGCCAGTTGCCTCCGGCGGCGGGGTAGGGGGCGTTGAGATCAACGCCGGCGAGGGGGTTGCACCCCTGCACGGGCCGCCAGTTGCTGCTGTCCATGGCGCGGATCTGCGATTCGTATAGACGTCTGTCTGTCGTAGGGCACGGTAGGTGAGAGTGAGACGGTCTGCGGCTTGGGCGAGTGGTGTCGGAAGGCTGACTTGAGCAACGCGGTCTCCTTCCTTAAATAACTCCTGTCTCGCCTAGGGTTGTACTAATCCCCTATTATATAGATGTTATATAATATATTTTTTCTTATAAATTAAGCGTTTAACCAGTTTGGTTTAGAATAAAACAGCAAAGGACCCGGGTTTAGGGATTTAGTTTCATATATGTGTCCCATATTTTTGGTCTTCTTTTACTATATTTAACATTATTTATATGATCTGGGGCATGAGTGTGAATTAGTGCTTTGTTTTTGTTGCTTTCTGCCACATGTAAGAAAAATTCAGTTGGGAGTTCGTCGCCATGGAGTTTCCTGGCCGAGAACTATATAGGGGGGGTTGATGGAGAAGTATCTTCGGCAGGAAATATGGTTTGAGGATTCAATCCTAGGGCTTTCATGTTCAGACAAAATAGTATAGCGTTGCCCTCCCATTTGGGCTTCGCGCCAACTACTAGGAGGAGGCGCGCAGGAAGGGGTCGTGAGCTCAAATTCCTTTTCTAGTAGATGTAAGAAACTTCCGGTGAGCTTGTCACCATGAAGTTTCCTACACGGATGTAGAGGGGGTCGTGGGAGAAATATTTTGGGCAAGAAATAGGGTTTCAGGACCTATGGTTTTCATGACGAGAAAAAATGCGTGGTACTACCATCCCACGTGCTCGGCGCCAACTACTTAGAAGAGGGACGCGGGGAACGGATCGTGAACCCTTTTTTTTGGAGTGCGCACACGCCCCACCCGAAAATTCTACAAAATTTTCTTTACGAATTGATGTGTAAGTCCATGAGTAATGCTACAACTACAAATTTATTTTATACTCCCTCCGGTCCTAAATATAAGCCATATAGTTTTTGGCACGGAAATTAAGAAACACACTTTTGGGGAAAATTACACCTTGTTTGGTTAGGATTAACCCTAGGCAATTAACGTGAGCTAATAGAGGACTTTGCATAAGCTAAGAAAACATAATCGAATCACTAAAAATATTTTCCATACAAGTGGGACAATGTAGTAAATCTTATATTATGGAATTTTTCTCAAAACACTATATGGCTTATATTTAGGACCGGAGGGAGTAGGATTTATCTTACGGACACACATGTAGATCAGACTATTAGGTCACGGTCTCAAAATCATTGAGGTGTAGCAAATTACACCTACTAGGTTTCTCCACGTCTGTCCGTCAGATTCAATCAGTCCGCAACCTCAATTCCGTAAGTCCGGAAATACTGGGAAGCATGGTGTTGGTGCAAACTTAATTAACATCCGTGATTTTAGGGTCTAATCCGTCTACTTACCTTACATGTATGTCTGTAACTGGATTCCACTTACGGGATTATTGCTACTTGATCCCTAGATTGCACTAATATGGAAATTGTGTTGGAACCTCATGTTAAATGTATCTTCTAGTGTATGCCATCGGAAAAAGTACGCAAAAAAATCGAATCTTTATGAAATATCATATGCATCCTTAGGTTACATATACCTTCAACTGGATACACAACAAAATAAGTGCATTGCAACAAACATCACTTGCTCTCTCTACATGGTGATCATCACACACTCGCCAAGTGTATTTGCCCATCACACACATGTAAACATGCATCGAAATTCGAGTGTATGTATATTCCAAAACCATAAAGTCTTCTGATGTGCATTCTTATTTCTCAAGATGCCGTCTCCATTCCATTACGTACTTGAAGAACATTGAGTATAATGGTTTGCCATGGCATCGGCTCCATCTCTGCAACTATGAACACATATAGGCTCTGCACTATCTTCTGTCAGCCCTTTGCTAGCTGGAATCGACATCTCAACCTAATAATTATTCGATGAATAAGTGCAATATGTCAATACCATTTTCACTCATTGTTTTCTATCAAAACTTTGGTGCACACAACAAGCACTTACCCTTAAATATTATTATGATGATACATGGTTTTTTTGCAAAAAAAAAATATGCCTTAAATAACGGAATGGAAAGGATATTGAATTGTTATTTTTTGGGTAGTGTTCATCTCAGTTTTGACTTGATACCAGCCCTTAATATCTTGGGATTACATAAAGGAAATAATGGAACAGGGTTCCAAACAGTTCGGCCTTGGTTCATGTTGTGTTGAGGCGGCTCGTGGCATTCCCTCCTCCCTCTCCTCTCCCCGCATCCTCCTGCCGTGTGGTTTCGGCCTTCCGCTGCCTCTTTGCCTCTCTACATGTGTTGACTTGTCTTCCCGTCTCCCCGTCACACGTGAGAGGGGGTGTTGACGTGTACAAGTAGATTGCCTAGCCCTTTCCATCAGTTCGGACTTTTTGTTTAAGTGGCTAGTGCATGAAGCTTAACAGTTTGCAAGCCAGTGACGATGGAAAAAAAAGATGGCCTAGAGGATCTTTATCTTCCTAGCTAGAATTCTAGGTGATGGAAGTCGGGGGTAGCCCAAGCTAGCACCAAGATATGAGTGACATCAGTTCCACCCGTTTGGATAATGTGACGATCGAGCACCTAAGCTGACTTCAACAATGCAAACTCATACACGGAAAGGAGAGACCTGCACCACGTTATGGATCTTACTGGTGGTTGGAAGTTCGAGCTTGTAATCCGCAACACCAACATGAGCCAAAACTCTGCAGTACGGTCCGAAGAACTTAAACGCCGACTTCTGCGAGGAGGCAGAGACGTTTGCACGTACGGCTGAAGCATAAAAAATCTTTATCACCCACCCTAAACGATTTTTTCTTACGATACTTGGCTGCTTGCTTCTTCATACATTGTCGTGCATGGATTACTTGTTGGCGGAGAAGAGATAGGAAATTGATAAGGGGGTGGCCATATAAAGCTTCGAAGGGAGCTCGTCCCAATGCAGAGTTGAATGTTATACCATAACTCTACAGTTGGTTTCTTTCATTAGCATATGTCAAACGACCTATCCACGTTTTAGAATTGTTGTATTTCAGGGATAACTAATGAGTTGGGACAAGCACTTTCAACTCAAAATGAGTTGTTACTTTCGAAACATGAGATTTTTTTAAATCTTTTCCCCTATTCCCATCATAATTCATATGGGAGATTTTTGTCATATATAAAAATAATAAAATCGAACTAGCTCAATGTAAAGAACCAAAAAAATAACATAAGTTTATGTTCAAAATTGTTGCGGATGACGCGACAACAATAAAAACAAGCATACATAAAACAGACTATAAATTCATTCATATCAACAAAATTGAATGGAAACAAGCAACAAAAAAATATTTTATAAAAACATGAAAAGAATAAATGATCTGAGATGGTGTCATTGCTTGCACGATGTTTGTGGTATCTTGGCACGTGAAAGGTTCATGAAGAAAATTAGCTGCAAAAAATAACTGTAGATTGAAAAAAGTGTATCACTATTTAATACTTTCACATACTATAGGGAGACCACAAAACATTTTAGACGGATGAGAAAACTTAACTTGCATACCATATTTATTAAGATTATTGAAAATAATAATATTACGAAGTACGCAACAAAATAAAATTTTAGAAATATGTAGAATGGTAAAATGTTTAGGAGCATAATAAAAACATATAAATTTTAATTTCGTTCGCACTGAAGTTTCCAGAGATATTAGAATTTAAAAATGTGGCGTTTCATATGACGATGTGATGTAGGAGTCTCCATGCTCGCTAACTCTCGGATAGGGATGCAAGTGGGTTATCATTAGGGCATCCTCTACCGTCTCTATTTTAAAAAATGGACTAATTTTTTCAATGACAACATTATTTTCAAGGCATGTGCTTCTACAGTACCTTAGATTTCAAAACAGCGTAAACATCCGAAGGGGCTGAGTATCGTGGTATTTTTTAATCTCATCCATTCTACACCTAATACCTAATCCTGAACAAGTATTGTTTAATCTCAGTTGTCCTTGTGTTTCACTTAGAAAAAACGTTACAGTTTTAGAGGTCTATGGAAGGACAAACCTATTTTTAAAATGTTGGTTCATCGTGTTTTTAACTACAAAGTAGAGGTTGCATTTCCACTATGGGGTGCTATGCGCAAAGTATATTGCTTGCGCAAGGAGAACCGACACTTTCTTTTTTCCCCAGTAAGGCTGTTTGCTTCGCTGATTCATTCCCCTCCATAAGGCTGCATAGATAACCTGCATGTTCAAGGTCACGTGGCACATCTGGTTTGCTCGAAATGTAGTAATGCATGATAAAATTGTCCACATTCTCTACCCACTCGATGTTTAAGACCTTGTTTATTTATGTCGTATTTTCACCCCAAGTAGTTTGATCAGAGAGGATTTGGTGTTCACTCAATCCGCTTTTATCCCCTCAAATACGCTTCCCCAAAAGTACATTATTACGAGAGAAAGTCTGAAATATCCCCTACAATTTCGTAAATACCTTAGAAGTAAACAAGGCCTGAAGGCTCAAGCAGGTTCCTATGTAGTTACATGGAAATCCGTCTCTAAACACCATACATTTCGCACTAGCTGACATTTTCGAAGGCAATCAAGTTGTTGATCAGGACATCTCACTTTCAGCCAACGATCAGCATGTGGAACTCCACTGGTTTAAGAAATGGAATGAACCCTCCAGTAGACCGGTTAAATTAAATGTTGAGGGAGAAAAGATCATTGAAGGAGGAAAAAGATGCTTCAGCAGGCGCAAGTATGTTCCTACGATTCAGCTGGTCACCATTTTTACCATTCTAGTGAGCCTTCTCTAGCAAAGCCTTCTTTCCGGTGATCATTCAATCAGATTGTTCCAGGTAGGCAGCTAGTTTTTTCTTCATAAAGGGAACATATTATTATTGTAAAGATACCAGTTATATCTAGCCTCTGTAACAACAACATACCCTAATGGTAGTACAAATGCACACAGCTGAAAAAAAGAACCAAGCCAAAAAGGAAAAGTTCTCCAATAGTGTTCCATTCCTTACAACAACAGCAGAAACACCGCCATTACAACACACATGAAGTTCAAGTTCTCTAAAAAACTCCGCCTCCAAGAAGGAAACAATCAGTTTACTTTAGATTGTACCTTGACCAGGATTGTTTTGGTTTGGAATTACTTGAGCATTTCCTGGAGCAAGTTGTATACCCATCTCCAATTGGCGCATTTTCCAATAGATCTTGTGGAAATAATCAAGCTGAGTAACACAAATAAAACAGTGTAAAGTTTTATACAAATTACTAATTGAGTAATAGTGTCTCGCAAGCAACAGTCTGGTGTGATTAGCATCTTAGCATGGTTGACAAGGTGTTTTTTTTGGGTTCAAACATCTGAGCTGTAATCATAGAAAAATGTTCGTATTTTCAGCAAAACAAAAGCCTCAAATAAGGTTTATGAAGAGCAAATCCAAATTAAGATAGTGGCAACATAAAAAGAAATTGGTTGGCCGCAAGTAAGCCATATGACAAGAAATTTAAAATATACACAGTGATATGGTACATCGTAGAGAGATAAATTATATTGTTTACAAATGGTACAAACTGAAGATAATTCTACTTCATAATTTTTTTTGGTAATTCATGGGAACATATGTCATAGACACATGAATTGGAAGGCTAACTGACTGAAGCAACTCAAGGTGCAACAGTACGAGATTCGACGCAGATCAATAATAAAACCAAGATCATGATCAGCGTTAATTTTGGTCTATCATGTAGTAAAATATAAAAATATATTAAAACATACTAGCTTATTAATATTCTGTTTCTATGTATACAAAGTGTGAAAATACTAAAATAATTGGGTATGCTCCAAATAGCTTGATTATGAGGCGTTGGCACAGACAAACCCAGTTCAAGTTACGGCACCACAGAAAATATTGTATTGGTTTGCAAGCATGAGAAGATATATGTTCCCAAGAGCATGTAATTAAAGAACATGTTGGCAGCTCGAGAGCAAAAACATCACCCACAATGAAAAGGAAAACTACTATATATAGGTACTTATAGAAGAGGTAAAAACTTGTAGAGTACTTGGAGAAGCAGTTCAGCTCTATTTTTATCAGCCCATAAACCTTTGTTTGGCAACCATAGCTAAAAGTTTGTGCTCTGCTGAGAAAGGTCGCGAAGATAGGTTAAATTACCTTGGTGTCCGCTACGGTATACATCCTTTCTTCGTATCGCACAGCGATTCTCTGAAGTTCGTCCAATCCATCATTCTGTGCTAATGGCATATGCTCCTGCAGAGTTTCCAGTCTGAAATAACGCAAAATTTGAATGAACTGGGGGAAGCATTGCTGTCAAATAAAAGGATGTATATAGGTATCTGAGATGTCAGGTGAAATGAATTAGCAGAGAAGCGAATTGAGCTAGATCTCCAATTGACGACCAAGGACGGGGCAATTCCCGTTGCGCTAAAGACCAAGGACGACGTGCTTCAAGAAGGACTCGTGATCTCATGTGACGAATATCCCTTGGGGAATTATACGATAAACCAACGAAATTTCATCCCCGCACGACGGATTTGGCTAGATCCGTGAAAAAATTGACCCAAAAACGTAGGAAGGATCGAACTGATAAATGATCAGAGCGAGGAAAAAGCAAAGCAAACCAAATCGAATCAGCTAAGAGTTCCTTACACCATATTGACCATCCTGCTACGATCGTCGTGGAGGAGCTGGGCGCGCCAGTTGCCTCCAGCGGCGGGGTAGCGGACGATCAGATCAACGCCGGCGAGGGGGTTGCACCCCTGCACGGGCCGCCAGTTGCTGGTGTCCATGGCGCGGATCTGCGATTCGTATAGTCTGACTGCTGCGGTAGGGTAGGGTAGGTGAGAGTGAGACGGTCTGCGGCTTGGGCGAGTGGTGTCGGAAAGGCTGACTTGACCGCCGCTGTCTCCTTCCTTAAATAACTCCTGTCTCGCCTAGGGTTGTACTAATTCCATATTATAGATGTTAGGGCATCTCAAGCGGGCTGATCCAAAACGGTGACCCAAACGATCCATTTCTGTCCTTTGGGTCAGCCCACACCCAAGATGTGTCTCGCGGTCCAGCTGGCCCCGATAGTGCGCAGTGGCTCGACCCATTCTGTCTGCTAGCTAGTTGGCCCGCGTATACGAGTCAAATAAAATGGCCCGAATTGAAAAAGGATGCGAAAACATAACATAAATTTTATTGATTCAAACATAATTTATTTAGTTTAAAACTAAAATCTAAACTAAATTCACGCGTCACCGTCTTCTTCGTCGTTGGAGACAAGGTAGACGAAGGGCAGGGGCGCCCTCAGCTGTTGCGCCTAAGGAGGAACCTCAGCTGGATACACGTACTGCGGAGGTGATGGTGCGTACTGCAGCGGTTGCGCGAATTGCGGTGGTGTCGCTGGCGGCGCGTACGACGGAGGCGGTGGAACCTTCTGGCCATCCCATGCTGCATGTGGTGGCACATGCGGCTGTAGAGGTGGCGGCAGGGAGGCTACATGCCCCCCCCCCCCCGCCCCCCGCCACCATTTGCGAGAGCTAGACGACGTCCTCCAGCCCTGGCCAAGATCAGGTTGCCTCCTCATCGACCAATGACGCGGCCATGGCGGCGGCCGTGGCCACATCCTCGTCGTAGTTGTCTAGGAGGACCGCCTCTAGCTTCACAGCGGCTGGAGGCATGTCCTCCATGTTTGTCCTCCTCATCCTCGTCCTCCTCGTCGTCGCCCTCGCCGCTCGTAGAAGGCCTCGTCTTCGCTGCCGGGAGCATCATCGCCAGGCATGAAATCCCGGTGGTTGCGGATAACCCGGCGCCTAATGGTCCTAGGCAAGGAACGCGCGCCAGTAGTCCTCCCGCAGGTACACCTCCTCCTCCTGCATCGCCGACTGCAGGCCCTCGATCCGGTGGCGCATCTCCTAGCGCAACGACTGCCGGTCCGTCAGAGGTGGTGGAACAGAGCCTCCCCGTGTTCAGGTGCCACCTGTGCGGGAGGGACACGTCGCGGTGGTGGAAGGGATTGCCATGCGCCCACCTCTGTTGTGCCTCTAGCACTGACACACAGCGAGTGTTGCGACCTGTTCGGTGCGGAGGAGGAGCCTGCACTGCCGCCGCATGTGTACCATCGAAGAGATGCGTGGGTGGAGGCAGGAGGCGGTCATGCGCAGGGTTCCACTGCGCGGCGGAGAGTCTTGGCAGCACTGCCGGCCGGACGAGGAACCGGTCTCGTGGTGGATGGCAGTTTTCTTCATCTAGCTGGGCAGCTTCATCGTGGGCGAAATCGTGCGTGCGGGACCGGCAATGATGGCGGCGGTGGGAGTTGGGGAGAAGATGCTGGCGCCAGCCGTCTCTGAAATACCGTTGGCCATCAATGTCGACGCAGGAGTTGAGCCGGCACGTGCTGTCGTTGCCTACTCGACAATACCCCAGGAGGAGGGATCCTCACGGAGAGGGGAAGAAGTAGGGGCCATAGGGCGGAGAGCACTCGGGATGGTGGTGCGCGATTTACCCAGCTTCGGAACACCTGCTCGAAGATAGGGCCTACTGCTGCTTGTCTGGAATTATCTGGGCGCTTTAGCGTTGTTACAATGAGTTGTGGTTGTGCCTCTAGGGCTCCCAGGATCCGGCTTATAAAGGCGCCAGGATCTAGGGTTTCTACGGAGAGTCCTACCCGGAATACAATCTTGCCTAACTACGGAAAATTACATTGCCGTGCACGTCAAGGATCCGACTACCCCTAACGCCGTACTGGATCGGGCTTCCCGTGATGGGCCAGGCTGGATCCGACTTCCAGGTAAGGTCTGTGGGATCCGACTTCATGTTCCTGGGCTGGACTTCCTCCATCTTGATCAACAGCAACTTGGCCGCCCGATGGGCGAAATGCCACCATCACCATCTGTGGGCCACCCGGGCTTGCCGGATCTAACCACTGTCGATGGTACACCCATGAAGTATACCCACAACAGTAGCCCCAGAGTTCTCCGAGTTTCTCCTTCTTCTCCGTCTTGCTCGCTTCATCAAAACCTTCTGCAAGCTTCCCGGAAAATGGGGAAACTTGAAGAACTCCGCCTTCAAGAAACTTCTTTCCAGCTTTCATGCCGGAATGTTCTCCATCCCGCGGGACTTCATCCATCGACCACATTGTTACAATGAGTCTCCGGGTTACTCCCCTGCTGAGATATTCGCTTAACAATTGTA
The DNA here is from genome assembly GCF_022539505.1 of Lolium rigidum. Classification (NCBI taxonomy): domain Eukaryota; kingdom Viridiplantae; phylum Streptophyta; class Magnoliopsida; order Poales; family Poaceae; genus Lolium; species Lolium rigidum. The sequence goes on from NC_061509.1 coordinate 40,239,901, forward strand.
GTTGTTACCCGGATCCTCAAAAGGTTCTAACGGTTCCGCCAATCTTGGCGCTAATTTCGGGTAATTTGAACCGTAAATTGATCTTCAGCCATTTTTACTGCTAGGGTTATAAACACATGTCACTCATCCAACGACGCGATGCTTGCATTCTGACCAACAACACAAATCTCATCCTGCGTCTATAAATATCCACACCGCACACTTAATCACTTCATTCCCCCCATTTTCACCTCTCTATCAAGCGCCGCCACCGAGCTCTTCGCTTCCGCCGCGCCGGAGTCTGCCGAAACTTCACCGGAGTTTGCGCCACCGCACCGTGTTCATTGTGTTCTTAAGTCTGGCGAGCCACCACACCGAAACCTCGTCGCCGGCGACTCCGACCACCGCAGCGTCCATCTCCGGTGAGTTTTCCGGCCTCAAGCTTTTCATCGGAATTGGTAGGGATGATCTAGTAGCTGTCGTGGTTCCGGCTAAAACCTTAATTTCAATTTCCCGTTGCAGATGTCTTCTTCTACTCCGCCTCCCGAACAGTCGGAGCCGATCGCGGCCACGCCCATCTCTTCCGCTCCTCCGCCACTCGTCCCAGTCAGGCTAGATCCTGCTCAAGGATCCGACAAATCCATCGAAGGAATTATCACCGATCCGGCGGAATTAGCCGGAAAGGATCGAATGGAGAAGAAGGTGGACGAGGTAGCGGCCAAAAAATACAAAGGCTCGGACTCGCGAAGGAGAAATCAAAGGACAGTGGTGGCCATGCCAAACTACCGAGGATGAACTCCGCAGAATGGAGGCGGAAGGCTTCCTGCGCCCCAGATGCTGGAGAGTGGTTCCAGGTGCTCCATGCCCGGCGCTCGAAGCCGGAGAATGGGTGCTGATGAAGGCGCATGTCGAACGCGGATTCTCTCTGCCTCCAAGTGATTTCTTCTCGGAAATACGTGAGGCTTACAAGCTCCAGCCTCACAACATTTATCCCAACAACATCCTCGCCATTGCCAACCACGTCGCCCTCTACGAGTGACATAGGCATCCCCAATGGGCCTGCCGAAGAAGGTACCCGGGGTTTACTGAAGGCCCACGACCCAAAGATAAGAAGATTCGGAAGCCCAAGATACTATTAAGGAAAGCTAGAGTTGTAATAGGAAGCATTATGTGTAATCTTGCGGAACGGGTTAGAAACCCTCACGGACTCTGTAAACTTGTATATCACGAATCCCTCGGCTCCGCCTCATATATAAGGGGGAGTCGAGGGACGAAAGGAGGATCGAATCACTGTTTCACAAACCTTAGCTTTTACATCGTCAAGTACTTTTCGGCTAAAACCTTCGAGATCTACTTGCCCTCTACATCCAACGAAACCCTAGTCTACTACTTGTAGGCATTGACAAGTTAATACCTTATCAATTGGCGCCGTCTGTGGGATCTAGAGGCGACAAGGAGCTGATCTCGATGGCACGTTCAAGATCGTCGACTTCGTCGATAGCAAGCAACATCATGGACAGAGGTAAACAGATCAAAACTGGTTTCGTTGATTTTGTTCCTCACCCGCCCTCCCGTTTGGATGCATATGCGTATCTGGAGGAGCCCATGGAGATGACGTTTGGAAAGTTCCACTTCCGCGTCGAGAAAGAAGGAGCATATCGTCTCGAAGTTCCGATCTCATCGGGATTATCGGCGGTCGATCTCGATTTTTCAAGCTCAGCATCATCCATCGAGTCAGGCGACGAGGAAATTTCGTCGCCACGCTTCATCAGCACCAAGGCAAGCGAAAAACTCGCCAAGATCTTCAGCGACATGTCCTTCGAGTCATCCACGGACTCCTATATAAGCGATGACTCGAGTAGCATCGACAGCTTCGACTTCATCGACAAATCCATCACTCTTGGAAAGGTCTTCACCAATCTCTATGATGGTGTCACCAAACCCAGCAAGGTTCAGAATTCAAAATATCATCAGATTTACGCCATTGGAGAAGCAAGTCGCGATCAGGAGGAGACATCAGAGGCTTTCGACGAATTGGGAAATCCATATGTCGATCCCTCTGACCTAAGGCAAGGTTTGGGCAAAAAATATGTCGGGCCTACACCACGTATTAGGGTTCAACTCCCACAATCAGCGTGGGATAGAGCCGCAAGAGCTATGGATGGTTCGGAATCAATGGCGACAACTGCTACGACTGAAGAATTGCAGGCCTACCAATATAGGCTCGCTCGAGTTGGAAGAGAATTGGAAAAACAGACAGCTGCTCTGAACAGAAGAAAGGAGGCAGCTTCCGCATCAAGCAGGCGAAGAGCGGAGCTAAGTCGACAATCAGGAACTTCGGGAGATAGTCACAGGGAAGCTCGAAGGAGAGCAAGATCTCGGCTGCAAAATATACCTGAAGCTGAAAGAGAGACTTTAATTCAAAACCTCGATATGTCTTTTATGTCAATCGACACGAGGGGGAACATCATTCCAAAGACACCGGAAGCAGGATACATGGCAACACAAGCTTTCATCCTGGCGTCCAGGCCACCTCCCGGGGATCCAAGAGAAGCGTTGTACAACATGGCCATGGCAGGATGTGGAGCCATGGGAGCAGCGTTCGCAGCCACACCTCCCGAAGGAACAGCAAGACAAAATAGTCCGAGACCTGCGGCAGCAGTGCAAGATCCACCAAGAGCAAGTGGAGTCAGAGATACGGCGACTCAGACCAGGGTAGATAGAGCGCGACAAGAAAGAAGAGAACATCGGCATTCACCAGAACTTGCTGAAGAGGATATGTGTGGACTCCCGTGTTTTACGCGACGAGTCCGAAAAACTCGAGTCCCATCAGGATTCAAGTTACCCGATAGTTTCAATAAATTTGATGGCCTACAAAATCCCGAGGATTGGCTAGTCGATTACCTCGAGACGGTAAAGTTGATAGGTGGAACAAGAGCAACAGCCATGCAGAGCATTCAAATACACCTGACCGGAGCTGCAAGATCATGGATAAAGAAGCTTCCTCCAGGTTCCATCGACAGCTGGGACAGTTTTGAGGATGTGTTTGTCAAGAACTTCCGATCAACCTGCAAAAAGCCTGCGACACTAGAGGAGTTGAGATCATGTCGACAAAAGCATGATGAATCAATGAGGAAGTACATTCAAAGGTGGAACATCATCAAAAACTCGGCAGAAAATATATCTGACGAGAGAGCGATAGATGCGTTTGTAGCAGGAGTTCGACGTGGAGATTTTGTGGAGGACTTGGGAAGAACCAACCCAAGGACAATATCAACATTAATGGAAATAGCAAACAGATGGGCAGATGGCGAGGATGCTTTACATAATAAATGACACAGGTCACCAGAGGAGGACCGCAGCCGAAATTTTCAAAATAGACGACGATTCTCTCAGCAATTTTCGAGTTACGATGCCCCTGGCAAAATATCAGCTGGGTTTCGGGGAAATAATGGAGGAAACAATAGAGATGATTATCAAAGGAGTAATGCACAGCAAGGCGACAATAGAGATGACTCTCGAAATAACAGGCAAAATAGCGGGTCGAGATTTCAGAGACCTTTCGTAACTCCCGAAGAAATGATGAACGGGCCATGTCAGATGCATTTTTATCTCGACAGCAATGGGAGAAGGCAGTCAGGACATTTGCAGAAGGACTGTCGAAATTTCCAAGCAATGCTGCGAGTTGCAGGGATAGCCAATGCACCAACAGCAAATAGAAACCCCCAGGGGCCCAGGAGTGAGATTCACTTGCCACCTCCTCCCGCTATTACGGACGAAAATCGGCATCAGCTCAGAATAGCGGCAGCACCACATCCACTTCCATATGTCGATCCTAACTCCAATGGCGTGGTGTCGATGATTCAGAAAGCTAGGCCATCCAATAGAGCTCAGAAAGTAATCGCGCGACAGGTGTTCATGGCAGAAAAGATGCCTCCACCAACGATTGAGTACCTCAATTGGTCAGGGCAAGACATTGGCACACACAAATAGCGGATCATCCGCAGCAAGTTCCTCGATCAGGGCAGTCAGCACTTATCTTACCAGCAGTAATCGCAGGATTCGACGTATCGCGAGTATTTATAGATGGAGGCAGCAGTCTAAACCTTATGTATGCAGATACACTAAGGAAGATGAACATATCTCTAGCAAATTTGAAACCAACCGATACGCGTTTCCATGGAATTACGCCAGAGAAGCCAAGTTATCCATTGGGACTCGAGAAAACTACAGGATAGAGAGGCTGGAGTTTGAAGTCGTGGATTTCCCATCACAGTACCATGCTTTGTTGGGGCGCCCAGCATATGCCAGGTTTATGGTGGTACCACATTATACATACTTATTGTGGATGTTACCTGGACCTAAGGGACCAATTACAGTCAAAGGAAGCTTTGCGCTAGCCGATAAATGTGATAAGGATTTTCACCGACTATCAGAAACTTTCAGGATGCAAGCAGAATACATGGAGTCAAGGCCGACGACTGATTATGATGTGCTACCAGATGTAGGGAGGCCTAACAAGGAGCCAACCTTTAACACTGCAAAGGATTCCAGGGAGGTGCAGATTCACCCGACAGATCCGAAGAAGACGACGTCCATCGCGACAAACATGGACCTCGCATAGGATAGCGCGCTCGTCGAGTTCCTCCGTGAGCACTGGAAAATCTTCGCATGCTGTCCAGCTAACATGCCAGGAGTACCCAGGGAACTTGCCGAGCACCACCTAAACTTGGATCCACTAGCGAGACCAATAAAACAACCTTTGCGACGTTTTTCGGAGCCAAACCGCAAAGCTATGCTGTCAGAGATTGATCGACTAAGAGAAGCTGGTTTCATTAAGGAGCTGCATACAGAGGCCACATGGGTAGCAAATCCAGTGTTGGTCCCGAAGAAAAACACTAAAGTCCTTCGCATGTGTGTCGACTTTACGTGTCTCAACAAACACTGTCCAAAGGATCACTTTCCCCTCCCAAGGATTGATCAAATTATCGACTCCACGACAGGATGTGAACGTCTTTCCTTTCTGGATGCATACTCTGGTTATAACCAGATCAGGTTAAAAGAAGAGGATGAGGTCAAAACAGCGTTCATTACACCTTATGGCGTGTTTTGCTATAGAACAATGCCTTTTGGTTTGAAAAACGCGGGAGCAACATTTCAGCGGATGATGCAGAAGTGCTTACCAACACAGATCGGGAAAAATGTACAAGTGTACATCGACGATGTCGTCATAACATCAAAAAAGGGGGACACGCTAATCGAGGACTTGAAGGAAACTTTCGACAATCTCGATAAGTTTTGTCTCAAGCTGAACCCGACGAAGTGTTCTTTCGGCGTCCCTGCAGGAAAACTTCTCGGGTTCTTAGTTTCAGCAAGAGGGATTGAGGCAAATCCCGAAAAAATCCAAGCTATCGTAACGATGAGGAAGCCAACAAAGTTGAAAGAAATACAGCAGCTAACCGGGCGAGTCGCAGCTTTAAGCAGATTCGTCGCCAGGTTGGGAGAAAAGGCGTTACCGTTTTACGCCTTAATCAAACAAGGAGAGAAGTTCCGGTGGAATGAAGAGGCAGATAGAGCCTTCGAGGATCTTAAACTCACAATCTCGACACCACCAATCTTGGTGGCGCCTAAAGAGAAGGAACCCCTCCTGTTATATATTGCGGCCACACCCCAAGTGGTCAGCACGGCACTCGTTGTCGAAAGAGAAGAAGAAGGAAAACTTCATGGAGTGCAGAGGCCGGTATATTTCATCAGTGAAGTTTTATCGCCTTCAAAACAGCGGTACCCGCAGTACCGAAACTAGCATACAGAGTGTTTACAACCGCAAGAAAATTGCGGCACTATTTTTCGGCGCATCCGATAATAGTGGTCAACGAGGCGCCTTTATCCAATATACTAAACAATCCTGAAGCTACGGGACGTGTCTCCCTTTGGGGAATAGAACTTTCTCCTCGGGACATCACATATGAAAAAAGAAAAGCAATAAAATCGCAAATTCTGCCAGATTTTATCGCAGAGTGGATGGAGCTGCAAAATACAGGACCCCCGGATCTATCGAGAACCTGGACTATGAACTTTAATGGGTCCAAGAGGTTAGAGGGAGCTGGAGCAGGCGTGATACTCATATCACTCGAAGGCGACAAATTAAAGTATGTCTTACGGATGACGTTCCCAAACGCGTCTAACAATGAGGCGAGAATACGAAGCTCTTATACACGGGATGAAGATGGCGAAAGCTTGTGGTGCAACCCGACTAAAAATCTTTGGCGACTCACAATTGGTGGCCCAGCAAGTCATGAACCAATGTGATGCAGTCAATGATAGCATGGTGGCATACAAAGAAGTGTACAATGAGCTCGAGAAATTATTTGATGGATGCGAGGTAAATCATATAAGCAGGCTGAGCAACGATGAAGCCGATGTTCTTGCAAATATCGGGTCGCAGTGCCTCGCAATTCCACCAGGAGTGTTTTGGGAGGAAATAACAGAGAGATCAACAAAGCCGAAGAAATTGAAGAAGAAGGAGAAGGAGGAAAAATCCGCGGGGGCTGCAAAAGAAACACTAGAAGAAGAAGAGGAACAGGATCTAGTATTGATGGTACAAATACCATGGATGCAAGCGTACATATCATACATCCTAAGGAAAACAATACCCGACGATCCAGTTGAAGCAAGGCGAGTTATTCGACGGTCCAAAGCTTTTACAGTGGTCAAAGGGGAGCTGTACAAACACAGTATTTCGGGTGTGTTACAGCGATGCGTAACACCCGAAGAAGGAAGGATAATCTTGAAGGACGTACACGAGGGAATATGTGGTCATCACGCGAGCAGTCGAGCTATTGCCGCCAAGGTTTTTCGAGCTAGATTTTACTGGTTGACAGCAATTGAGGATGCAAAGGAGATAGTACGAACTTGTGACGCGTGCCAGAGATTTGCCGCGAAACCTCATTCTCCGGCAGCAGAGCTGATGCCAATACCATTGTCCTGGTCCTTTCCTCAATGGGGCCTTGATATGGTGGGGAAGTTACATAAAGCTTCGCCAGGAGGATACGAGTATATGCTCGTCGCTGTCGACAAATTTACCAAGTGGATAGAAGCCAAACCGATAAATTCACCAGACGTAGCATCTGCAAAAAAGTTCGTAAAAAGCATTGTTTTTCGGTTTGGAGTACCTCACAGCATTGTCACGGACAACGGTTGTAACTTTACATCCAAGGAATTCAAGGCATACTGTGTAGAGGTAGGCATCAAATTGCACTTCGCGTCAGTCGCACATCCACAAACCAACGGCCAGGTCGAGAAAGACAATGGTATCATCTGCAACAGTATCAAGAAGCGCTTGTTAGGACCATTGGAAAAAGCTCGACACACCTGGCCAGAGGAGCTACCGAGTATATTATGGAGCATTCGAACAACACCAAATACAACGACACAGGAAACTCCGTTTTTTCTGGTCCATGGAGCTGAGGCAGTATTGCCAATAGAGATAGAGCACGATTCCCCAAGAGTTACGGAGTATGATGAAGAAGTTTCTAGAAAGGCATTGGAAGACGATGTCGATGCATTGGATGAGGCCAGAGACGAAGTTCTATCACGGGTCACCAAGTATCAGCAAGACTTGAAAAACTATCATAGTCGACGTTTGAGACCAAGGTCCTTTCAAGTGGGAGATCTAGTTCTACGACTCAATCAACGAGATCTTGAAAAACTCGAGTCACCATGGCTTGGCCCTTACATCATCACGGAAGTCATCGAAGGAGGAGCATACAGGATCAAGGATAAGAAGTCAGGGGTTCCCGAGAAAAACCCCTGGAACGTGGCACAGCTAAGGCGTTTTTACGCTTAGTGTCGAAATATAGTCCTCCTTGTAAAAATACAATGTACTGAAACGCCCGCGAGTTTTCAGACGCACTCTTTTCCTTTTCGGGGCACCGAGTGGGGCCGGAAAAGGTTTTTGATGAGGCGGGCTCGCGGTGCTGCAATATAATAAAGATAGTAGAGATATATATCTTCTTCTTCGACAGGCTCGGGGGCTTACGCCCAAGATTTACAATATATATTTCTGAAAATATTTCGCCTTGGTGCAAAAACACCTCGCAAAATAAATGAAGATGAAAAATAGCGATCAACAACAAGGCCCGGGGGCTCGTACCCGCAAATATAGTATATTCAATATAATTTAGTTGCCTTGTTTTAAAACCTCGCATATACAACAAAGAAATTTACCACCGAAACACTCGGGGGATCAATGAGGAAAAATAGGAACATTTATTGACTCTACAATACAGAATATAACATACAAGATACAATTCCTGAGAAAACTCAATGAGTTGAAAAGAAAAAGAAAGTCAATGACGGCCTAGTATATTATCTATGTTCATCCGTTCAGTATTTACAGTACGAGTACTGTGTTCAGCATAGCTGCCCTTCACGAAGAACTCAGCGTCCATCCGAAGAAATTCATCCATCATATCTTCTGCTACAGGGGTCACGTGATCATCAATTTTGCCAACATCCCTTTTCCTTCTCGACATCTTGGCTAAGCACTTGGTAACAATTTGACTCATGTCAAACTTGGGATAGCAGATTTTGATCATCATCATAGCAAACCTGGCGCCTGCAGATAGTTGCGCCCGAACAAATCCATGGATTCGAGGAGCATCCCGAAATTTCTCCATCAAACCAAGAAGAGTGTCGGGCGCCTCGTTCCGAGGAAACATCATCTTGTAAACCAGGGACAATGTTCTGGTGCAGAAATCAAGGAACTCGCGAACCTGACAGGCGCAGTCTTGAAACCTGACAATCTATCGGGTCCGCTCTGGAGTGGCCCAGAACAGAGAACCATGGTCAAGAGAAAGGTTAACGAGAAGATTTGTCCTTGCGGTTACCCTTTCGTCTTCAGCAGCAGCGTCGAGAAAGGAACCTATTTGGCGACGGCACAGGAATTTCAAAAAAAGGATACAACAGGAAGACAGAAGAAGTTTTGATTTGAAAAAGCATACCTGACATGTCCACACTGGCTTCATTCATCAATTCGAGCATAAAATTCTCTCGGGTGGTTGCCTTTTCAGCTTCAAAAACGGCAGCTTCCTTGGCAGCTATGGCTTCTTGAGCTTGTTGAAGTGCAATTTTCTCTTTTTCGGATGCCTTGCGAGATTGCGCCATCGTCACAAGTGTTTGCTTCTTCGCATACTGAAGTTGTTGACGAAGTTCTTCCAAATCTTGCGATAAATTCTTACTCGAGGAATCTTCACCAAGTTCAGTATTAACAAGCGCTTTCTTCGAGCGACAAGAAGTAGGCGAAATATCGAAAGGAGTAGGAGTTGGAGTATAGTTATCAAATATCAACTGAAAACAAAAGGTTCGACATCAATCATCAAGCAAAATAGAATTCCATTGATTTTCAGAATATTTACAAGGCATTACAATGGAGGACACCCTAACGAGCTAGTGGGATAAGTGTCGCCAAAAGCTACTTTGGCGACAACATCAAAAGGAAGAAAGAAAAAGAAAAAGAAGGAAAGACAGGGTGGTCTACTTGACCTCCGGCTTGGATGAGCTGGGAGCAGGAGTTGGCTTGCATCCAAGGTAGGCAAGGATTTTCTTCGCATTAGGCCTAGCAGCCTTGATCAAGGATTGCACCTCTTCGTTTCCATTGTCACTGTGTCGCCAACTTTCGTCCAGTCGACATCTTGTTGGCTGTCAGCGACCAAGGCGATAGTGCCCTCGACGCCAACTTTCAAACCTTCTTGGCGAAGTTTGAGCCCAAGATCTTCTTGGGAGTTGAAGTGCTTGGCAAGTTTTGTGAAAATCTTGGGCTCCTGTGTCTTCGGGAAGAAATAAGGGAAAAGACGCGACAGACCTGCTCTGGCCTCAGCAAGGCCTTCGCGTGCCTCCTCTCCATGAAATTCAAGAAGGGAAAGCTCGTCAAGCAGCTGATCGCCTTCAGGACACTCCAAGTCAAAATCCTGATGTGTTTTCCCTATAAAGAAGCAAAAGGAAGATCATCTTGCGCAAGTGTAAATTAGACAACCTGAAGAAACAACAAAGGATTAAGGACTTACTGACAAAACGTCGACTTTGCGATCGCAAGCGACTGAGGATTTCAGCTTCACGAACAGTTTGCTCGGATATGTTGTCTCTTAAGGCAGTTTCCATGTTATGGAGTCTCTTTCGAAGATCTTCGACGGTGGCGGCCTCTGCCTTAGCCTTTTTGGCATCTGCTTCAGCCTTCTTACGAGCTTTTTCACTTTGCTCCAGTTTACGAGCAAGTGTGTCAGCACGCTTGTTAGCTTCCGCAAGATTTTCTAACAAAATAGTCGACAGAAATCAAAATAATGACAAGAAAAGGAGGAAGATGTGATTTGCCAAAAGAAGTAGCAGAGTATTACCTTCGGCTTGTTTAGCATAGTCATGGTACCCGACAAATTGAGTACCAAGACGGATGAATTCGTTCATCAAGGGCTAACAAAGGAAAAAGAGAAGTAAGTGTCAAATAAGGTAAAAAGATCGACATCAAAAAGTAACAAAACGAAGAGAGGAGATTTTATAGGCACCGAAAAGTTTCTTGCACAAAAAAAGGAGAAGTGATCAACTTACGTTATCCAGAGGAGGAGCTATGGAGCCACTAGGTTGAAGAACAGATTATGTGGCTGGCTCGACCCTGGCCCTCTTTGGCGAAGGGACATGGGGGCTTGCAGGTGGAATTGGATGCTCGACGTTCTGTTGAGGAGGCGAGGTTTCCTCCACATCAGGTTGAGCATCCGAAACAACTAAAGTACGCGACATACTCGTTCGAGCAGCCACGTCAATAGGTGGATTTTCTTCCTCGTCACCACTGCTATAAAACGTCGACAATATAAGGAAAAACGACGACAAGTATTTCGCAAGATAAACAATAAAGAGTGATAAGGACTTACAAGCTGACAAGGGCATCTAAGTAAGGGTCGAAAGCTGTCTTCCCTTCGGAAGGACCAACTTCTTTGGCTTTGGAGGTGCCGGAATCTTCGACTTCATTCCTCTTCCTCTTGTTCTTTGGAGAAACAGCAGGAGGAAGGGAGTGTGTCGAGGCAGTGGCCTCAGAATCGGCTTCTTTTTCAGAGGAAGCTGCGGATTTTTGAGAACCCGCGACTTCACTCTCAGGGCGAGAAGTACCCTAGTTGTCATCATCGACAACAGTACGTTCTTCAACTTCTCCACCCTCGGGAAGAGGAGGAAGAGAAGCGAGAACGGGGTGGTTCTGAGAAAAAGAAAGAGTGTCGATAAAAAAGAAGTAATGCAAAAAAAATATAGCTCGCAAGACAGAAGTCGATAAAAATAGTAAAACTCGAGGAGACAATATAGCAACTAAGAGGAAAAATTACCTCGGGGAGGGGATTGGCACCACTATATGGCGTAATGCGACAAGAGGATGGAATTGGATCCTTCTTGTTGAGCGATGAGATTTTGCGGATAAGCTTTTCGAAATCCTTCAAAGGAAGGTCTTTCGAGAGCCTGTCAACATCTTCTTCACCAGCGTACTTCCAGAGGGGATTTTTGCGAGCCTGGAGAGGTTGCACTCTAATCCTAAGGAAATAGGCAGCAATCTCGATACCCGAAAGTTCCTTGCCGCGGGTGTTCGGTAGCTGGTGGATGCGAGTCATCAGCGCTTCTGTCGCCAACTTCTCAGCTTCGGTAGCTTCAACATCCCAGGAATGGCGGCGAAGGATTTTGGCTTCTCCGTCAAAAGGGGCGATGTTGTCCTCCACTGGATTGGAGCTTTCTTCATGGATAGACAACCACTTCTTCCGCCAACCTTGGACGGAGTCGGGGAATTTGACGTCGAAATATTCGACGTCAGAGCGAACACAGATAACAACGCCGCCAATGTTGTAGGCGATGCCGTGGGAGCCATTACGGCGAAGGCAGAAGATACGCTTCCACAGAGCCCAATTAGGTTGGACTCCGAGGAAGCACTCACACAGTGTGATAAAAATCGACATGTGGAGGATGGAATTGGGCGTCAACTGATGCAGTTGAAGCCCATAGACAAACAAAAGACCCCGAAGAAACTCGTGGATTGGGGGAGAGAGACATCGGATGAGGTGGTCAACGAAACTGACCCGATACTCGATTGGAGGCCTTGGATAGCTCTCCTCCTTGGGGAAGCGGAGCGAGTTCTCCTTCTTGTTGAAACCCATCTTCTTCAGCAGATTGATGTCTTGGGCAGAGATCTTGGATCTTTCCCACTCGGCATTTCCCAGATCCGCCGTCGCCATCTTCGACTCTGGAGTGCTGTGCCTAGTCAAACGGATACGAGGAGGCATCAATGAGCTTGGAGGCGAAGGGTGTGAGTGTGGTTGAGCGCTTGAAGCAATAGGAACAATGGAGGATTTTGCAGAGGAGAAGCAGAGGTGCGGCGCGAGCGAAAGGACTAGAGGAGGAAGACGATGCCTTTATATAGAGGTGCGGTGAATCGACGCACCGTTGGATTGAGAGATTGCGGGACAGATGGTGTACACGTGGACAAGGGGTAAAAAGTAATTTCATACAGACGAGAAAGCACAGGAGCTACAGTACGTGCGCCAGGAAAAGCGGAGGACGTGTGTCTCCCACTTGCACGACGTGTCAATACGATGCGTAATTTGGGCCCACAAGACAGTGAGAGAGAAGTTCTCGCGTTTTCCCAATAAAGTGATCGTGGTTAATGTCAGCAATGATGTCACCTTGGCAAGAGAAATTTTTCGGCTACGAAGGTTCATAAAATGGCGACAGCAGAAGATTGTTGATTATTTCGAGAGCCTTTGATCAAATACAAGTTTTTGCCCAAATGCTCGGGGGCTACTTTGGAAAAAAGAAAAATTCGAGTATGACAAAATAGAAATGGCGAGAGCCTATGACCAAACGCAAGCGTTTGTTCATAGCCTCGGGGGCTACTCCCATCGGGAGCGCTGTTCGCGCACCCGATATATATGAAAATTCGAGAAAGAATGATAATATAGCGACATGAGGCATTAAAGTGTTGAGCCTACAACCAAGCACTAGTCCTTGGCTGTAGCCTCGGGGCTACTCCCATCGGGAACGCTGTTCGCGAGCCCGATGAAATTATAAAAAAGAGAGAAGAAAAAAGAGAAGAGAGACAGAAAAAAGAAGTGAGTATATTTCGAGTTATACAAATAACTCTACATATACTCCCATCGGGAAGGCAAAATAAGTCATCCGTTGACTCAATAAAATGTGCTATTCCAGCAGCCGAAAAAGCACTCGACAATATATTCTCAGAGCGCCAAAGTAGCGAATAAATCTCTAAATGCCGCAAAACTTTGCGAAGGTAAGACCCCAGATCCGTTCTGAGCGGCGTGGCGCCGTCTCTGACGTCGGGTTGCTACTTTTTTCCGTATCAACAGATACGAAGAAAAATCCTAACGGACGCGTTAGGTACCCGATAAAATATGACTGGGACTCGACGGAATGGTAAGACCTTAAGCGGCACCTGTCGAAGTTTACACCAGTATCCCGAGATCATGTCCGGGGACGTGATCTTGAAGTAGGTTTTTGTGGATTGCCACTAGAGCAGTTAACTAGTACCTGATCCGTCAGATGAACTAGCCCCAACTACCATTATCCCTGTGCAATATAATTCCATATTCAAAGATATATGATAAAGTTCAGAGTTATTGAATAAATATAAAGTTGGAGATTTTCCCTGATTCTGCGATTCAAGCAAAATCTCGGGGGCTACTGACATAGGCATCCCCAATGGGCCTGCCGAAGAAGGTACCCGGGGTTTACTGAAGGCCCACGACCCGAAGGATAAGAAGATTCGGAAGCCCAAGATACTATTAAGGAAAGCTAGAGTTGTAATAGGAAGCATTATGTGTAATCTTGTGGAACGGGTTAGAAACCCTCCCGGACTTTGTAAACTTGTATATCACGAATCCCTCGGCTCTGCCTCATATATAAGGGGGAGTCGAGGGACGAAAGGAGGATCGAATCACTGTTTCACAAACCTTAGCTTTTACATCGTCGAGTACTTTTCGGCTGAAACCTTCGAGATCTACTTGCCCTCTACATCCAACGAAACCCTAGTCTACTACTTGTAGGCATTGACAAGTTAATACCTTGTCAGCGAGGGTCACCTCGGGTAAAACCGGATCTAGCCCTTTTTCAGTTCTTTTTCTCTGTCAAGAAGGAGACCTTCCCCAAAACCTCCTCGCTCGCCAATTGTGGGAGCGTCACATTCAAGATCTGCCTAGGCAGGACCTATCCTCACATGGATCGCCATGAATCCGTGATATATTGGTCCGCGGGCTTCTTTTACGTGAAGGACCTTGAGGTTCCGGCCAACTCCAAGACGCTGCCAATCTTCAAGGATGGGCCTACCGTCGAGACTTCCGCCTGGACCTCCAACCCCCACTACTCCGAGTCACTAGAGATGGTGAAGATGGTGTGGCGGATCTGCAAGCTGATAGAATCCGGGTTGTCGGTGAAGGATCTGACACTATCTTGGTTTACCAAAGCGGATCCAACCCCTTCAACACCGTGATCGCTTGAAGTACCTCTACTGTGGCCGTGACGACATAATGCGTGCCACCAAAGATAATCTCTCTTCAGATGCCTTGGACAAGCGGCTCCGGGTAATGATCAAGGTTCCGCGTGCCGTTCACTCTCACGTGTGTCACTTTGACATATACACGGACGGAGCTGGGCCTGCGGTAAATTCCGACTAACCACCATTTCACTTTTTATGCCTGCGATTCTGTCTAAGGACTATATACCTTATAGCTTCAATCCCTCGAAGAGAAGGACCTAGGGACACTGACCCGTACTCTACTGCGGTGACCCAGCATATCACTGCATGGTGTGGTACGCAAGTCGTTGACATAACACAAGTGAAACACCGTTCCACTCATATTACATCCCTCAGAGTGGTACAACAGAAACATATGCGAGTCCAAGGCATGTCTATAGAAGGATACACGAACTGTTTACAGAAGATCCACATAGTCTCCTACTTTACAGTGAGGTAAAACTTCAAATAAAGCTTCAGAAGAACGACTCGTAATCTAACTTAGTGCTACCTCTAGCTCTTAGAGCTACTTGGCTTGCTATAGAACTCTAGCTACTTTGGTGCTAGGATTAGGGAAATGGTTCCCTTCTATTACTAATCTAGGTTTCCACTTTAGCTGATGCAGAAGCTAACTCCACTGACTTCCTTGATTGGATTCTCCATCTTGTTGCAGTTGACTCCTTTGTCTTCGAGTTCCACGGTAGTTTCTCCTTCGGTTTCTCCATAACTAAGAAGGGGATTCAAAGAGGGATGAGTACGAGCGTACTCAACAAGTTCATTATAGGAAATAGGTGTATCATGCACTAGCTACAGCCACAGACCAGAAAGTTATAGGCGAATGCAAGTTTTCGTAAAAATTTCTTCAAAAGGTTTATTTTATTCTGAAAACTATGCCCGTCAGTCTTCACATGTTGAGTTGAACTTCACGGAGTTCCTTTCCTGCCGCGTTCGTAGTTCCCTTCCCGGAACAGGGAGTGATAGCCACAATTTGATACACTCTACAGAGGTTCTTTACTTTTCCCATAAGAGAACTTATCCTTGTTGCCAACCGAGCGGCCTATTCCCGTCCACACTTCCTTGGTGTGAGGCTCAGTATAAGAACCAAGCCAATCACTGCCTTCTCTGCGGCCCTGCATACCCACCCTTTTGTCCATCCGTACATCCCCGGTAGACTTCTCCCGATCATACCGCTTTACCCCCGATGTACTATGGACAATCCCTCATAGACGGTAGAGCACTCTCATCCACATGGATGAGGATTTAAAACGATTCCCCAACCTACTACGGAGTTATCCCAACACTCAGCCAGGCTCTATCAAGTCTGTTGATATGCAGAAGGGAAAAGATACAACTGACTTCCCTAGAGCCATTATAGATCTCATGGTTAACACGAAATGTAGGGCGCTACAATCACTAGACGGCATTGGTGATTAGTCCTATATTAGTAGAACCCTTGCAATGGAACCTCCAGCAATCAACACATACCATGGTTCCATTGCCCACCACATAGTGATATTCATAATTGTAAAATAATATTTTGCATTTCAATGCAGGAGTGATAAGTATAGTACTTTGCATATAGTTTGATAAAAATAATCAAATTACATGAGCAGGCGATGAACTTTCTTTTCTTGACTGCAATATTATGCAGGGAAAAACTTTGATACGTGATAACTCCAAATTATTAAATACCATCATTGTCCGGTAAGGACAATGTTTAAAGAATTGGCAAACATGCTATAATGCATAGTATGAGATGCAATTGCCCCGAGCGTAACCTAACCCCGATGATTTAGGATTGGTAAGTTGTAAAGATTTCTTTAGGGTGTGTTGCACTTTTAGAATGGTTCTCAAACAAGGTTCTTATTAGGGTTTGGTGATATGAATATCATAAGCAAGTGATATAATGCATCATAACAAGCATACACACAAAGGAATTATAGTTGAATAATATATAAAGAACAGTTGTCAATTTTAAGTTCTATGGTGCCTGGTTGATGATTACATTATACTTCAAAAGAATAAATTTTGAAGAACATGTTAATTAGGAAATAATAAGTATTTCAAGAAAGAAATATTTGATTCTATGGTTTTCTTGAAATTTACTTCAAAAGAATAACTTTTGAAGAACAAGTTTAATAAAGAACAAGATGTATTACAAATAGGAGCTAGGTGTTATGAGTTAAACATTAGGGTTTACTATGACTTCTCATTTGCTTCCCTGAGTAACCCAATAATGGACTTCGAAGCTAGGTGGGTTATGATCCTTAAGTAGATTTTAGTTGAGTAGGAGCATATGGTGTGAATTACTACACAAAATTGGTATTGTGGTTGATCACTATGGTTCTACTAAGTTATGGGGTTAAGGTTGATGATATGCATCTAACAAGTTAATTAGGGTTCACCATTATGTTCAATTGAGTCTTTCAAATAGTTTTTAGAGGATCCTTACATTGTTGAGTTCATAAACATCTAAGGCTTGCAAGATTTAGTTAAGCATTAGCACCATGAGGTGATACTAGTTGGTCATATAAGGTTTATTCAAAAATAAAGACATGAAATGATGACTTCATGTGAATTGGTTTTGTTTTATTTTAGATCATGAGCATGCATTAATTTGTAGCATAGTAAAGATCTATAGGTAAAGGTGAAGTTCATATGATCACATTTCATAAACCCCTAGGTTTTTAGAGCTGAAAATAATTTTAGGGTTTTCACATAAAATAATAGGGTTAGAATTTTTTACTTATATTGGAACTAGGTTTCCAAGTTGTGGTACAATTCTTAAAATAATAATTGGTAATAGAGTTTAATTTATTAATAAATTTTGAAATAGAAGTAATAATTGATTTAATAGTATATTGTTTTTAAAATACTTAAAATATGATAAATACTATTGGGGTTTAGGGTTTTAAATAATAGTTAAAGTTATGATAAATTAGGATTTTCATATGATTAAATATAACCATCAAGAAATATTTGTTGTTTTATATGGTATTTTGATGCAAAGTAATATTTAATATTTTATTTATGTGAAAAATAGAAACAAGAAAATTATATTTTTAATATTTAGGTCTTAATAGTTTCAGATTTTAAAATTCTAAAATTTTATTTGAGAATCCATATTATTTTGTTTAAGACTTTAAATGATTTGTTGTTAATTATTCTGTTTAGGAATTTTCTATTGTCAAAAATATTTCTATTTGGATTTTTGTTATATCTTTCTTTTAATAAATATATTTAAAAAATAATAAAAATGATAAGAATAAGCTAAAAAGGCTAGTTGGGCCGAGCCCAACTAGTCCAAACGGATCCGGTCCAACAGACCGAGTCGGTCAGGTCTGGCCGGGTTAACACCGACCCGACCCAACCTCTCTCCCTCGCCTTTCTCCTCCGCTCACACAGGCACACCGCACAAGCGACCCCAGGCGATTCCCCTCTCGGCCGCTCACGTGGTGAACGCCGCCGCCACCAGCTGCCCCGGCCGCCGCCGGCCAGGTATAGCGCCACCACGCGCCTATACCCCCTCCTCATGGTCTCCTCCATCGAATCCCCTTTATTTCGACATGATTTTGTTCACTCGAGCTCGGTCGCGAGGAACCCTAGCACTGGTCCTAGTTCTGCTTGCCTTGCTCCGGCCGGTCGCCGTTGTCCCCGGCGTGCCGCTTGCCGTTGATGCCCCGCCGTTCCTTCCTCTACTAAATCCCCTCATGTGCCCCTGATAGCGGTCCTGCAAGCGCGCCCCACGGTGAAACCTAGCCCCTTGTGGGTCGGCTCACCGGAGCTGCTCCGGCGCCTCTTCCTGGCTGCGCTGACTTGAAGCGAACTCCTCCACCGGCTCCTCCTTACTGCGACCTCCTGCTCGACTTCCTCAGACTCCACTTATGCTCGATGCCAGTGGGATGGCATCGGGTACAACCCCGCGTCCCCCGTCTTTCTACTTTGTGGTGCTGTAACCTGGACAATCTGGTGCGGGTGTTGATGGTTTTGTGACTACTACATCCACAACGCCGGCAGGACGGCATCTACGACCGCAACCCCGGCGTCCGTGTAGTGGTGGTGATGTAATAGTGGGGAATGGTGTTGTGCTGGTGGTGATTATTCCATCTACTGCAATGTGAGCTAATCCTCTTCTCTAACTCACTCTATAATCATGAATCGATGGTATGTACTTGGTCATACTGCAGCATATACGTAGGTAATTGACATATGTGGTGTGATGCTTCAGTTTTGGATGACTTGCTCCACTAAGCATCCCTTGTAGTGCTGCTAAACTAAACAGACTCTATTCCGTTTGATAGATGACAAGTACTAAACTTAATGCCTCTATTTGGATTTGTTGCCTTACTATGCCACTACTTCTGTTGAACTGAACTTGACAGTTCAGTTATACACCTAGCTACTTTATTATGGAGTTTATATGTAGGATACAGTAATTATCACTTACAGATTGGTGCTTTATTTGATGGCTTGTTTGTAAACTTGTATATATATTTATAATGCTCTGATTACTGGATTGAGATGGTTCCTTAATCATCTTATAGTTTTCATGGGTTGGAATAAATATCGGCGGATGCTGGTACTAAGTAGATGCTTGGACATTTTACTGGACTAGTTTTACTTGTGAGATTATATGCATCTCTAGTGGCTTGGCTGTTATGGAATCTGTAGATCATATGCATACATGGTCGGGGCTTATGATTACGTGTTGATGGTTGTAATATCCCATGATTTGGGGTTACAAAATGAGAGGAAACAAATGTGTGCATTGCATTCATGCATAGAAAATCTGGGGAATTTTCGCGCTTTCAAGTAAAACATATCACAGTAACTGTAGTTTCACTTGACTTGGTAGAATTAAAGTAGCTCATCAAGTCAAGTGCTATAAACCTCAATGTGACCTTTGTTAAAACCTGTTTTGGGTATAGATGATTTGATCTAAAGGGTTAGATCAAATGGAACTAAAACCCACTACTAGGAAAAGCCTTATTGCCGGCGCACCAAAAACGGCTATTGTCGGCGCACCAGAGCCCGCCGGTGGGAACAGGCCGGTGGTAATGAGTTATCCCCGGCGAACCAGGCCAGGTGCACCGGCGGTATGATTTTTCAATTTTTTTTTAAAAGGCCGATCTAGATCTAGATCTAGCTCGGGTTCGTCCTCGAAAACCATGAAAGTGGGCATGTCGTTCTTGCGCCGAGGTAGGAGTAGGAGGAGGTGTAGGAAGCCGGAGGTGGAGGTGGAGGAGGAGGAGGATGTCACCGGAGGGTGGATGTCACCGGAGTAGGAGGAGGAGGAGGAGGCCTGAGGTGTAGTATGAGGAGGAGGAGGAGGAGGAGGAGTATGTCACCGGAGGGAGGATGTCACCGGAGGAGGAGGCCCGAGGTTGAGGAGGAGGAGGATGTCACCGGAGGAGGAGGCCCAAGGTTGAGGAGGAGGAGGATGTCACCGGAGGAGGAGGCCCGAGGTTGAGGAGGAGGAGGTCCGAGGTCGAGGTAGCCGGAGGAGGCCCGAGGTTGAGGTCGCCGGAGGAGCTCGTCGTCGTCATCGTCGGAGGAGAAGGAGTAGAAGGAGCCCATCAGGGAGGAGAAGAGGAGGAGGAGGAGAAGTGGAAGAGGAGGAGGAGGAGGAGGTTAGTCTGCGCATATATAGTAGAGGTTACTGCCGGCGCACCTAGTATGGTGGTGCGCCGGGGGTACTTTTTAATTTTTTTTATTCAAATCTAAAACCTCAAAAAACTCTGTTTTCCTTTTCGAATTTTGGGAATCAAGAAAATCGGTAAACGGCCGTAGGCCGTTGAATTCGGATAGGAAATTTCGCGTAGATAGATTTTGATATAAAAAAGTTTTTCATCAGAGGTCGTATGCAACCAGAAATCCCGTTTTACCGAAAGATGACGCCATTTTGCATAATATATCGAAATTCATTTTTCCAAATTTTCATTAAAGCTAGATTACATAATACATGGGCAGTTGAAAGGATTTTATTTTCAAATTTTCTATCATTTTCTTTTATTTTTTTCAAAACTGAAAAGGCGGTCCACGGGACGGGGGGGGGGAGGGAAAATCATGGCAGCCCTTACCGCCGGCGCACCATCATGCTGCAGCGCCGGTGGTTAGAAACTTACCACCGGCGCACCAACATGGTGGTGCGCCGGCGGTAAGGGCTCAATTTTTTTGATCTGGTCTGGTCCCCTTCGAACTTTATCGCCGGCGCATCTTTTTTGCTTGTGCGTTGGTAGTAAGACACCATCGCCGGCGCGGCGACATGTAGGTGCGCCGGCACTATTTCCCACCGGCGCATGGATTTATTGGTGCGCCGGTAGTGCTATTTCCATCTATAGGCCTTTTCCTAGTAGTGACCAACACAATAACATATTAATCATGGATCAATTGCTTGATCTTATAAAAGAACATAATATGGTATTCTTTGCCATATCATATGCACATCTATTCAACTACAAATCAAGTAACAATAAAATGGATAAACTATTCTTGTCTTATCTTTTCCATGTCTTAAACTAATCTATGTTCCTACCTTGAACCTCATGGTATTCATTCCACTTCATTCTTGATTCATGACAAGGATATCAACATTGATATTGTTCTCTAGTTTTCCTTATTCTATTCTTCTGAATCCAAATTAAGATATGTCAAAATATAGAGAAGGGAAAGTTCTAAATCTATTAGAGAAGCAATGTCAACTTTAAGCTAAACCTTGGATATACATCCGTATGATCAAATCATCATCTTTAAGAGGAACCCTAGGATGTTATTTAAGATATTTCCTAGAGAGAGAACCCATTTATGTTCACCATAGATATTGATGATCACATCATTATCTTTGGAGTATAACATTAGAATATTATTTTAGTCATTCCCAATTGAGAGAAACCATTCATACCAACCTCAGCTATACCTATTAAAGAGTCAAGGATAACTTGTAAAATAAAGCATTGGGGTATAATCTATCTTATCTTAGAATGGTGAGATAATCCAATATTAAGTTGAACAAGACTATATCCATGAATTGATGAAGTAAAGTAGAGACTAATCCAACTAAGTTATCCAGGTGGACACTTAACCTTTTCATACCAATGATATCTTGTGAGTACACCATAAACCCTAGAATAATCCATTCCTTTATAAGAGAGCTCAAGTTATGGTGTTACACTCAAGTTGGTGAGCCAACACTTGGTTTTGAGAGAGAGAACTATCCATAGAATTAGATGATTATATCATCATTCCTTGGGGAGAACTCTAAGTTATTATCTCATGGATTTCCCTGGGATATAAACTATTGAGGTAACCATAGCATGTTCACCCAAGAAAATATAAAATAAGTACTATACCCTAGTTGATCAAGACAATATTTGATCTTAGAAGTGAGAAACCTAGTTCATAAGAGATACCTTAGGAAGCCAAACCCTTGATCATTATAAATTGAGTAATGATCATAAACCCTAAGAACTTGAGGTAGAAGATATTAAGAACAAGTTGATCATATTTAATCCATGACCATGCTTTGGAGATATATAATTACCAGTTAAACCTTAGTGGGTTAAGCAGATATAATCCAGCACATAAAATCATAGGGGGACTACAAACAACCCTAAACCATTTCCAATATGTTAATTAGAGAAACAACTGAATAGAAACAACCCTTTGTATAGTTCAGCCCCTATATCAACCTAAATGATCCTTGATGGAACCATCCTATGAGTGGTGAGGAAGAGCAACCCTAGCCAAAGTAATATGGTGTTAAATCACATATAGAACCTATACCCATATCTCAAACTAACTTGTGAATTACTTGATGATCACAAGTAAAACCCTAAACCATACCTCAATTCTAGCTTGTGTATCACTTGGGTGATCATAATGAAAACCTAGGCCAAATTTGAGTTTCAACTCATATGTCAATAGGAAAATATGAATATAACCCTATAATTGCACTCTCATTAAAGCTTATGCTTAATTATGGAACATAAGAAACACCTAGTGCTAATTCCCATAATTAAACCCATGTGTGGTGATCAACCACTTATCCTCATAACCAAGACCAAAACATGATGAGAGTAATATCTACTCTAGGTATCTCAAGGTGTTATTAAAATATAATACTAGCGCTAACCTTGAAATAGGGTTATAATAAAATTACAAGACCTTAACAAATAGGTGCTCACATGAAATCATATGTAAGAGACCAACTTCTCATATAAGAGGTCAAGTCCTAATGACAACTTCTAAAACACTTGGAGTAGAAATTATCAACTCTAATTATTCAAAAGGGAGTTGTATTCCAAATGAAGAAGGAAATTAAAATGAATACCTAAATTCTTGCCTAATTAAAAATTGCAATAAGGCTCACATATATTAAATGTTTATTCAAAAACAATTCAGTAATGCATTGACCCTTTTAATAATCCTAATGAAATTAAAATTTTCAAATACCGGCAAGGTATAACATGATTTAAATTTGAATTAAAAAAGAATTCAAAATAGAAAATTAAAACAGAAAAAGGAAAATAGAAAAGGAGAAGAGAAATGTACTTACCTGTCCAAGTAGCCCACGGTGCAGCCCACCGAGCGGCCCACAACCCAACCCAATTAAGCCCAATACTGTTTCGGCCATATGAAACGAACGCGAGGGAGGAAATCGTCTTCTCCTTCCTCCTGCGCATGGTCGCCACCGAGACACCGTGAGGGATTTCTCCGGCCACCTCACCGTCGTTGATAAGGGCGAGCGCGAACGGCAGCGACTAGATCAACAACGCATACAAGAATCGGCGCGTTCGAGCCTATCTAAACACGAGCGAATTCGTGCCAGAAAACCTCGTTGACGTCACCGCCACATCTGTGCCGTCACCGACGACGTGCCATCATCTCAGTGATCGCCTAGAGCTATAAATAGGCCAGAAAGATCTCCGTGAACTCCTTATTCTGCGAAGCCACTCCATTCTCTCTCAATCCCTCTCTATTCACCGCAAACCGCCATGCTTTGTCTCCGGCGTCAGAGAAGAAGCCGACGATAGGAGCTATCCCAAAGAACCGAGAGGAGGTCTAGGAGATGCGCCTTGTCGGGTAGAACATCCAGGAGGAAGATAGCATCTAGGGGTGTATGGTGGGAGGCCAATTTGTTGATTCCCTTTTGCAGTTTATCTCCGGCATCGGAGAAATTGAGCTCGTTTCAGCTCACGATCGACGCCATCGACCATCTAGGAAGAACAAGGGTACGTCTACCTCTTATATATTGTGTCCTAGGATCGTTGTAGCCCCAGTTCCAAAACTCGCCGGTGTTGCTCCGCCGCGGGCTTGATCTCGGGCGATGCTCCGGTGAGCCACTCGAGAAACCAACACCACTATAGGACTCAGCGTGCCGAGGGGAGTCCGTAGATGTTAGTTTCGCGTCCGGGGAGGCTGTAAATCGGCAGCGCCACCCTCGGTTGACCGCCGGCGTTTAACTATCGGTGAGGTCAACACGACTGGTCAACTTTGACCAGTCGCCGCTAGTGTGGCAGCCAACCTGGCAATGTCCCCACGGATTAGTGTCTAGCGCTAGGGTCTGCCACGGTACCAACCGTTTTCTCTATTTTCATTTAAATTCAGTAAATTTCTGAAACTTTGCAGGAATATTTATAATTCATTTCAATTCATAAAAATACAAATGAGATATCAAAATGCTCCTAAAAATAAACTCTATCCAATAAAAATATAATATGAAATTTTATTTTTGATAAAAATTTAATTGTTTAATCTTATTATTTAAGCCTTTTCTTTTATCCTAAATTCAATTAAAATTCAATAATTACGAAAACATTCTAAATTAATTAAATAGCATTAAGTAAATAAAGAAGACACTAAAACTAATTTTCTTTTAGTGTTATCTTATTAAATCCTTGTTGGAGGGATTTAAACCCTGAATAATAATTGTCTTAATTATTAATCCTTTAAAAATTATAAAATAGTTAATCCATTTTTATTTTCCTAATCTAAAGTTATTAGTAAAATAAACTTGATCATCAAGTTATTACCTTAAGAATTGCACCACAAATAAGAAACCCTAATTCCATTTTGAATAAAGTTATAATTTCATAATTGTATGTGAAACCCTAAAACCCTATTTCCATTGTGAACTAAAACCCTAACCCTATTATTTTATGTGAACCCTAACTTGCTTATAAACCTAAACCCTAGGTTATAACATGTGATCATGTTACTTTCTTTTTGACTTATAGACCCACAATTAGCAACTAAGTACTTGTTATGTTCCCATAAAATAATAGAAGCCATAGTACTTATAAGTTGGTATACCATGAACTCATCCTAATAAAACCAAGATGATCAACAAGGGTAAACCAAGTCTACACCCTAGTTACTATTACCAAAACCATCATACTTAGTCATCCTTATTTAGCATGACACCATTGTGATGAATTCCAATAGCAACTATGCCTAATATTTTGTATTACACAACCATATTCCACTAAACCCTACAAGTACTTCATAATTATGAATCATCCTATTTAGGAATCAACTATTCCTTACTTAGTGGATCCAATAGAAAATCCTAGATACCATAAGACTTAATTGAAATACTTCTTATTACTTAAGTAATATGTTCCTCAAAAGTTATTCTTTTAAAGTAAATAAGGAGTATCCATCAACCCTGCTTAATAGAACCTATAAAACCCTAGCTACCTATCACCATAAGATATAACCAACATTGATAGCACCCATGTATAATTACTTAATTAAGATGCTTAGGCTTAAGAAAAACCATCCAAGCCCTAGTTGTTGATGAATCCAACCTTGTTGTGATCCATCTAATCCTTACTCCAGAAACTAATTGGAACCCAAGTAAACCATAGAACTACACAACTCTAATTATCATACTTGTTCTTTGTGAAAGAACATGTTCTTCAAAAGTTATTCTTTTGAAGTATATAATAAGTAATCATCAACCATGCCATCTAGTACTAAAACCAACAACTTTTCATTACATGTTAGGACCATACCAAATCTTATTGTTGTGTGCTAGTAATATTATTGTTGTAATGTATTGCACTACTTGTTTGTGATACCAAGTATTCAACCCTTAATAAGAACCTTTTTTTGAACCATCTCTAAAAGTGCAACACACCCTAAACCAATCATACCAACTCACTAATCCTAAATCATCGGGATTAGGTCACGCTTAGAGCGATTGCATCTCATACTTATACATTATTGAATCTTTGTCAATCTTTTAAACATCGTCCTTACCGGATGATGCTGCTCTTTCTGAATTTGGAGTTAATTATTGCGTATCGAAGACCTTGTCTGCATAATCTTGCAGTCAAGAAAGGCAAGTTCATCACTTTCTCATGTCAATTTGAGTATTTTACCAAATTAGTTGAAAGTACTATACTTATCACTCTTGCATGAAAAGTAAAAAATGCTAATTTCATAACTATGAATATGACTATGTGGTGGGAATGGAACCAGTATCCATCTAGGATTAACAACAAATGTCGTCCAATGATTCTTGTGTCGTAAGACCCATGTTAACCATAAGATCTGGAGTGGGACAGAATAGTCAGTTGTGTTTCTTCCTCTCGTATATCAACGGATGCGCTTACCATAGCAGTTGTGTCTTGTGAGAACAATCGGAGTGGTGGGGAACCTTTAAGTCCCCATGGTAATGCGGTCTATGATGGGTTGCAGTGACCGGCGAAGGTATCAAGGTCGTGATACCTGATAGTAGTCGAGGTCGGATGATATCCAAGTGATATGCTAACCGGCGAGGACCCAAGGTCGGAACTGCAACAAAGGGTGGGTGGGCGATGTCGCAGAGGAACACAATGATTGGCTAGGACCTTACACCTGGCCTCACACCAAGAAAGTGTGAACGAGCCTGCAACTCGGTTGGCAAAAAGGATAAGATCTCTTATGGGTAAAGCAACACACCTCTGTAGAGTGTATCAAATCATGACTTGTCACTCCCTATTCCGGGTTATGGAACTGCGAACGCGGCCGGAAAGGAACTCCATGAAGTTCTAGACACCCGGTGAAGGCTGACGGACATAGTTCTTCAGAATAAAAGCAACCTTTTGAAGAAATGATTACAAAAACTTGCATTGCCTATGACTTTCTGGTCTATGGCTATAGCTAGTGCATTAAACACCTCTTTCCTATAATGAACTTGTTGAGTACGCTTGTACTCTTACTCTTTTAAATCCCCTACTTAGATGTGTTCCCTCTCTTGACCTTTTTTAGGCAACTTGTATTGTTTATTTGTTGATATATCTTCTAGAAAGGAGTTATGCAGTTGTTCAAAAAGCAATAAAAGAAAAAATAGAGGTGTGTTGATACCATCTTATTAACTAGAACAATATTATAAAAATCTTTGTCTTATATGCTACTGGACTGATTTATTTGAGATGCCAAACAACTGTGCTGGTAATTCGCCTTACGACAAGTATAAGGATAAGGTGGATCACAAATTGGTGATGAGAGGGAACAAATGTAAGTTAATGCACTAACTTTATATTCATAACCCAAAAGCTTCATGTAACCATCAATTTTGACAAACATATTCATTTTGTAGAAGAAACTGTCTTGCCAAGCCTAGCAAAGTGGATGGTTTGTGGAACCATGATTAGTCCGCTTCACTGAGACAAATCACAAATAATGTTATTTTTAGAGTCATGTTCTGTCATTTTGTGAGTCAAAAGGTCATGGATCTATGCTTTATATTATATTGAATATTCTTTGTTATTGAAATATGAGAATTTTTAGGCTGAAATATACTGATTGGGTAGTTTGTTTGTGTGTGTGAATAAGGACCCCTTGTGTCATTTTGCACCTGGGCCACAAAAGGTATGGGCCGGCCCTGGCCATAGTGGGCGATGCTGGCAGTGGCCATCGAGGTCGGCGCTGGCAGTGGCCCTCGAGGTCCGAGCCGGACGAGGAGGTAGGCAGTGGACCGCCGACGAGGACAAGAATCGGAAGGAAGAGGAGGCCGTAGGGGTGAGGCGAGGAAGATGGGAGAGGGGAGATGCGGGCGAAGTGGCTTCGCCGGCCGGGAGAGAGCGGGAGCGCGGGGGGCTCACCCGCATATCGTGAGGACGAAAGGAATTGATCCGGGGTCAGGTGCGCGCGCGTCTGGCAGCGGGTTTGAGGGGAAGTCCAGTCTGAATTTTGATTTCTCAGTTGTTCTCGCTCGAGCGCGTTTGCTGCAGCTACTGCTTCTCCTCTCTGTCTCTCACGTGCTGCAGGTGCTCTAATCTCACGATCGACTGATGCTGCTACTGGTCTCTCTCACTACCAACCTAAATCCTGCATCAAAGTTCTTTTACTCTATAATATCAAGAATGTCACGTAGTAAGCCTTCAGATTTATAACTTGATAATACACACAAACATAATATTAGTGGAATGCACCTAGATAAAGAATTGTAATGTCAGAACTGCACACTTCAAGTTTTTACACTTGCGAAAACGGGAGAAACTGATATCTGCAATACACTCTCCTACCGATCGTTGAAAAAGCCACCATTTTTCATGGGTATCATCTAATGCTTAATTCCTTTTTTTTTTTGTGTTTCAGAAGACGTACAAATTATGAAGAATGTGTAAGGAGGTAAAATATTATCATCTATTTTGACCCGATTCAGTCGGGCCAAAAATTTATCGTGTAAAAAGTTTAAAATAAATAACCACCAAAAATACACTTCTTTTTTTATTTGGTCATACTGCTCGAAAAAGTGCAAAATTATGTAGTACCTCATAATCTATACCTAATTGGTGAGGCAAAATAGATGTTTATGGGTCCCCGAAGTGGGCGGTGCGCAGGGTAATTCAAGGAAAGGGATGGAAGAGGATGAGTAGAGGAAAAAGGGGCCGAGCCGGGGGGCTCGTGAGTAGGAATTCTTAGGAAAATGTGAAATCACGTAGTCTCCCCAAATATCAACATAATTATTGTGCCAAAAGAGATGTCGATGGGTCCCCGAAGTGGGCGATATGCATGGTAATTCAAGGAAGGGGAGATGCTAAGTAGGAAAAAGGGCCCGTGTTGGGGACCGATGAGTAGGAAGGAAACATGACGGTGAGTACGAAGGAACGAGGTTGGAGCCATGTGTTGGTGTAAGCCCGGAGGAAGTCTCGACTTGCTCGGAGGGTTGGCGGGATGGAAGAAAGGGATCATTCAGCTATTTTTTTTCTTAAGTTGGGAGGGATGGTTCAATTCAGTCGGATGAGGCGCCAAGGATTGTTTGGTTTTCAAGTATATAATTGATTTTCTAAATACATATGATTAACACTTGTCTATCCGTAGCAACGCACGAGTATTTTTACTAGTCTTCTACCAAAATTTTCGTCCAACTTTTTTTTGGACCGATTTGCCCTCCCACCAAATCACATATTATGCACCAATGCCATCAAAATAATGTTTTGTTCGTTTCCATTTGTTTCTATCCTTCGTCCGAATAAGCCAGCCGCGAGTTGGGACTCGCTGGCTTGCTGGCGGCGACCTCCACCAACCCACCCCTCACGCCGGCGAGCTTCAGCGCCGAAGCACGCACCAGCCTACTCCACCTTTTTAAAAAGCCATCAATGCGATCCTCTTCCTCGCCATCGCTGCAGTGGCGCGGCAGGATGGAGGTCGAAGGGCTAGCGCCGGTGGCGCGCGACTGGGGGAGGTCACCAGGGTGACGCCTCGACTTCACACCGCGGCGGCGCGCCCAGGCGCAGGAGAGAGAGAGCAGCGTTCCAACTGGGCGCAGGAGAGAGAGAGAGCAGCGTTCCAACTGGGCGCAGGAGAGAGAGCGCGGCGTTCCGGCTAAGTCGTGCGGTCGTGGGATGTAGAAGATAGTATTGGGGAGTGGGTTGCGGGGCAGGTGGCAGGCAGGCCCAGTGGCTGGGGCAGATTGAGCTGGTCAGGTTTGATCCGAACAAATATTGCGGTCCATGGTGTGCATCGCAGCCAAATTTTACAGCAGCCACATGTATTCCACCTTGCTCCCTTGCATCTATTCCAACCGGTTCATATACCTTTGCATGTTCCTTAGAGTATCAGCAAGTCGATTGGAAATCAACAATCACCGGCCACATTGTACGGATTCGAAACATGGTTGCCTAGACGTGAGCTAACTAAGCGGCAATAACTGTGGGTGCGCATGGTGCATGATGATTAAATAGAGGAGAGTTGATCTGAGGGATTTCTGTTGTTGCCGCTACTCTGTTTTCAGTGTTAGAGAGGAATCATAGAGAGATGGTTTGGTAGGGGATCTAGGGAGGCACAAAGTTAGCAGAACCGCTCTACCGTAATTGTAAGAGTTCCCTGGATGGATGAAGATAAAGAGATTGCGTATATTGTTATGTAGCGGGTGTAGTGATGCCCGCTATTGGCTAAACACCATCAAAAATTGTGACAAAAAGAAGAAGAGTTAAACACAAATAATAAAGGAGCTAAATTTTCGTCCAACATTTTTTGGACAAATTTGCCCTCCCACCAAACCACATAATACGCAGTTTTGCCATGCTACCGGTTGATTCGTTTTAGTGTCTTCTTCGTCCGAAATAGAACACAACCGCCTCCTGCCGGCAGAGCAGAGTCTGGTGTCCTGCGACGCCCGCTCCCACGCAGGAGGGTGGCGGCTGCGTGTTTTGCGATGCCTGGCCGTGGGACGGCAGCGCTGGCGGAGCAAGTGGCGGCGGCGTGGAGAAGAACCCCGAGGCCGGGATCCCCCCCCCCCCCCCCTTCCTTCCCCTCCCTCCAGAACCGTATCCCTCACAACCAGCGCGCCTAAGGAAGTGAGAAGAGGGATGGGCGGAGGAAAGCTCCTCCCGCACTGCCCGATATCTACGGGAACTCGCGGGAGGAGGGAGCAGAGGAGACGGCTGCCGGGGAGAGGGGGAGCTGGGTCGACGGGGAGAGGCGAATGGACGGAAGGAGCACAAAGTAACCGGCGATTGGCGGAACTGTGCAGCAACTAACAAATACTGAAAAGTGTGTGGTGCTGCTGCCGAGCTGCCGGCCCTCCCGCATATCCAGGGCAGCACACGCTCCCTGGCCGCGCCCCTCTCACCGGACCTCGGCCGCGATCCGTTCCTCGCCGTTGGAACGTCCCTGGTCGCGGGAGAGCTCCGCCTTGAACCGTCCCTCACCAGCCTGCTCCGCCCTGATCCGTATCTGCCCTTCTGTTTGTATAAGAGAGAGCTGATGCTTGCACAAATGGTGGATGCTACCTAATAGATGCAGAAGAGAGAAGTTCCCCAATTAGAATATGTTTCATGCGAGCGCAATCGTCCATCTAATGGTAGTACTTCCCGTGTTCTTTGCCTGCAGTTATGCAGATTTGCAGATGCACGAAAAGATTTTGCACAGCTGACTCCGCGTCTGTTTCTTCTGCAAAAGAGGACTTCAGTACGCACAAGAGCGGCAAATTCAGTAGTGGATGCCAAGGAAGTGGAAACTACTCTTATTAATCACAAGCCTTATAGACCAGCAAAGCACGCGTTGCCGCGCCCGTCCATTAAAAAATGATAATAATACTGTATATGGAAACAACACTAAAAATATAATTCCTTTAAAATGACTCCACAATACAACCAACAAAC
Organism: Lolium rigidum; assembly: GCF_022539505.1. Taxonomy (NCBI): domain Eukaryota; kingdom Viridiplantae; phylum Streptophyta; class Magnoliopsida; order Poales; family Poaceae; genus Lolium; species Lolium rigidum. Next base: position 40,271,026 of record NC_061509.1, read on the forward strand.
TTTTAAATTTCCCAAACTTCTTATATAAGTGATGATAAAATAATTATTATGTAGTTCTAATTGGTAAATACTCTAATTTTACAACCGCCAATTCAAATGGACCACAATGATGCATCATGTATATACAAAAATGTTCAAAACCGAGAATACCACGATATTGCTCGGAATGGCTGGATAGTTTACATTATCCAGTTGAGACTTTGGGTCGTCTTGGAGCGGCTTTGCTATTAAGTGAAAGAGAGAACCACCTCTAGTTTTTTCCTTGTCCAAACATGCAACAGTTTTATGGCACTTCAGGAAAACATATCAAGAGTGAAGACTACAATAGTACACAGTTGGAGCCAAAGCCCTTCTGAATGCTCCACACTGTTTGGCGGCCATGCGATGCAATAATGTTGTCCTGGATATTCCTCGAAAAAGTCAGTAATGGTGTACTCTTTAGAGAAATCAAAACTAATCTGAGTGTTGCTTTTGACAAGTAATAGTTAAAGGTGTGTCCAAGATCTTGTTCTGTAACAATTTAGCTCACAAAATTGTTGTACGAGGTGTTCTGTCGGGGGATGGTAGCCGATGTGTTTGGTTTCACCATCTTGGGCCGATTGTACTAAACTTGTGTGCTAGTTATTATTCAGGATGTCAGGGTAATAGAATGCAAGAGTGTTCCTCTAAAAGAAAGATAGTACCTCCTCGAATGATGCTTGACTGCCTTGCCAAGTCAGTTGCCTGCTCGAAGGGCATCGTACTCCTGACCCGAACAGTACTATTTAGAGTAGTTCCCATATCATAGTTGTATTGTTTCAAGTGCATACACTAAAGAGATAAATAGCATGAATAGTAAATAGTTCGATATGATGATTATAGATAATTTGCATAATAAATAAAATATTAAATCTACAACAAACAGTATCAGATACACATGGAAATTCTATTAGACTTTGAGCGCCAAGTTGCAAACTTGGTCAAAAGAGAGAGTTTACCATGATACCAAGTTACCAAAAAACAGTTTCCAAAAGCAGCACATACTTTGTATTGCATATCATTGCATACATATAAAAGTAGAGTTTTTTTTTTATTTTTTTTTTTTTGCAGCGGGCTAGATTTCAGAAAGTAGACACAAATAAGAATAAAGAGTCTGACCAGTTCGGAAGGAGCGCACTTGTAAGTTGACATGCTTTAAGAGTAGCTCCTTGTTGATTTGATGTCATCTTGTATTTTCTTGTTTCGCAAAAATACCAGTTTTCCGAAAAAATAAGCACGCTTATCCTTATGAACACAAAAGAAATTTCTAACATCAGGCACAATACATATCGCATGCCAACTTAAAAGAAAGAATTTACCTCACAGTACAAAAGATTGGACCCCTTTTTCCTTAGTCCATGGCTAGATCATTTTCTAGCGTAAGAGAAAAACTATATATAGAGCGAGGGAGACTAAGATGATGTGTTTGCTGCTCCTCGAGCTACCAAACTGCTCCCCCAAACAGCTACATACTCTAAAATTGCACTCTTTGAAAGCATTATATTTTCTAATCGGATTTGAGATGCTAACTATGGTTAATTGACAAAGGAGAAAGGGCAACTCATGTCCTTACTGGCAAATGCTGAATACAATTTACCTCACAAAAAGCTAAAAATAACTTGCTGAACAAACAGCTTAAAACACTTTTTGGGTAAACACATAATACATTAAAGGGAATATCGTCTATACAGCTGCGGATTATGAGAGATCCTTCTGGGGAAGCATGCTTCTCTTCCTGAGCTTTAGGAACTTCATCACTTTCACTGCATAGCTTGTTTGCGAACTCCATTGAAAATTCTCCTCCAACAAACAATTGGTTGATACAAGTATTGGTATTTCTAAGATACACGATAAAAAATTATTAAGTAGTATAAAGGAATAGGTAATGCTCTCAGAAGTCTCATGTTATAAGTGTCGATGCCTCTATGAAGGATCACTTCAAGTTGGAGCTCGTTTCATCAAAACTCTTATACACTTATTCATTCATAGTACACAAAATTAAATATACAGAGCAAGACATAGAGCTTGAGAGAGCCTCCAAAGGCAAATCTAAAAGTATTGGTAGAGAAAAACTTACATCGACCCAGTCATCTTCTTGTCATAAACTCCTAATGCTAAGGGAACCCTCTAGTTTCATTCCTGTCATGGAGGTATTATTAAATAAAAACAAGAGCATTTTCACAAGGCAACAAATCGTTGAAGATGTTTAAAGGTAAAATCAATATCTTTTTAACAAAACTGATCGCTTAATCGACATTAGAAAAAGGCATCCATCAAGGTGGTAACATGCTGATGAGTAAAGCATACATAGGCTTGGACCAAATAAAATACAACTTGCAAAGGGACATAATAGGGAGTCAGATATTTGTTAAAATTTGTGCTGACAAACAAAGTTTGTACCTCAATTGGTGTGACCTGCGCAGCCTCGAAATAATGAGCTATACACAATCTAAATCTTTCCTACAAGGCACGAATCGTTAATCCTTTTGCTTCAGGTAATTTTTTTTTGAGTTTCAAGCATCGTACTGAATGCTAAATTGGCACGTCACGCGTACAACTGTGGAAGAAATCTTGCCTTAGTATGTACAGTGTGAAAAAAAAATCAATCAAGATTCTAGAGACATCAAGAGTAGAGAAACTGGAGATTACCTCTTCAGCTTAGGGGCTCCTCACAGGTCGGTTCAGGCGTTGGCGCAGCGGCTTTCCACGGTGACATTGATTGTCTGACAATTTCCTCCGCTTTGTCTATCCTCTGCACGCCGTCACCCCTGAGAGATGCACCATCACTTGTCTTGTGTGGACTCCACTACTCAACCTCTGCATTCCCTTGTCGACCTCCGCCATGGAGGCTCATGGCCTGACGCATTCCTGCGAAGGGAAAAGCGAGCATGGGAGGAAAAGGGAAGCGAGAGAGCAACTGCGGTAATCCTCAACCTCAACGCAAGCTTGTCCTCTCCTCTCAGTTCATCTCTGGTGGCATCTCCAACAGAGATATCCGAACCAGGAAGAGCATATAGGAGGAACCCTCAAGCTGATCACTAGGGAAGGCAAACGGCAATGGACGGTTACGGGATCTCACCATTACTATGTCGTCGGATTTAAGGCCGCATTGAGCAGATGCGAGAGAGGGGAGGCGACGCTGGGCCATGGTTGCATCCATAATTAGGTGAACTGAAGAACGACAGCCTATATATGAGGATTTTGAGGCCCGTGTGAGTATGAAGGAAGACGGCCGATCTCTATTGCAACACGCCACATACAAACTGGACAACAAAGAGAAAAAATTTGGGCCGCTATGCGTGTTGGCCCGGTTGATGTGAAAGCACGTAGACCGGTTCCTGGAGTAGCAGCCCCTGTTATGTTGGGCTGGCAGCAAGGGGCAAAGCGACAGGGCATGGGAGGTCCAAGCGAAGCCGTGAATCATCGGACGATCTTGTCCATCTATGCGCGTGATCCGACGGTTGATGAAGCCTAATCGCTGTGGAGGGGCCTAGGTAGCTCAGTTTTACTGTTAACTAATGGTACACACGAGCAATCTGTAATTGTGAGGATCCTGAAGTTTAATGGGATAATTCTTAATAATGGCAATAAAGTATTTATTTTTAAATTGATACATATTGGATACTTATTTCTTTCAGTATATATTTGGGAGTCAAGTATGAATATACCCAAGGCTAGACACCAGCCAGCTCGGGCTAGGCTCGGTGCGAGCCGCAGTTTAGCTCGCTGCAAAACGGCTCGACTCGGGCTGGCTCGTTTGTCTCACGAGCTGGAAAAAGAGGCTCGGCCCGAGCTCGTGCAAAGCTCGGTGCAGCTCCGAGCAGAGCCGACCATGTATCTCTCGCTGCCAGGTGGGTCCACCTTCTCCAGCAGCGTTGAGGAGGTTCTGCGCGGCGGAAATGGCGGGGTGGCGAGAGCGGGCAGCACGCCGGAGGAGAGAGGGTGTGCTGCGAGAGTAAGAAACATGGAGGAGGCCGAAGACGAGGCGGTGACCGGCACTTCAGGCGCTAGGGCGGAGCTCCGTTGGCGAGGGAGAGGGCGTGGGGGCAAGGAGGTGGATGCTTCATCCTATTCCGGTAGCAGCATCGTGCCAGCTGACGGCGGCGTGCGTGATGGCGCGGAAGCTCTGTGCGACCCAATGGGAGGAGCAGGCGATCGAGGTGCTGCTCCCGTGCCCTAACCCCCTCGATCCCTCTTGTTACGGGCCAAAACCAGCCCACACTATCCCACTCTGTACTTTCTGATTTCATAAAAAAAAAGAATCACGAGCTTTCGGGCTGGCCCGAGCCGAGCCGGCCGAGCCAAAAGCCCGCAACGGTCCAGAAATATGGCCTCGGCTCGGTGCGCCTTCTCCGTGGGCCGAGCTCAACTCGAGCCGAGCCAGGAAAAGCTCGGGCTGAGCCAAAAACTCGGTCCGTTCGTCCAACTTTAAATGTACCTAGGGATGTAAATAGATCGGATTGGATCGGATACTGCTATTACCATATCCTTTACCATATTTTTATAACGGATTCGGATCGGAGCGGATAATGGTCGGATGCGAATTCGGATGCGGATTATATCGAATTACGGATATGGTACGGATTCGGACCGGACTCGGATCGGAAGCGGATTATTAAGCAAATATACATATAAAAAATAGAAATATGTTTTTTTATGTAAAATATGTTTGTAATTATAGACTATAGTTAAATATACACACTTGTTCGTACAACAAAACAGAATTACGTGCTAATAACATACATATTTTAGCCGATGAACTAACTATATTGTATAAATATTTAGAGTTGGGCTCATTTTCTCGGATTATCCTCTTTGTGAACCTCGGATAATCCGCAAAAAAGGCGGATAATCCGTATCCGTCGGATAGTATCAATACCATTCCGCTACCGTATCCGCCGGATATCCTCTTGACCAGTATCCGCATCCGCATCCATATCCGTCGGATTTCTAAAAGTGCATACCATATCCTCAAAAACGGATACGGATGTGGATTCGGAGCGGAAATTATCCGTACCATTTACAATCCTAAATGTACCCCTGTAAAACCAGTGTAGAGAAGCGAGTCACACGATATAATTCATTTGAGTATTTGTTTCTTCGGTCCGTTTCGTCCGTTCAATCTGTAGGCATCGTCCGTTCATGGGTTCATCCGTTGCTACCAGTGGCAAGGTAAATACGTGGTATGCTTAACTAGTGTTCTGATTAGAGCTAGTCTCATGGGTATGTACGTTGACATAGAGGAGAAATCCAACCAGAAAACATGGATGGGCCCTGGTAGGATTTTTTAGCTGAAAAAGTTGCTTGCTACGGCGGCCTTTACACAATATTATACTAATGATGAATCTTTGGCTCGGACCAAAATAATTGATTTGAGAATGTGTAATATGGACTTAATAAATAATTGATCCTTTGATATCCTACTTTTATATTGAATTTTTTATTACTACTTCCTCGGTTCCATAACCACAATAAGATTTATGAAACGGAGGGAGTAGCAAATAGTAGGCGGTGTACTTAGCACATACTTCCTCCGCCCACTATTATAAGATTTTTTTTAAAAAAAATACATGTATCTAGATGTGTTTTAGTACGTAAGTTCACTCATATCGGTTTGTATCTAGCTCACGTTAAAATATCTAAAACATTCTTTTATAATGAACGTGGGGAGTATATTTTTTTTTACCCTACCTAATGTTACCGTACTATTGGCTCCGCCACACCTAAAATTTAGTTTGTCCTCCGCCACTGGTTGCTACACCTACGTTCAGTGTTTTTCTTTTCGTGCTTCATCTGGAAACCGATGGTATTCAGGTCAACGTACGTATGTCGTCCGGAAACCTCTGTAGAAGCCTCGTTCTACTTCTCCTGACTCTTCCTTTCTCGCCGATAAAAAGCACCCGACTGTTTCTGCTAAAAAATTTGGCAATCAGCGATTCAATTACCGGAGATCATATCACCAACACAATCTGCGTTCGTCCTTGGCCGAATGATAACGGACAATGTCCTATTGACCTATGAGATTGCCCACTTGATGCATACAAAAAAAGGGGGACGTGATGGTTTGGTGGCGATCAAATTAGACATGAGTAAGGCTTATGACCGGGTGGAGTGGAATTTTCTGGAACATCTGTTGACAAAAATGGGGTTTTAAAGTCAGTGGATAGATGTGATCATGAACTGCGTACGGTCGGTTAAGTACAGGGTGAAAATAAATGGAAGATTGTCTGAAACTTTTACACCAGAACGGGGCCTCAGGAAGGTGATCCCTTGTCACCATACCTCTTCATTATTTGTGCAGAGGCGTTCTCTGTGCTTCTTCAAAAAGCGCAAGAGGAGGGGTCGATGGAGGGAGTAAAAATATGTACTGATGCTCCTAAGATCAATCATCTTTTTTTCGCTGATGATTCTCTCATAGTGATGAAGGCCAATGTCCAAAGCGCCAAGAAAGTACAAGATATTGTGGCGCTATATGAGAGACACTCAGGTCAGATGATCAACAAAGAGAAATCCTCTGCTTTCTTCAGTAAAGGAACAAGGTTTAGAGTTAAGAGAGCAGTACTAAATGAGATGGGCATACCAAGAGAATCCCAAAACCAAAGGTACCTCGGCCTGCCAGTGCACTTGGGTGCCTCCAAAAGTAAGGAGTTTGAATATTTGAAGAAGATATGGAAACGGATTCAGGGTTGGAAGAAACGACTTCTCTCGAAAGCTGGGAAAGAGATCCTTGTTAAAGCGGTGGCTCATGCCATACCGACATATGGGATGTCATGCTTTGATCTTACCAAGAAGTTGTGTGATGAGATTAGCAGTATGATTTGCCGCTATTGGTGGAGCCAACAGGATGGCAAGGATAAGTGTCATTGGATCGGTTGGGAAAGGATGACTAGAGCGAAGGAGGCGGGAGGCCTTGGTTTCAGAGATCTCCACATTTTCAATTTAGCAATGCTCTCTCGACAATGTTGGAGAATACTGCAAAATCCAACCTCTTTGTGTGCTACTATTCTCAAAGCTAAATACTTTCCTCATTGTTCCATGTTGGAAGCCAAACCTCAGTCTGGCATGTCGTATACATGGAGAAGCATCTTGCGAGGGCTTGAACTATTGAAAGAAGGCGTGATCTGGCGCGTCGGAGATGGGGAGAATATCCATGCATGGAATGATCCATGGATCCCCAGGGGCTCGACTCGCAGACCTGTTGCGACCCAAGGTCTGTCTTTAATCACATCAGTAAGTGACCTGATAAACCCTCTTACTGAAACCTGGGATGAGCAGCTTATTAGAGACAATTTTACGGCAGAAGACACACATGACATCTTGTCAATTCCTATTAGGCCGGACATGGATGACTGGATTGCTTGGCACTATGATAGTAAAGGTGTTTTCAGTGTGAAGTCGGCTTACCGTCTGGGAATTAGTTTGCGAGATGCAAAAAATCGGAGAGATGCAAGCTCGTCGATTTCCATCGGTCCTGCCAATGACCAATGGAGGAAGATATGGAACTTAGAGCTACCAGCAAAGGTGAAATTTTTTCTCTGGAGGTTCGCACATAACAGCCTACCGACACGCATGAATATTCAGAGAAAGGGAGTAGAGCTCGATACAAGATGTCCAGTATGTAATCGTGTTGATGAATATGGAGGCCATATTTTCCTACAATGCAAGTTTGTCAAGCAAGTATGGCGACACCTTGACTTGGAGAATGCCAGGCTGCAACTTTTAAACTGTACTGATGCACGTACTGTTGTTGAAGCTATCTGGGCACTTCCAACTGAACAACAATCTTTGGTGGTGGTGACCTTGTGGGACTGGTGGACGACACGAAATAAGATCAATGCTGGCGAGGGAACGAAGTCGACTGAGGAGATCTGTCATCTAATCAACAGGCACCACCGAGAGTTCAAACCTGTTGCAAAACAGGGAACAGAGGTACAGCAGCAGGTGTTGAGTTGGTCGCTGCCTTCCTCTGGTCATATGAAGGTAAATTTTGATGCAGCTTTCATACCCGAGAGGCAAGATGGAGCATACGGATATGTGATTAGGAATGAGATTGGTGATTTTGTGGCAGCAGGAGCAGGTAAACTGCATCACCTGCGAAGTGCACTCCATGCGGAGGCTGAAGCATGTCTCATTGCAATCGAAGCAGCAGCAAACCTGGGCATCTATCATGTGATTTTTGAATCGGACTCCATCACTTTGGTTAATGCAATCAGGAACCGAGGGCATGATCTGGCGGACACGGGCGTTCTGATGCGGGAGGCAAGGAGCCTTAGCATATTACATTTTGATATAGCTGAATTTATGTACTGCAACCGATCCTGTAATGCTGTAGCTCATGGCTTGGCCACGTTTGGCTACCAGAACGACGAACCCTCATCCGTGTGGATGGACGTCGCTCCTGCTTTTGTAACCAGTTTGCTCGCCAGCGACATTGCTGTGCAGCACGTTTAGTTTTGAATGAAATTTCCAATTCAAAAAAAAAAAACATTATGTATGGGAGCAGGAAATCAATATCCGGATGTCTTTCCACCAAACGACCGCTTTATAATTCAATCTCCGAGCCACCAGAAGGCAGAAATGGCCATCAAGATCAAAGCGCCAGTGACATGAGCAATTTTAGACGTCATGTTCTTCATCGGGCGTCCCCACTGCCACTGGAGAAGCCAGGGCAAGGGCCGTGGCGCTCGTCTCCCAATCAAGTGTCCCCTCTTGAGCTCTGCTCGATTCCTTCGACGGGAAAGTAGACGCAACACCACAAATCATGTGCCTGGTATGGCGGTAACTCGGACCTGCGGCAGCTGAAATCAAGGGTCGCCTCGTGCGGCGGGAGGAAACACGTTCGAGGGGCTCCGGCCATGTCATGGATGTGAATCTAAGAGCTAGCAACCAAAGATAAGAGCTAGCTTCCTTCGTTTACCGGCATGAGAACCTAATGGATTAGCTCATGTCCAGCCACAAAATCCAGCCAAACCGATCGATCGATCGATCAAATCAAATCGTGATTAAATACTGCAAGCGCGAGACGCCCTCAAAGATCGGTTGGAGTGAAGCATGACGTGGGAGGCTGGGTACCCGATCGATGCATCACTAATACAGAGTACCTGTTACTATGCAACGCTGACGGCGGCGTCCACCTCAAGGGCCGCGAGTGGAAGGTGAAGGACATGGCCTTCCTCGAGGAAGCAGCCGCCGTGGAGGAGCCCCTCTCCGCCGCGAGCCTCTCCGTGGCGACGCTCGTCTCCAAGCTCAAGGGGGAACTCATCGCCCGCGTCGCGCAGGAAGAAGAGGGTGCAGGACGCGGGCAGCGCGCCCGCACCAGCGGCCGGAGCCGGATGGTGCACCAGCAACTGGGAGTACACGGCCTCCACGACCAGGGCCCACATGGCAGTGACTACAGGCATCCAGCTCGCGAGCCAGCCCGAGCCTGTCCGAGTTTTCATCAAGCTCGAGCCGAGCCTATTTTTCGAGCTCGTGGAACAAACGAGCCAGCCCGAGTTTTCGTCAAGCTCGAGCCGAGCCTATTTTTCGAGCTCGTGGAACAAACGAGCCAGCCCGAGCCGAGCCCATTTAAAGCAAGCTAAAAGCAGTCTCGGACCGAGCCCAGCCCGAGCTGGCTCGTGTCCACCCTACTTCTACTTCTCCTGACTCTTCCTTTCTCGCCGATAAAAAGCACCCGACTGTTTCTGCTAAAAAAATTGGCAATCAGCGATTCAACATTATGTATGGGAGCAGGAAATCAATATCCGGATGTCTTTCCACCAAACGACTGCTTTATAATTCAATCTCCGAGCCACCAGAAGGCAGAAACGGCCATCAAGATCAAAGCGCCAGCGTCATGAGCAATTTTAGACGTCATCTTCTTCATCGGGCGTCCCCACTGCCACTGGAGAAGCCAGGGCAAGGGCCGTGGCGCTCGTCTCCCAATCAAGTGTCCCCTCTTGAGCTCTGCTCGATTCCTTCGACGGGAAAGTAGACACAACACCACAAATCATGTGCCTGGTATGGCGGTAACTCGGACCTGCGGCAGCTGAAATCAAGGGTCGCCTCGTGCGGCGGGAGGAAACACGTTCGAGGGGCTTCGGCCATGTCATGGATGTGAATCTAAGAGAGATGTTCTGTTTTGTGCTTGCCAATGACAGAAAATTTGTCCATGGATGATGGATGCCGGCCTTGGGGAGAAGAACATTGATGCAGATATGTAAAGACGAACAGTAGAGTTGGGCTCGAACCCGCTACATATACTTTCATCAAAAAACTCATCGTAGGTTCATGGTGGAAAAGTTGCGCTCACCGATCTATGATTTTTCTTCGCGTATGAGTGATTTTGGACTGCTTCTATTTACCTAATAATAAAAGTAAAAGAGGTTCTTGTTGGTTCGTCTATTTTTGCCCCTGATTTCTAGCCAAATTACATCAACTGCCACCGGTAAGTCAATCCACTTGGTTAAAACCTTCCGCCTGTTGTTTCCACGTCTTCGTCTTCGTCCTGGCATATACTCTTCCGTCGTTCGACTGGGCCGGCCCTCATAGCTCTCAGCGTGGCAACGATAGACACAGATACCTACGGCTGTGGTTGGTCCTTCAAATCAGATGCAAATCAAGCGATAATGACCTCTGGCGACCCTATTTCTTTCTCCGACGCGAGCAACCAAAGATAAGAGCATGTCTAATAGGCCCCGTATAACCCGCCCACCCCGTAAAATTCCGGCGGGATACGGGGCAGGCACAATTTGGAGCGTCTAGCAGGCCCCGTATTCGGGCCGGCCCGTTTCGGCGGAATACGAGGCCCAGGAAATCGGCCCCGTCGCCCCATACTTATACTGGGCGCAGGTGGTTAACCCCTCACTCGCAACCCTAGCGACACCAGCCCCGGCATGGACGCCCGCCGCAGTAGCGCCTCGCCGGCGAGCGGATCGAAGCGATCCCGCTCGCCGGACAACGTGGAGGACGTGTGGTGCTTGAAATGCAAGCGCTCCGCCGCGGGGAGCCGCCGTGCGGCCTGCAAGTACGGCGACGCGTATTACATGCCGGACTCGCTCCGGGAGTTCGCCGCGGGTGGGCGGTGGTACTGACAAGATCCGCCGCTCAAGCCGATGAGCGGCGCCGCCTTCGAGAAGTGGCGCGCTGAGTGGGAGCGTGAGCGCGCGGCGAAGGCGGCATGGGCGGCGCGCATCGGCGGCACCGGCCGGCGGAGGAGGCGGAGGCAAGGAGGAAGCCGAGGCCGGCGAGGAGGAAGCGGAGGAGGCAGAGGAGGACGCGGCATACTTGCGGTGCCGTGGCCGAATCCGAGGCGGAGGCCTCCGAGAAGCGCGCGGCGGAGGCGGACGAACGAGCGGCGGCCATCGCCGCCGTGGCAGAATTCCAGGCGAAGGAGGCTTCCGCCAGGGCGGAGGAGGAGGCTGCCGCTAGGGCAGAGGAGGAGGCTGCCGCCAGGGGGCCTTTCGTGCCATTCATCATCCTCGACGAGTAGCTAGGATCGTAGTAGATCGCTATGTATATATATGATCCAGTGTATGATCAATGAAGATGAACTATAGTTTAATTTTTCCGGGGTTTTAATTTTTAAAAATACAGGGCGAAATACGGGGTCTGCTAGACGGAATGGTTCATCAAGACGCACTTTTGGGATACGGGACGAAAAACTCACGTTATACGGAGCAGAGAAATAAGGGACCTGCTAGACATGCTCTAAGAGCTAGCTTCCTTCGTGTACCGGCACGAGAACCTAATGGATTAGCTCATGTCCAGCCACAAAATCCAGCCAAACCGATCGATCGATCGATCAAACCAAATCGTGATTAAATACTGCAAGCGCGAGACGCTCTCAAAGATCGGTTGGACTGAAGCATGACGTGGGAGGCTGGGTACCCGATCGATGCATCACTGAGACAAATCACAAATAATGTTATTTTTAGAGTCATGTTCTGTCATTTTGTGAGTCAAAAGGTCATGGATCTATGCTTTATATTATATTGAATATTCTTTGTTATTGAAATATGAGAATTTTTAGGCTGAAATATACTGATTGGGTAGTTTGTGTGTGTGAATAAGGGCCCCTTGTGTCATTTTGCACCTGGGCCCCAAAAAGGTATGGGCCGGCCCTGACTGAAGCATGACGTGGGAGGCTGGGTACCCGATCGATGCATCACTAATACAGAGTACCTGTTACTATGCAACGCTGACGGCAAGGCCCACCTCGCCGCGTCCACCTCAAGGGCTGCGTCGGCGGTGAGATGCTCCTGGAGACCGGCCTCGCGGCGCCCGGCCTTGCCGCGTAGGTGCGCTCTCCTCGTCGAGTCAGAGGTGGACATGGTCCTCTGCGCCGGTGTCCGGCCTGATGCCGTACCCCCAATCTGTGCTTCCCATTGATCTCCACTAGTCCCGTCAGATGCGTGCGACGCCGCACGTCCAGGTCAGTGCCGTCCCTCCCGTTGCCCCTCCTGGTGCTCGCCTGCTTCTCCTCCCGGTGTATCGGCGACTGTAAACTGTTGATTTGTCTCAGTTTCTTTCACACTAGCGTCTATCCTGTGTGCCATGCAAACAATGTTACATTGATTTGCAGGTAAGCTTTATCTGCTGTCAGATTAGTCGACGCCTCAGCTGGTATGCGTGATTGTCCAGTAGCTGTGCTGCTACTTTCGCATAGGCTTGACTGTGAGCAAAACATAATGCCAGAGCACTGAACTTTGTTGTATGAGATGGTAGGCTCATGTAATAGTCATCTTTGTATAGGTTAGCTTGCGGATGTGTTCCACTAACGTCTTTGATCTCAACTTGGCTTTATAGTTCTACTAGCTCATGCTCATTAATTTAACTGGTGGATTTTTCAAATTATCATAGATTTAGTAGAAGAACAATTCACTGGATTGTACAACTTTGTACTAAATTCAAGTCAATTAAAAAAAACGGCGGGAGCATAAGTTTATTCAATTGATCTCCCCGGCATGTCGGACTACACCTTCGTCGAGTTCGAGCTTTAGGGTCAGAAGCCACCGAGTTTGAGCTGGCAGTGCCCTGCAGCTTGAGCACATGGCGAAGGTGGCTGTCCGTCGGCGAGCAGGGCGTCCGGTGAAGTCACAAACTGGGTAGTCCATAAGACATGGGAACCAAGATTAGTTTAGGGAATCTACATCTACGACAGTCCTTTTGATCTTAAAACTTAGTTTTGTCCTGAGACATTGGAACCAAGTCTTCAATTGGATGTTTCTTTCACCCAAGTAAGATAGGCAGTTATTATATCTTTTGCCAATCCAGAGAGGTGTTGAGTCTCCTGCATTATTTCTCCATGTACTGTGTATTGCAGGCAAAACTTCTGGTGTATGAGATTGCAGCAAGTACGAACGACCTCAGGATCATGATTTGTAAGATCTCACGAAGAGACTCCATGTGACATCATCATCTTGTCATTTTATACGTAATAATGCTTAACATTCAAATTAGTCCGGATGAGATAGCACACTTGATTTTTTTAAGAAGTGCAATTGCATTGAATTGTATAAGATTATCAAAATTAAAACTGATATTTCCCTGTTTCTATGGAAGTAGCACATTGTTATTGTTAACAAAAGCTAATAGCTGTAGTGTTATACATATTTTATCTTTGCACCTTCCTTTCTTAACAAACTCGAAATAATTGTGGACGCGATGAAATGCACATGGCGAAGGTGGCTATACGTCGGCGAGCAGGGCGTCCGGTGAAGTCACAAACTGGGTAGTCCATAAGACATGGCAACCAAGATTGGATTAGGAAATCTACATCTACGACAGTCCTTTTGATCTTAAAACTCAGTTTTGTCCTGAGACATTGGAACCAAGTCTTCAATTGGATGTTTCTTTCACCCAAGTAAGATATGCAGTTATTATATCTTTTGCCAATCCAAAGAGGTGTTGAGTCTCCTGCATTATTTCTCCATGTACTGTGTATTGCAGGCAAAACTTCCGGTGTATGAGATTGCAGCAAGTACCAACGACCTCAGGATCCTGATTTGTAAGATCTCACGAAGAGACTCCATGTGACATCATCATCTTGTCATTTTATACGTAATAATGCTTAACATTCAAATTAGTCCGGATGAGATAGCACACTTGATTTTTTAAGAAGTGCAATTGCATTGAATTGTATGAGATTATCAAAATTAAAACTGATATTGTGGACGCGATGAAATGCAGTATATGCTCATCAGTTGGCTGACATAATAAGAAAGTCTCCTTTATTAACTGGTAGTTTTTTGTTTCTCTCACAATTATGTAAAAATTTGAGAGCTCCTTCAGCTACAGATTTTTTGAAGATGAATATGAAGGTATTCTGAGAACTGAGTCATAACTCCCTAGCAAGGCTAGCGAGTGTGCAGTTAGCCTACCCCGGTTCGAATTCTCATCTAGCGGTAATTTCACTCGAAGGGGTGGATTTGAAACTAAGTTAATCCTAGCGTCTATCCACGGGGAGTTTCATCCTACCTAACAGCATATACCTAAGGGATGGATCATTCCCCCATTGATCAACGTTTTAACATGGAGATATTCTAGCTATCTAGAATCCGCAGCAACGCGCGGGTATTTTCCTAGTAAATCTGATGGTAGTTTAGCTTTCTAGCACAATATCATATTAGCGTACTATGATCGTAGTGTGTATAAATTATATGATTTTTGTATCCGTAATAAATTTATAAATTAGGTGTGGTAAGTGATAACAAAATAATTTTTGAGCTGACATGAAGCCAACACAATCTTGATCAATTTATTGTAAAAGCATTGTGAGGTGGGATCAAAGTACTCTAAACATAGGCATGATAGATATAATTCTAACAATGGAACTTAGCAAATATGTTACAACATGAGCAGTAAGTCAAACAAAAGATCATGAATAATAGTGCACTGAAAGCAACTATTTGTTTTTGAGCATAGAGAAAACATAACAAAGTGGTATTTAGCTTGTCATTTATGAAGTAGCAAAACATAAATGCCAGGACACCTTTAAAGTTCAAAGGGAGACTAGATACAAGTAATTTGAGAACAAGCAATAACATAATCATGAATCATTCAATAATAAATTTTGTGACTATGCACATCATACTCAGAATGACAACTATGCTCTTTTAATTGGCGCATAAAGTAAGAAGATGGAGACTCAACATAAAAGTAAAAGAAATTCCATGCACAGAGGGAAGCAAGATTAGTCATGTGCTAGAGCTTTTTATTTGAATAAACATATGTGTTGAAAATATATTTTGAGAGGTATGTATCTCTTTGTCAACGAATGGTATCAAATTTTTCATCATCCTTTCATATAGTGACTTCAAGAGCGGCTCCCATATAGTTCTCCTTTTGCACACCATTATTTAGGCTTTATTAGTTTATTTTAGGTGGGCTGGGCACCCAGTTTCCTTGCTCTTTTTGCAATATTAAGGACTAGCACATTATTTATGCTAGTCAAGGTGTAAGGTCATGAAAATACAATAAAGCATTCAATACTTCCTCATGAGCTAAAATAGGAGCACAAAACAGGTAATAGTTTTTGAAGGTTTTAAAGGTAGCATACAAGCAATTTACCTTGGAGTGGCGGTGAAATACCACATATAGGTAGGTATGGTGGACAAAATTGGCAACTTTAGTTTTTGGTAGTTGGATGAACGAGTAGAGCTCATACTCAGTACAGGCGAAGGCTAGCAAAAGACTGTGAGCGACCAACTAAGAGAACAATAATGACCATAATCATGCATATCGACAAAACATTATTAATCAAAGCATAAAGTGATATTACAAGTCAAAAAATAAATTATCATAGAAGCTTTAGGTGACTGGTTTATAGTCATAATATGATGTAAACATGTGCCAAATCAACCCAATAAAGCATCAAAGGAGAATACCACAATATTATGTTTTTTTATGATGGAAACAACACATGATTCTTTGAATGGCACATTAAGCACTCTTAACTATTTGAGAAATTCATGATACAACAATAACTACTAAGCATATGATAAAAACAACATCCAACATGACATTCCAAAGTCTATACCTTAGTCTAAACAAGCTTCCTTTTGCATCACTTTAAGCATGAAACATTTTACTCGTCTCCAACACCAATCAATTTATTTGAAACAACTCTCATAGATAATAATCAATAAAGACCAGAGAGTTAATCATACCTAGCTAAAGAAAACTAACAAGCTCTGAACAAAATACGAGTGGAAAAACCAGAGCTAAACGCAGTACTAGCAAACCAGAACACTCGCAAAACAATAAAAGTGAAAACTAGAGTGTTCTATGCTATTAAAACGGAGTGTGTCATTCTCCAAAATAAATATTCTGGGATCCAACCATATACTACATCAAAAAAATAAAAAAAATAAAAACAAAAATAAAGACGCTCCAAGAATAACACATAGAATATGAAGCAATAAAAATACATTGTCTTCAAAGATGACCTAATACTTTGTTGATGAAGAAGGGGTTGCCTTGGGCATCCCCAAGCTTTGACGCTTGTACCTCTTCGATATTTCGGGGGGTGGGCATCTCCAAGCTTGATATTTTATCCTTCCTTCATCTCATCACACCATTCTTCTCTCCCTACTCTTGAAAACTCCCTTCATACAAAACTTCACACAATTTTCATTAGTAGCATTAGTGCAATCAAAATAACAAATTCACTTTGGTTCAGTTATAACAGAAGAAAAACATCCATTAAAACATTAGCTACTGTAGCAACTTTTTTTAAAAGCTCTATCTCTCAAAAGAACTCAAAAAGAAAGAGATTAAGAGGCAAACTCAAATAGTGGTAGAAATCTATCAAAATAGAACAACAGGTAAAGATGGATTTTTGTCGAAAATCCTGTGTTGCTCAAATCGAAAAGTGCAAAACTAATGAAAGTTAGATAATAATGGGCGGAATATGCTCAAAAACTATCAGCTCAAAATAACGTTCTTGCTGGGAATACGATTTTTTTTGGTGATAGCACATAATCTGTTTCAGGACAGAAACTTCCCTAAATCTTATTTTCTTCCTATTAGAGGCTATTTTGGCACAAAAACGGAATAAAACGGATAAGGAGAGGTTGTTACAGAGGTAACAATTTCCAAGACTCAATATATTAAAAATTACAGAAATAAACATGGGTTATCTCCCAAGAGTGCTTTTTTCTTTAAAGCCTTTCAGCTAGACACAATAGTTTGAGAAGATGCTCACATAAGAAATATGAATTGAAGTAAAAAAGAGCATCAAGAAGAAAATTAAAAAAAATTTAAGTCCAACACACTTCCTATGAAAAATAATCTTGTAAAGAAACAAGTCATGTAAGCGCAAAGCAACAAGCATAAGAAAGCAAAACAAGTGCAACTTCAAAATCTTCAACATAAAGAGGTGAAACTTAATATTGTTAAGACACATAAAACTATGTTTCCCTCCCTCATAATAACTTTCAGTAGCATCAGAAATAAAATTAACAATATAACTATCACACAAAATATTCTTATCATGAGCCATATGCATAAAATTATTACTTCCCACATAAGCATAGTCAACCTTATTAATTGTAGTGGGAAATAGGTCAATTGTGGCGCACCAAATATGCCTTATGTAGCGCATATCTTAGTTGCCACAGTTGCCACACGACTAGTATCTGAATTTCGTGACGCATCTCTGGATGCGCCACAGAACTTTAGAATTCTGTGGCGCATTCTGGTCCATGCGCCACAAAAGCTCAGGAAATTCTGTGGCACATCTGCGCACATGCGCCGCAGAATTTTGCACCAGATTCTGTGGTGCATATTTGTGGATGCGCCACAGAATATTGCCAAGATTTTATGGCGCATCACCTTTATAGGCGCCACATAATTTTTTTTTGGATTTTCGAAATTTTCCCATATTTGCAGTATATACTGGAATTACAGAGGGAATATACATGTATATACATGAAATAAATAGCATTATCCGGAAATAACATGAATACTCACGAATGACACACAAATGAGATGATACACACAAATCTTCATCATTACATCATTTAGATCCAAATTGTTACACAAGTACATCACAGATGTTCATCGTCGCATTCATGTCTTAGTCACCGGCCACCTAGACTAAAGTAAAGTAGAGTACAACCGCAGTGGCTATGAGTAAGAGGGGGACCAAGAACTTTAGCCGGTTCTTCTTCTTCCCCACGTGTCCCCTTCACTGTGCTACCGCCTCCTCTCTAGTCGCGTATCCCTTGTAGTTGTTCCCGCTGAACTTATGCACCTGCTCGAGACAGTCTTGCCGCTCCTCATAGACACCTGGAACCCGGCCCTTCTACACAATGTATGTCGACATCTCTATTGACAAGGCATATTAGTATATCATATTAGTACATCATGCATATATGTTGATAAATATTAGAGCAAAGCATATAGTAAAGTCAAACACAACAACTATGACCATTTAAGTTCGCGATGCGCACACACAAGACGACTTCCATCGATACACACAAATCGATGAACATAGCCGAGGAACTAAAAATATCATTTTCATAAAAACTAGCTTCCGCAAGCTTAGAATTTTCCATAGCATTAGCAATAATAGTGTTCAAATAATAACATTGCTATTAGCATGCAAATAAAGTTCCATACGTTTTTTTTATTTTCTCTTCAAACACCTCATGTCGTAACTCAAGATAATTACTATAAAGCTCTCTAATTTTGTTGTTGTTTTCCATTAAGCCTAACTAGTGAAAATAAAAACAAGAAAAAAGAGATATAATTGCAGAATCTAAAGAAAATAACTTCGAGCACTCACCAGCAACTAGAAGACTTAGTAGACAGTAGATGTGAGTACCTTTTACCTTACTTCCCTGGTAACGGCGCCAGGAAAGAGCTTGATGTCTACGCACACTTCAATTCTTGTAGACAGTGTTGGGCCTCCAAGTGGAAAGGTTCGTAGAACAGCATCATGTTTTCCTTAAGTGGATCACCCAAGGTTTATCGAACTCAGGGAGGTAGAGGTCAAAGATATCCCTCTCAAGAAACCCTGCAATTACGATACAAGAAGTCTCTTTTGTCCCCAACACACCCAATACATTTCTCAGGTGTATCGGTGCACTATTTTGGCGAACAGATAGTGAAATATAAGTAATATGGATGATTATAAGTGTTAATTGCAATCTGAAATAAAAATGGCTGCAAGAAAACATGTAGCTGAACTAGTTGTAAAAGGTATTTCAATGCTTAGAAACAAGGCCAAGGGCTCTTACTTTCATTAGTGGACACACTCAACAATGATATCATAATTGAATACATAAATATTATCTCTTCACTACGCTACTATGAATCACTCTCCAGTTGGATACAAAATACAAATTCACTGTGTAGGGTTGCATAAGCGCTCCTTAAAGTTCGCGTTCTCAATGTATGGAAGCTCCACGCTATCACTTTGAGCATACAAAGATAGTACTAAGACACCACAATTGATAAGTATTTCTATAAATTAAGCTTAAGAGACACACACGGTATGCACACTGTCACCTTCACACCGTGGGACAAGTTGTCTCCGGAGAACACATAATAAAACACTTTGAGTAGCATAATAGTTGAAGAATAACATCTACTTATTCAATTAGATTACAAAGCTCCTGATCACATAAAGATAATATCATGGGAGAGAGATAAACCACATAGCTACAGGTAAAACCCTCTGCCCCGAGGGAGAACTACTCCCTCCTTATCATGGGAGTCAGCAACGTCGATGAAGATGTGATGGCGTGTATTTCACACGTTCGTTGGGCAACCCCAAGAGGAAGGTATGATGCGCACAGCAGCAAGTTTTCCCTCAGAAAGAAACCAAGGTTTATCGAACCAGGAGGAGCCAAGAAGCACGTTGAAGGTTGATGGCGGCGGGATGTAGTGCGGCGCAACACCGCGATTCCGGCGCCAACGTGCAACCCGCACAACACAACCAAAGTACCTTGCCCCAACGAAACAGTGAGGTTGTCAATCTCACCGGCTTGCTGTAACAAAGGATTAACCGAATTGTGTGGAAGATGATTGTTTGCGAGAGAAAATAGTAAAACAAGTATTGCAGCAGATTTGTATTTCAGTATTAAAAGAATGGACCGGGGTCCACAGTTCACTAGAGGTGTCTCTCCATAAGATAAAAGCATGTTGGGTGAACAAATTACAGTCGGGCAATTGACAAATAGAGAGGGCATAACAATGCACATACATGTCATGATAAGTATAGTGAGATTTAATTGGGCATTACGACAAAGTACATAGACCGCCATCCAACTGCATCTATGCCTAAAAAGTCCACCTTCAGGTTATCGTCCGAACCCCTTCCAGTATTAAGTTGCTAAACAACAGACAATTCATTTAAGTATGGTGCGTAATGTAATCAATAACTACATCCTCGGACATAGCATCAATGTTTTATCCCTAGTGGCAACAACACAACACAACCTTAGAACTTTCTGTCACTGTTCCAGGTGTCAATGCAGGCATGAACCCACTATCGAGCATAAATACTCCCTCTTGGAGTTACTAGCATCAACTTGGCCAGAGCCTCTACTAATAACGGAGAGCATGCAGGATCATAAACAAAACATATGCAATAACTTGATAATTAACATAACATGGTATTCTCTATCCATCGGATCCCGACAAACACAACATAGAGTATTACAGATAGATGATCTTGATCATGTTAGGCAGCTCACAAGATCCAACAATGAAGCACAATGAGGAGAAGACAACCATCTAGCTACTGCTATGGACCCATAGTCCAGGGGTGAACTACTCATTCATCACTCCGGAGGCGACCATGGCGGTGTAGAGTCCTCCGGGAGATGAATCCCCTCTCCGGCAGGGTGCCGGAGGAGATCTCCAGAATCCCCCGAGATGGGATTGGTGGCGGCGGCGTCTCAGTAAGGTTTTCCGTATCGTGGTTTTTCGCATCAGGGGTTTCGCGACGGAGGCTTTAAGTAGGCGGAAGGGCAGAGTCGGGGGCCGACGAGGGGCCCACACCACGGGCGGCGCGGGCCCCCTTGGCCGCGCCGCCTTGTGGTTTGGCCACCTCGTGGCCCCACTTCGTATGCTCTTCGGTCTTCCGGAAGGTTCGTGGCGAAATAGGCCCTCGGGTCTTGATTTCGTCCAATTCCGAGAATATTTTGTTACTAGGATTTCGAAACCAAAAACAGCAGAAGACAAAGAACCGGCACTTCGAGCATCTTGTTAATAGGTTAGTTCCGGAAAATGCACGAATATGACATAAAGTGTGCATAAAACATGTAGGTATCATCAATAATATGGCATAGAACATAAGAAATTATCGATACGTCGGAGACGTATCAAGCATCCCCAAGCTTAGTTCGCTCGTCCCGAGCAGGTAAAACGATAACAAAGATAATTTCGAAGTGATATGCCATCATAACCTTGATCATACTATTTGTAAACATATGTAATGAATGCAGCGATCAAAACAATGGTAATGACATGAGTAAACAAGTGAATCATAAAGCAAAGACATTTCATGAATAGTACTTCAAGACAAGCATCAATAAGTCTTGCATAAGAGTTAACTCATAAAGCAATAAATGAAAGTAAAGGTATTGAAGCAACACAAAGGAAGATTAAGTTTCAGCTGGTTGCTTTCAACTTGTAACATGTATATCTCATGGATAATTGTCAATATAGAGTAATATAACAAGTACAATATGCAAGTATGTAGGAATCAATGCACAGTTCACACAAGTGTTTGCTTCTTGAGGTGGAGAGAGATAGGTGAACTGACTCAACATAAAGTAAAGAGAATGGTCCTTCAAAGAGGAAAGCATCGATTGCTATATTTCTGCTAGAGCTTTTATTTTGAAAACATGAAACAATTTTGTCAACGGTAGTAATAAAGCATATGAGTTATGAAAGTTATATCTTACAAGTTGCAAGCCTCATGCATAGTATACTAATAGTGCCCGCACCTTGTCCTAATTAGCTTGGACTACCGGATCTTTGCAATGCACATGTTTTAACCAAGTGTCACAATGGGGTACCTCCATGCCGCCTCGTACAAAGGTCTAAGGAGAAAGCTCGCATTTTGGATTTCTCGCTTTTGATTATTCTCAACTTAGACATCCATACCGGGACAACATGGACAACAGATAATGGACTCCTCTTTAATGCATAAGCATGTGGCAACAATTATTATTCTCATATGAGATTGAGGATATATGTCCAAAACTGAAACTTCCACCATGAATCATGGCTTTAGTTAGCGGCCCAATGTTCTTCTCTAACAATATGCATGCTCCAACCATTAACGTGGTAGATCTCTCTTACTTCAGTACAAGACGGACATGCATAGCAACTCACATGATATTCAACAAAGAATAGTTGATGGCGTCCCCGTAAACATGGTTATCGCACAACAAGCAACTTAATAAGAGATAAAGTGCATAAGTACATATTCAATACCACAATAGTTTTTAAGCTATTTGTCCCATGAGCTATATATTGCAAAGGTGAATGATGGAATTTTAAAGGTAGCACTCAAGCAATTTACTTTGGAATGGCTGGATAAATACCATGTAGTAGGTAGGTATGGTGGACACAAATGGCATAGTGGTTGGCTCAAGGATTTTGGATGCATGAGAAGTATTCCCTCTCGATACAAGGTTTAGGCTAGCAAGGTTATTTGAAACAAACACAAGGATGAACGGTACAGCAAAACTCACATAAAAGACATATTGTAAACATTATAAGACTCCATACCGTCTTCCTTGTTGTTCAAAACTCAATACAAGATATTATCTAGACTCTAGAGAAACTAAATATGCAAACCAAATTAGCAAGCTCTAAGTGTTTCTTCATTAATGGGTGCAAAGTATATGATGCAAGAGCTTAAACATGAGCACAACAATTGCCAAGTATCAAATTATCCAAGACATTTTAGAATTACTACATGTAGCATTTTCCAATTCCAACCATATAACAATTTAACGAAGAAGAAACTTCGCCATGAATACTATGAGTAGAGCCTAAGGACATACTTGTCCATATGCTACAGCGGAGCGTGTCTCTCTCCCATAAAGTGAATTCTAGGATCCATTTTATTCAAACAAAACAAAAACAAAAACAAACCGACGCTCCAAGCAAAGTGCATAAGATGTGACGGAATAAAAATATAGTTTCGGGGGAGGAACCCGATAATGTTGTCGATGAAGAAGGGGATGCCTTGGGCATCCCCAAGCTTAGACGCTTGAGTCTTCTTAGAATATGCAGGGGTGAACCACCGGGCATCCCCAAGCTTAGAGCTTTCACTCTCCTTGATCATATTGCATCATACTCCTCTCTTGATCCTTGAAAACTTCCTCCACACCAAACTCGAAACAACTCATTAGAGGGTTAGTGCACAATAAAAATTAACATATTCAGAGGTGACACAATCATTCTTAACACTTCTGGACATTGCATAAAGCTACTGGACATTAATGGATCAAAGAAATTCATCCAACATAGCAAAAGAGGCAATGCGAAATAAAAGGCAGAATCTGTCAAAACAGAACAGTCCGTAAAGATGGATTTTATTAGGCCACCAGACTTGCTCAAATGAAAATGGTCAAATTGAATGAAAGTTGCGTACATATCTGAGGATCATGCATATAAATTGGCTTAATTTTCTGAGGTACCTACAGGGAGGTAGACCCAGATTCGTGACAGCAAAGAAATCTGGAACTGCGCAGTAATCCAAATCTAGTACTTACTTTACTATCAAAGACTTTACTTGGCACAACAAAACTCAAAACTAAGATAAGGAGAGGTTGCTACAGTATTAAACAACTTCCAAGACTCAAATATAAAACAAAAATTCTGTAGTAAAAACATGGGTTGTCTCCCATAAGCGCTTTCTTAACGCCTTTCAGCCTAGGCGCGTAAAGTGTAACTCAAGTAACATCAAGAGACGAAGCATCAACATCATAATTTGTTCTAATAATAGAATCATAAGGTAACTTCATTCTATTTCTAGGGAAGTGTTCCATACCTTTCTTGAGAGGAAATTGATATTTAATATTACCTTCCTTCATATCAATAGTAGCACCAACGGTTCGAAGAAAAGGTCTTCCCAATATAATGGGGCAAGATGCATTGCATTCAATATCCAAGACAACAAAATCAACGGGGACAAGGTTATTGTTAACCATAATATGAACATTATCAACTTTCCCCAAAGGTTTCTTTTTAGCATTATCAACGAGATTAACATCCAAATAACAGTTTTTCAATGGTGGCAAGTCAAGCATATCATAGACTTTCTTAGGCATAACAGAAATACTTGCACCAAGATCACATAAAGAATTACAATCAAA
>NC_061509.1:40295469-40535141 GCF_022539505.1 Lolium rigidum
TTTTGGTGTAGTGGATGTGGATCGTGTACCACTTAACAACTATGAGGGATGTTGTATTAAGTGGGAGTTGTCGTGGTATCGTCACGGCATATGCCATAGGGTGGCTAATCGAAGGGGCTCCTGAGAGATCTCACGGCGGTATCCGGAAGCGGGTTTGGGCACGAGCGACACGGCGACGTACCCAGGTTCGAGGCCCTCCGGTGGAGGTAAAACCTCTACTCCTGCTATGAGTGTATAAGGTAATCACACGGTACAATGGTGCTCCTAGAGCTGTATCCGGCTGGCCCTGAGAGGCTAAGGGAGACGATGGTCTCTCTCACGGGGCAGCGCTGTAGGTAGGTGAAAGCAATAAGTGTTCGATCGTCCCCCGCACGAGAGGGGTAGTGCGGCTTATATAGGCACCGGCACTTTACATATAAGACCCTATAGTCTGCGGCCGGCTTGGCCGGCTCGGCTCCGCTCCTTCCCAGGCGGTGACGTCGGGAGCCGTTGAGGCGTCGTGGCTTTGTCCCATCCGGCTGCTCGGGTCAGCGGTATGGAGAGGAAGTGTCTCTGTCGCCGTCGGCCACTTGTTGCACTGTACGGCGCGTCGTAAGCCATGATGGCCTGTCCGGCGCGTGGCACTATTGCTCCACGGTGCCCCGCGCTTTACGGAAGATGAAGTCGGCGTGGACTTTGGGAACCCGGATCACCAACCCGGTTCCTTCTGTGCAAGACTCGCCGGCCTCGAGTCGGTCGAGGTACGGACCCCCGGTCGGATATGGCTTGTAGAAGCCGGCCCAGCTACGGCATTGGCGGCCGTAGCTAGGCCGACTAGGACCTAGAGCCGGCCGGCTTCCGGACCAGCCGGCCACGGCGCCGGCCGGCTGCTCCTCGGCCGGCCTTTGCCGCGAGCCGGCCGGTGGCCAGCCGGCTGCTCCGCGTCCATTGCCCTACCGGGGTCTTCCCCCGACATTAGCCCCGAAGGCGGCAAGGTCCTGCGTTTAGAAGGACCTAGGCAGGTTTTCTGGCTTCATGAATATATTTGACGGCACTTGGAGGGGCCGGCGAGGATTTCCTTTTAGCCGGCTGCGCCCTCATCCGGCTCGTTCTTGCCGGCTGCTTCTAGCCGGCCGCTTTTTACACTTGTATAGTTTTTGCTTTCTTGCAAGATTTGATGGCGCCTCCGCCTTGCTTTGAAGAGTTTTAGTTCGAGTGGAACTTTTCGTCCGGCTCCGGCTTGCTGCGCGCCGGAGTCTCCGCCGCCTCGGGTCCTGCGCCCGACTTGGCTGGTCGGCGCACTGGCACTGGCCGTCGGTTCGTACTGGTCACATCAATGTCCCTCCGGATCCGGTGCGGTCGTGGGCGACGTGGTGTGGCCGTTTCGATAACCGTAGCGATCGTGGGGGAGTTGCTGCGCGGGAAATCCGGAGACGTGGCCCACGATCGCCACGTGGAGGCCAACTTGCCCGCCGCGGTCGGCTATAAATGCCGCGGGGGAGGGTACCGAGGCGGCACTTGCTCACTTCTTCTTCCTCGCGCCCCTGCCTCCGTCGCTCTCCGCGCGCCCAAGCTCTTCGCTGCTCCGGCGAGCGTCTTCCGCTGGCGAACTCCGGCGACCGAAACTCCACCGTTCCGCCGCCGCCGCTCCATCAATCCGGCGTCACGGGGCCGCGCGTCTCGACGGAGCGTCCGCAGCCGCTGCTGTCGCCGCCGCGGTCGCAAGGTTCCTCCTCGCCGTTCCACCTTTCGTGGTCGTCTTCTTCTTCTTCGGCCTCGTCAATGGCGTCCCCCGGCGGATCTTGGAGGGGCTCCTACATGCGGGAGGACGACATCGAGCGCACTGGTGCGCCTCCGGCGGATCCCGCGGGGGTGATCACGCGGGAGCACGGCAAGGAGACGGAGCCCAAGCCGGAGCCCGGCGAGCGCGTCGTTTTCGGCGCGCATCTCGACCGCGGGCTGGGCCTGCCGGCTTCAACCTTCTTCCGGCGGTTCCTCGACCATTTCGGCCTTCGGCCGCACCACCTGCCGGCCAACGCGTGCGTCCTCACGAGCTGCTACGTCGCGTTCATGGAGGCCTACGCCGGCCTGTGGCCCGACATCGACTTACGGAGCCGGCTCTTCTACTTGAAGGCCCAAACCAGCGACGGCCACCTGCGGGCCTGTGGCGCCGCCTCGATCTACACCCGGCCCGGTACGCCTTTCCCCAAAATCCCCACCGTCGACTCGGTGAAGAATTGGCAGATGTCATTCTTCTACGTGCGCAACGACGGGCGCTCGTCGGCCGGATCAATTTGCCGGAGTTCAACCCGGCTCCTCCAGTCGGCCGGATCAACTGGAGCCACAACGCTCGCTCGACGGATCCGGACGCCGAGGTGAACCTGCTGTGGGATTTCCTGGCGACAGCCACTAAAGGCGGGCTGGCTGCCGAGGATCTCCTCTGCACCATCGCCGAGCGCCGCGTGCTGCCGCTCCAGATGCGCTCCCACAAGATCGGGCACATGTCCGGCCGGTTCGACCCGAACCGGACGTCCAAGCGCCGCTCAACAAGGCCCGGGTGGCCAGCCGGGTGAACCACATCACCAAGGCGAACATGACGGAGAGGCTGGAGCTACGGGCTGGCGCCTCGCGACGGGGAGCATCCGCCGGCGCGGGTAAGTCTCATGTCTCTGCCATTTTCCGGCTTGCGGCTGCGAGGCCGACTTCCTTTTCTTCTGCCGACTTCCGGCTTGTCATATGTTCATATTTTTTCGTCTTCTAGCTTTTTGAGCGCCGAACGCCGAGGACGGCGACACGGCGACGAAGAGGTGGACGCCGGATCTCGTCGATCCGGCCGACCAAGCCGGCGAGCATGCCGGCGACGACGACCTGCCGCGGGCGCCGATCCTAGGCGGCCGGGGGAGCACAATCCGCCCCCTTCACCGGAGCGGCGGGAGGAGGAGGTGGAGCCGGCGGCGTCCGGCACGGGGCCCATAGCCGCCGTGCCTCGCGTGCGAGGCCGCCAAGCACCACGGCGACTTCGGCGCCCAAGGGCACGAGCGAGCTGGCTCCACCGCCGCCTTGGAGGCGGAGGCGGAGAAGCGGCGCCGGCTGCGGCCGAAGATGGTCCCGGAGAAGGCCGGGTGAGTTCTTTCTCTCTTTTTCTTGTTTGATTCCTTTTCTTTCCTTACTTTTGTGCTTGTTATCTCTCTGTTTATCCGGCTAGGGCCCCTATCAAGTTTGCCCGGGCGGCGGCTCCCGGCAGGCTCCGCGCGTTGTGTCGCCGCTTCCCCGCCAGCAGAGGGAGCGGACGCCGCAGCCTTCCTCGCGCGCATCTACACCGCCGCCGCCTGCCGCAGGGGCGCCTTCCTTCGCCGTGCCGCTGGCCTCAGCGCCTGATCGCGGCACGCGGGCTGAGCCGGCCCGCCAGGCGACGCTGGACGACATGTTCCCAGGCCGGACTCGTCCTCTTGGCCCGAGCTGCTGGGGCTGGTGCAGGAATGCCGCCATCGGCCGGAGCCGGAGCCGGCAGCTCCGCACCGCTGCGGCCGGAGCCGGAGCCGGGAGGGCTGCGCCGCCCACGATCGGAGCCGGAGCCGGGCCGAGCGTGGTGGTGCTGGACGAAAGTCCGGAGGAGGCACCTCGGGCGCCGGAGCGGCCCGGGCCGGCTGGGCCATGCTGCTGCGCCCGGAGCGATGCCGCCACCGCAGCCGACGACGGAGGAGCCGGCTCGACGGGAGCCGGCAAGCGACGAGCCGGTGCGCACGGAGGGCGCCGACTCGCGCGCGCTGGTGAGGATGGGGACTCCAACGGCGTCACCGCAAGGCCTGCACGTGGCCAAGGGCGCACTTCTTCTTCAGGTGCCGTCCGCCTCCGACTCCGGCCTCGGCTCGGCTGCCACCATGGAGCGGGCGTGGCTCCGCGCCGACTCCTACGAGGTGACCAGCCGGGAGGGAATCCCGGCCAAGCGTCGGTGGAGATGTTCTTCTCCGGCCTGCGAGGCCAACCTCAAGGCCATGGCAACCGGGGCCGCGGGCGGCGTCGCCAAGGTGGAGGAAGCCGGCAAGGTAAGCTTCGACTGTTTTTGATCTGATTATTATCCTGGTAGCCCTCCGAGGCATGGGCCGGCTGCTTGGAGCCGGCACGGGTTTCGCTTGATTGACTAACTTTCCCCTTTTTCCTTAGGCTGTGGCGGATCGGCGCACCGCTCTGTACAACCGCGCCGTGACCCACTACCACAAGGCCAAGCTGGACCGGGCCGACTTGGCCCGCGAGCTGGAAGCCGCCAAGGGTGAGCTCTATGCTTCTTTCGACTTGATGTCTTGTTTTCTTTCTAATCTTGGTTGGCTGACATTTCTTTCTGGCCGACTCGTAGTTGAAGCCGCCAAGGTCCCACGGCTGGAGTCGGATCTCCGAGCCGCTCGCGACCAATGCGCTGTGAGCGAGGAGGCGGGCCGATCCGCCGCCCGCAAGGTTAAGCGCGGCTGATCGGGAGGCGGCGCGGCTGCGCCGGCTGGAGCGAGACCACCTCAAGGAGCTCGCTGCCCTCAAGAAGGACGGGGAGGACAAGGCTGGCGGAGCTGAGCGGGCGGGCTGGACGAAGTGGAGCGGCAGCGGCTTGCGCTTCGGGAGGAAGTCTCCACCAAGTCCACGGAGCTGGCGCCACCGCCAGCGGCTGGACGGAGGGGATTGGCGCGCTTGATCGCGGCTTGTCGGGTGAGTGCCTCTGTGTTTCCTTCCCTTTGCCGGCTTTCGGCTGTCGGCTGCCGGCTTGGTTGGTAGCCGGCGGCTGAAACTTATCTTCTTTCGCTATCTCCATCTTCGGGCTGGGGGCAGTCGGTTCGTGCCGGCTGCCGCCGAGCTTACTAGGACTTCGAAAATTTGCATTTTTCAGCTTATTTCGGCTTGCTTAGTCTTGCTTGTTTCGACATGCTTCTTCCCGCGGCGGCCTTCCCGGAGACGCGAGGATGCGGCCTTGGCAGCCGTTGGCGTTGAGCGCGAGTCTCGGAGGCGGGCGGCGGCGAGGGCAGCTCGGAGTATTTCTCCATGGAGGATCATGCGGCGTCCATGAGTGCCCGCATCGAGCCCATCACCAAGCTTGGTTGGGAGCTTCGGAAGGCGGCCGAAGAGCTGGTGCCCATGCTTGTGGCACTGAAGAGGCGGCGCCGCAAGATATCTATGGCCTCGTCGCTGCGATGGAGCGGGCACCGGATCGTTTCCTCGACTGGAAGGAGTCGGCCACGCGCGCCGGTGCCGACATGGCGGCTGTCCTTCGTCCTCTCTTGGTACAACGAGGTGGACGCGGGGCAGCTTGAGTTCCGGCGAGCCGGCGTGGAGGACAAGCTCCCGGCCGATCTCAAGGCCGCCCGCCTTGCTCGAGCCAGCGCCATCGCCGAGTTCGTCGACAAGGCCCTCTTCGTCGCGGACCCGAACCCTCCTCTGTCCGATGGAGAGTACATGGATGATGAGGAGGCGGAGGACGTGCCTGAGGACGACCCGGCAGCCGGCTCCACTGATGCTCCTCCGGTGGCGCTTAGTTTACTGTCTTTTGATTGTTGCTTTTGCCAAGACAATTTATTAAATCCCGGGATGCGGGTGCATATGTAAGACAATATAATTATCCTTTTATTAAGGCACACTTTAATGTGTTTGTTAATCATTTGTGTGCTGGCTTGCTTTCTTTCGACTTGTTCGCTTTTTCCTATCCGCCCCACTCTTTGGCTGTGCTCTTGCCGGTCGTACGTCCGACTTGCGATCCGTCGCCGGATCAAGAGCGGGCCGCCGAGGAGGCCGACGGTACTTCGGTCGAACGAGCTGAATTCGGCAATCCGACACTTTATGAAAGTTTGCAAGTCAACTCGCTTTTACTCTTTCCCTTAGTCGTTTTTCGCGTGCCGGCTCCCTAGGCCTTACTCCCGCCGGCCGGACAGCCGGGTTGCGGTGCTGTAGCTGGTTCGGAAGCCGGCTGTCGGAAACCGGATCACGTTACTGAGCCGACCGAGTGAGAGGGTTCAAGCCAATTGGCGAAACAAGGTAAAGTACGCGAAAAACTTGTCGGGAACGGCGCTCTTGGCGCGTGCTTTTCATAGCTTACAAAAGGGATACAAGGGATACATACATTCCTGCTCTCATGTGTAAAATGGGCGGAGTAACCTGACATTCCGGGGACGTTTAGTCTCCTCGTCGGCCTTGTCCGGCTTGTTTTTCTTAGCCTCTTGGGCATCTATGAGATAGTAGGAATCATTGCCTCTTGCCTTGCTCACGATGAAGGGACCCTCCCATGGGGATGCTAGTTTATGCTTTGTCCGGCTGTCCAGTTGGATCAGCCGGAGCACTAGGTCTCCTTCTCGGAATACTAAGGTCTTGACCTTCCGGCTGTGGTAGCGACGGAGGCTTTGCTGATATACGGTTGACCTGGACTCGGCCATCGGCCGGACCTCTTCAACCAGGTCGACTCCATCTTCGCGAGCTTCTTTGGCTTCGGCTTACGTGTAGAGCTTGATTCTTGGCGCGTCGTGCTCGATATCGGTCGGCGGGACGGCTTCGGCCCCGTATACGAGGAAGAAGGGCGTGAACCCGGCGAGCGGTTTGGCGTCGTGCGCGAGGCTCCACGGCACCGCTGGGCAGCTCTTCAATCCGGCGGCCGGCTGAGCGCTCAAGCGGCTCCACCGGCCTGGGCCGGATGCCGGCTAGGATCAAGCCGTTGGCTTTCTCCACTTGGCCGTTGGTCTCCGGGTGCGCCACGGACGATAGGTCCATCCGGATCCCCATCTCTCCGCGATAGCGTTTGAAGATGCCTTCGGCGAAGTTGCTTGCCGTTGTCGGTGATGATGCTATGCGGGTAGCCATATCTCACGATTATTTCTTTGAGGAATGTGACGGCCGTGGAGCCGTCCGGCTTCTTGATTGGCTTGGCTTCGATCCACTTAGTGAACTTGTCAATCATCACCAAGAGATGAGTCATGCCGCCTCGGGCTGTTTTGAATGGGCCCACCATATCCAAGCCCCATACGGCAAATGGCCGGGTAATGGGGATGGTCTTCAAGGCGGAAGCCGGCGTGTTCCTTTGCTTGGCGAAGCGTTGGCAGCCGTTGCACTTCTTCACCGGTTCTTCGCGTCTGCGAGCGCGGTCGGCCGGTAAAAACCGTGCGGGAAGGCTTTGGCCACTATGGCTCGGGAGGAGGCGTGATGGCCGCACTCGCCACGATGGATTTCCCGTAGGAGTTCAATCCCTTCGGCCGGCTCGGCGCACCTGCTGGAACACCCCACTTACGCTGCGTTTGTACGGCTCGTGGTTGATGATTGTATAGGCCTTGGCCCTTCTCTCAATCTGCACTGGCATGGACTCGGTCATCGGGCAGCACACCGTCGGTGAGGTAGGAGAGGAATTCTTGTGCCCATGAAGGTACGCATCTTATCTCGAATACGGCTGACCAACGGGGTCTCCCGCGTGGGAGCTTCCGGCTTCGGCTGCGTGGTCGCCGGGTTCGGCTTGCTAGCCGGCGGGTTCGGCTTGCTAGCCCCGAGTGTGGCGATGAAGCCCCGGGTTGGACTGAGAAGTCCCCGGGTTCGGCATGGTAGCCGGCGGGTTCGGCTTGTTAGCCCCCGACTTGGGCGATGAAGCCCCGGGTTTGGGCTGAGCAGCCCCGGGTCAGCCGGCACGAATATTGAATCCGAATCCGGTGACGGTATGATGGACGGCTTCTTGATAACCGCCAAGGCGATACCGGCGGAATGGCTTGCCGGGTTGAGCCAATCTTGGACAAGGCGTCAGCCGCCTCATTGTTTGCTCGTGGCACATGGTGGAACTCGCAGCCGTCGAAGAAGCCGGATAGCTGCTGGACATGGAAGCGGTATGAGGCCATGTTGGCGTCCTTCGCGTCCCAGTCGCCAGATGCTTGTTGTATAACCAAGTCGGAGTCGCCGAAGCAAAGTATGCGACGCACGCCAATCTCCTTGGCCAGCTTCAGCCCATGTATGAGCGCTTCATACTCCGCCACATTGTTGGATGCGGCGAAGTGGATCTGCGGGACGTAGTCCGGCCGGTCTCCCTTGGGAGAGGTGATGACGATGCCGGCTCCCGGGCCGTTGCGCATCTTCGAGCCGTCGAAGTGCATCTTCCAATGTGTGGAATCCGGCACGGGCGGCGGTGCTGCATCTCAGCCCGGTCGACGAAGAAGTCCGCGAGGATCTGCGACTTGATGGCTGTGCGTGGCTCGTAGAGGATGGTGTGGGCGGCTAGCTCCGGGGCCCACTTGGCAACTCGGCCGTTGGCATCCTTGCTTGCCGATGATTTCCGCCGGAGGTCGTTGTGGCAACCACCCGGATAGGATGTTCTTGGAAGTAATGCTTGAGCTTCTTGGCTGCCATGTAGACACCGTAGGTGACCTTACAGTAGTGGGGGTAGTTACGCTTCGGTCGGGAGAGCACTTCGGCGAGGTAGTAGGCGGGGCGCTGGACCAGTTGCTCTCTGTTTTCGGCTTCTTTGCGCTCCACCACCGGGACAACGCTAACCACTCGGTTGGTGGCTGCGATGTACAACGGCATCGGCTCCATTGAACCCGGCGTTGCGAGGATTGGCGCGGTTGAGAGCACGCGCTTTAAGTCACGGAAGGCTTCATCCGCTGCGGTGACCGGACGAACTTGTCCGCCTTCCTCATCAAGCGATACGAGGGCGGTGCCTTCTCCCCCGGCCGGGCGGCGAAGCGGCTCAAGGAAGCCGAGACAGCCGGCGAACCACGGAGCGTCCTTGAGGCCGCTGCGGCAGCTCCATCTTCTCAATGGCAGCGATCTTCTACGGGTTGGCTTCGATTCCTCGGCGAGAGACGAGGTAGCCCGGGAGTTGGCCGGGCTGGCACACCGAAAGTGCACTTGGCCGGGTTGAGCTTCATCCGGAATCTTCGCGGATTGGTGAAGGTTTCTCTCGGGTCATCAAGGAGGGTAGGCATCTCCTTGGTTTTTACAACGACATCATCCACATATGCGTGAACATTTACGCCGATTTGATCCTGCAAACACTTTTGCATGCACCTTTGGTAGGTGGCGCCTGCATTTTCAAGCCGAATGGCATGGTCGTGTAGCGATAAGCCCCGTACGGGGTAATGAACGAAGTCTTTATTTGATCAGCCGGATTCAAAGGAATGCGGTGGTAGCACTGAATAGGCATCTAGAAAAGACAACGAGTTCACGGCCGGCGATCGAGTCTATGACTTGATCTATGCGCGGCGGGGGAAGGGTCCTTCGGGCACGCCTTGTTCGGGCTGGTGTAGTCGATACACATGCGCCGGGAGCCGTTCTTCTTCAAAACCGGGACCGGGTTCGCCAACCGGTCCGGGTGCGGTACTTCCATGATGAAGCCGGCAGCTAGGAGCCGGGCGATTTCTTCACCGATGGCCTTCCGTCGTTCTTCGGCGAAGCGCACGAGAGGCTGCTTCACCGGCTTGGCTTCGGGCCGGACGTGGAGGTGGTGCTCGGCCAACTCCCTCGGCACACCCGGCATGTCTCTTGGAGTCCATGCGAAGATGTCCCGATTCTCACGGAGGAAGGCTGGTGAGCTCGCTTTCCTATTTCTTGTTCAAGCCGGCACCGATGGTGACGTACTTGTCCGGCTGCGCCGGAGTCCGGCGGGATCTTCTTGGTGCTTGTCGGCCGGCTGGAAGTGAGTCGTCCCGGCCGGGTTGCCGCCGGCCGGCATGTCCGTCTGCGCGGCTTTGGCGAGGGCAACGGCGTCGTGGATGAGCTGCTTCTCGGTGGCGATGACCAGCGTACGGGCCATCTTGGAGCTCTGCGTGGCGCAGTCCATGGAGCGGCGATAGTCGCCGGCTATGGTGATGACCCCCTTTGGGCCGGGCGGCTTCATCTTCGGGTACCCATAGTGGGGCACCGCCATGAACTTGGTCGGGGCCGGCCTGCCCGGGGAGCGCGTGGTAGGGACTCACGAGGTCCACCACCTCGAACTCGATTCGCTCGGTGCGGAAGTGGTCCGGCTTCCCGAACATCACCGCCAGCGTGATCCGGCCTATCGGGTGGCAGCAGTGGCCTGGCACGATGCCATGGAAGACGGTGGGGGTGGGGCGCAACTCGGCCTCTGGATGCCCGGCTTGCGGGCGGTGTCGCGGTAGAGGATGTTGATGCTTGCTGCCGCCGTCGATGAGGACGCGCGAAAATCGCACGCTGCGCCGGGTCGTGCCGATGGTGGGGTCAAGGACCATGGCGTAGCTGCCCGGCTTCGGCGGGACAGCCGGTGTGTCGCGGCGATCAAATGTGATGGCCTGCTCGACCGGTTTCGGTGCTTGGGGGACCGGCGGTATGACCGCGTTGACCTCGAGGAACGGCTCTGCGGCTCGTCTTGTCCTCGGGCTCGGAGGTGAAGATGATGTAGGTAGCATCTTCGGCCGGATATCGGCCGCCATGGTGCACTTGGTTAGCCTCGTGGTGCTCGAGGTTGGCGTTCTCTGCGCCGCCTTGACCACCGGCCCGCCGGGCTGGAGGGCGGGGGTGGAGGGGGAGGGGTTCGCCGCTTGTCGGCCGCTTCATGAAGTGGCGGTCGCGGGTGGTGTGGTTGGAGGGGTTCTTGCCGCTGTGGTACTTGCACGGCGAGTCGAGCATCTGCTCGAAGGTGTACTTCGGCTTCCATTGCCGGTCGTTTGCTTACGGCGGCGGCTGCCGCCTGCCGCGTTGTCCGACACGGCTGCCACATGGGCGGAACCGTGCCGGCGGTCCGGCTGGTCGGCTGTGACGCTTGCCGCGGTGGTTGTCCCGCCGGCTGCCATGCGAGCCGCCTTCGGCCGGCTTGTGCTCAGCCGGCTTGTGGTTGTCCCGTCTTCTGCGGGGCTGGTGAAACGTCGGCCGGCGCCTTGCCGGCTTCCTCGGCCGGCGCGTACTTGTCGGCAATGGCCATCAAGGCGGCCATCGTCTTGGGCTCGCTGCGGCGTAGCTTGTGCCACGGCATGGTGTTGGGCCGGCAGCCTCCCATGAAGAAGGCTGATGGCTTGCATCTCGTGCACGCCCTCGCAAGAGTTGCGCATCTCGCACCGGCGCGTCGGGTACGCGCGATCCGTCTCGTCCGGGCCACTGCTTGCACATCTCAAGCTGTTGAGGGCGACCCGGCCGGCGATAGGTGCCGGTGAAGTTGCTGATGAAGGCGGCCTCGAAGTCCAGCCAGCCGTTTATGCTTGCCGGCTGGCGGGTTGTTGAGCCATGTGCGGGCGGAGCCGAGCAGCATGAGGGGAGTAGCGCACAGCCCGGCGCTTGTTGCCCCGGGAGATGCCGGCTGCGGTGGAGTAGTCCTGCGGCCGGTCCTCCGGCTTGGCGGTGCCGTCATACTTGGGCGTGTCGCGGGGAGCTGGAAGCCGTCGAGCACGGGCTCGTTGGCGATGCGGGGCCCGAAGCACTTGGGGCAAGGCTGGCGCCTCCTCTTCCGCAATGCGGGATTCGATCAGCCGGTCGAGCGGTCTGCGGCGTCGGCGGGCTCGATGCGTGGGCCCAGCCGGGAGTGGGCCGGCTGGCGGCGCCGCCTGCTTCGGGAGCCGGCCGGTGAGGGCGTCGCGGCTCGGAGTCTTGCTCCTGGTTCCGGCTTGGCGGAGCCCGGCTGCGGCTGCTGCCGCCGCCTGGCTGATGGCTCGGCCGGCTCGGGGTTGCGCGCGTGGCGCGGGAGTCGCTGCGCCGGCTTGGTGCTGGGGAGGCGGACTCGGCCGTGTCCACTGGCGTTGCTGCGGCACCACGAGCGTGAGAAGCTCTAGGATCTCGGGCGTGCACGGGGTCTTTCGGCGCACTGGTGGCAGCCTTCACCAAATCAGCCACCCGCGCGGTCGGCGGCGTAGCTCTTCGCCTTCGAGGCGGTGCAGCTCTTCTGCGGCGGCTTCGGCCGCGAGCATGTTCTTGTCGGGGGTGTTGTAGATGGGCAGCTCCATGGATGGAGCCGGCTCGTCCGCGCCGTCGCGGTCGATCTCGGCGCCTAGGTCGCGGCCTCTGCGGCGGATCTCGCCGGCTCGGGCTGGGGTTGTCGCCGCACGGGGTGAGGCCGTGGGCGCGGTTGTACTCGCGGCTGGGTGATGTCCCAGCGGCGCTTAGCGGCAGCCAGCTCCTCGGTACGCGAGGAGGAGCACGCGGTGCGCCTCCGGGTCTGCCTCGACGGCGGCGGCGTCGGTGCCGGCGCCGGTGGTGAGCGGGGTGCTCAGCTTTGCCCGGACTTGCTCCAGCCGGGACGGTGGTGGTGGCGCCTTTGGGCCCGAGCCGGAGCGTTGGGGTCAACGTGGCGCTCCGAGGTTGGGGCCGCGGGTGCGCGGGTTCTTGGTGACTTCTTCGCCGGCCATCATGACTTGCACGACGGCGGGGCTGGCGGGAGCAGCTGCGGCCGGCTCGCGGAGGAGGGCTGGCGCGGCGCAGCACCTGCCGCGGGTAGCGCGGCGGTGCGGCGGTGGCGGCGTAGACGTCGTGGCCGCCGAAGGAGATGACGTTGCCGCCGGCTGGGAAGGGCCGGTCGGCGAAGCAGCCGGCGTTGTCGGCGGCGCGGTCGAGGAGCCGAATCTCCGGATCAAGCCTGAAGCGACTCGCTCGCCGGTGGTGATGGTGAGGCCCGTCCGGATGAAGACACCGGCCGAGGATGCTGAAGGCCCCACGGTGGGCGCCAAATGTCGTGGTATCGTCACGGCATATGCCATAGGGTGGCTAATCGAAGGGGCTCTGAGAGATCTCACGGCGGTATCCGGAAGCGGGTTTGGGCACGAGCGACACGGCGGCGTACCCGGGTTCGAGGCCCTCCGGTGGAGGTAAAACCTCTACTCCTGCTATGAGTGTATAAGGTAATCACACGGTACAATGGTGCTCCTAGAGGCTGTATCCGGCTGGCCACGAGAGGCTAAGGGAGACGATGGTCTCTCTCACGGGGCAGCGCTGTAGGTAGGTGAAAGCAATAAGTGTTCGATCGTCCCCTGCACGAGAGGGGTAGTGCGGCTTATATAGGCACCGGCACTTTACATATAAGACCCTATAGTCTGTGGCCGGCTTGGCCGGCTTCGGCTTCCGCTCCTTCCCGAGGCGGTGACGTCAGGAGCCGTTGAGGCGTCGTGGCCTGTCCCATCCGGCTGCTCAGGTCAGCGGTATGGAGAGGAAGTGTCTCTGTCGCCGTCAGCCACTGTTGCCTGTACGGCGCGTCGTAAGCCATGATGGCCTGTCCGGCGCGTGGCACTATTGCTCCACAGTGCCCCGCGCTTTACGGAAGATGAAGTCAGCGTGGACTTTGGGAACCCGGATCACCAACCCGGTTCCTTCCTGTGCAAGACTCGCCGGCCTCGAGTCGGTCGAGGTACGGACCCCCGGTCGGATATGGCTTGTAGAAGCCGGCCCAACTACAGCATTGGCGGCCGTAGCCAGGCCGACTAGGACCTAGAGCCAGCCGGCTTCCGGACCAGCCGGCCACGGCGCCAGCCGGCTGCTCCTCAGCCGGCCTTTGCCGCGAGCCGGCCAGTGGCCAGCCGGCTGCTCATCGTCCATTGCCCTACCCGGGGTCTTCCCCCCGACACCATTAATGAAGAAACACTTAGAGCTTGCTAATTTGGTTTGCATATTTGGTTTCTCTAGAGTCTAGATAATATCTAGTATTGAGTTTTGAACAACAAGGAAGACGGTGTAGAGTCTTATAATGTTTACAATATGTCTTTTATGTGAGTTTTGCTGCACCGTTCATCCTTGTGTTTGTTTCAAATAACCTTGCTAGCCTAAACCTTGTATCGAGAGGGAATACTTATCATGCATCCAAAATCCTTGAGCCAACCACTATGCCATTTGTGTCCACCATACCTACCTACTACATGGTATTTATCCGCCATTCCAAAGTAAATTGCTTGAGTGCTACCTTTAAAATTCCATCATTCACCTTTACAATATATAGCTCATGGGACAAATAGCTTAAAAACTATTGTGGTATTGAATATTTACTTATGCACTTTATCTCTTATTAAGTTGCTTGTTGTGCGATAACCATGCTTACGGGGACGCCATCAACTATTCTTTGTTGAATATCATGTGAGTTGCTATGCATGTCCGTCTTGTCTGAAGTAAGAGAGATCTACCACCTTAATGGTTGGAGCATACATATTGTTAGAGAAGAACATTGGGCCGCTAACTAAAGCCATGAATCATGGTGGAAGTTTCGGTTTTGGACATATATCCTCAATCTCATATGAGAATAATAATTGTTGCCACATGCTTATGCATTAAAGAGGAGTCCACTATCCGTTGTCCATGTTGTCCCGGTATGGATGTCTAAGTTGAGAATAATCAAAAGCGAGAAATCCAAAATGCGAGCTTTCTCCTTAGACCTTTGTACGGGCGGCATGGAGGTACCCCATTGTGACACTTGGTTAAAACATGTGTATTGCGATGATCCGGTAGTCCAAGCTAATTAGGACAAGGTGCGGGCACTATTAGTATACTATGCATGAGGCTTGCAACTTGTAAGATATAATTTACATAACTCATATGCTTTATTACTACCGTTGACAAAATTGTTTCATGTTTTCAAAATAAAAGCTCTAGCACAAATATAGCAATCGATGCTTTCCTCTTTGAAGGACCATTCTTTTTACTTTTATGTTGAGTCGGTTCACCTATCTCTCTCCACCTCAAGAAGCAAACACTTGTGTGAACTGTGCATTGATTCCTACATACTTGCATATTGTACTTGTTATATTACTCTATGTTGACAATTATCCATGAGATATACATGTTACATGTTGAAAGCAACCGCTGAAACTTAATCTTCCTTTGTGTTGCTTCAATACCTTTACTTTGATTTATTGCTTTATGAGTTAACTCTTATGCAAGACTTATTGATGCTTGTCTTGAAGTACTATTCATGAAAAGTCTTTGCTTTATGATTCACTTGTTTAACTCATGTCATTACCATTGTTTTGATCGCTGCATTCATTACATATGTTTACAAATAGTATGATCAAGGTTATGATGGCATGTCACTTCGGAAATTATCTTTGTTATCGTTTTACCTGCTCGGGACGAAGCGAGAACTAAGCTTGGGGATGCTTGATACGTCTCCGACGTATCGATAATTTCGTATGTTCCATGCCATATTATTGATGATACCTACATGTTTTATGCACACTTTATGTCATATTCGTGCATTTTCCGGAACTAACCTATTAACAAGATGTCGAAGAGCCGGTTGTCTGTTTTCTCGCTGTTTTTGGTTTCAGAAATCCTAGTAACGAAATATTCTCGGAATTGGACGAAATCAAGACCCGGGGTCCTATTTTGCCACGAAGCTTCCGGAAGACCGAAGAGGAGTCGAAGTGGGGCCACGAGGGGCCGCCACTATAGGGCGGCGCGGCCCGGGTCTTGGCCGCGCCGACCTGTAGTGTGGGGCCCCCGTGTGGCCCCCAACGTTGCCCTTCCGCCTACTTAAAGCCTCCGTCGCGAAACCCCCGATGCGAAGAACCACGATACGGAAAACCTTCCGGAGACGCCGCCGCCGCCAATCCCATCTCGGGGGATTCGGAGATCTCCTCCGGCACCCCGCCGGAGAGGGGATTCATCTCCCGGAGGACTCTACACCGCCATGGTCGCCTCCGGAGTGATGAGTGAGTAGTTCACCCCTGGACTATGGGTCCATAGCAGTAGCTAGATGGTTGTCTTCTCCTCATTGTGCTTCATTGTTGGATCTTGTGAGCTTCCTAACATGATCAAGATCATCTATCTATAATACTCTATGTTGTGTTTGTTGGGATCCGATGGATAGAGAATACCATGTTATGTTAATTATCAAGTTATTACATATGTGTTGTTTATGATCTTGCATGCTCTCCGTTATTAGTAGAGGCTCGGCCAAGTTTTTGCTCTTAACTCCAAGAGGGAGTATTTATGCTCGATAGTGGGTTCATGCCTCGCATTGACACCAGGACGAGTGACGGAAAGTTCTAAGGTTGTGTTGTGCTTGTTGCCACTAGGGATAAAACATGGATGCTATGTCCGAGGATGTAGTTATTGATTACATTACGCACCATACTTAATGCAATTGTCACGTTGCTTTGCAACTTAATACTTGGAGGGGTTCGGATGATAACTCTGAAGGTGGACTTTTTAGGCATAGATGCGAGTTGGATGGCGGTCTATGTACTTTGTCGTAATGCCCAATTAAATCTCACTATACTTATCATGACATGTATGTGCATTGTTATGCTCTCTCTATTTGTCAATTGCCCGATCGTAATTTGTTCACCCAACATGCTTTTATCTTATGGGAGAGACACCTCTAGTGAACTGTGGACCCCGGTCCATACTTTAATACTTGAAATACAAATCTGCTGCAATACTTGTTTCTACTGTTTTCTCGCAAACAATCATCTTCCACACAATACGGTTAATCCTTTGTTACAGCAAGCCGGTGAGATTGACAACCTCACTTGTTTCGTTGGGGCAAAGTACTTTGGATTGTGTTGTGCGGGTTCCACGTTGGCGCCGGAATCCCTGGTGTTGCGCCGCACTACATCCCGCCGCCATCAACCTTCAACGTGCTTCTTGGCTCCTCCTGGTTCGATAAACCTTGGTTTCTTTCTGAGGGAAAACTTGCTACTGTGCGCATCATACCTTCCTCTTGGGGTTCCCAACGAACGTGTGAGTTACACGCCATCAGCGGTACGGTTGGTTGACCGGTCCTGGCGCCGGCTGGAACATCTCCTCCTCTCGTGCATGCCTCCCGCTCCTCCCTCGCGCGTCCATGGGATGTCTTCATGTCCAGCTCCATGTCTAGCTTCACGTCCATCTTCTGGTCCAGCTGCTCCTCTCCTCATCGTGCGATGCTTGGTTCCTTTTCATACCTGATCATACATAAGTAATACGACTTAGGCAGTATAAAGTTCTCATCGATCAAAGTATCATTTAGGAACAAGTACACCTGTTGTTTAAGTAGCTTCGCACGAGCTCGTGTCATTGGTCCAATCCTGACTTTATTGGACTTGAGCTTCAAAGCAGGATCATCTTCTTGTAATGACGGAGCTAGTAGTGAGGTAGGGATGTCCTCATCACCTAGACTGCTTACAGATGGGACAGTACTTGTCCTCCGCAAACTGTCTCCAAAATAGAACGCAGCCTTTCGTACAACAGTCTTTCTTTTGATAATCCATGTTGAGGTCCTTCATCATTCTCCTCGTCTCGTGCAGGCTTTTAGGCAGACAATGATCTTTGGGCAACATGTTACCAGTTGTTTTCAGACTTTCTTCGAAGCCCTCACGGGTGGTGTTGTACCGGGTCTTCTCGGCTAGACATTGGGAGATGGCATCGAGCTGAGAAATCATGGCGCCCTCGTATAGAGGCTTCTTAGCCGCGGCAATCATACCATAGAAGGCCTTCGCGGCTGACTCTAGTTCCTCCGGTTCTCGGAGGTTCCTCCCGGTCTCGGCGGCGCCTCCGGTTACGGGAGGTGGCGAATCCGGGGCATCGGCATGGACGCGATCATCTAGAAAGTCTCTAATTCCATCGTACTCATTACCATTGAGCCGCTGCCGCATCACCTCACCTCTGTCACGTTCGCGCTCATCAAAGTCAACTTGCGTGATGTACCCAGGCATATACCCATATTGCAGAAGGTGTCTATACATTTCATCCTTTCCACGAGGGAGATGCTTCAGGAAGCAAACACAGGGGCAAAGTGCCCGAACCAGCCCCTTTGTACCACGCACTAACTCATTCACTAGAAAATGGGTCTTCCTTGTCCACTCAGCTGTTTTCTCAGTCGCACTAACACGCTCGCTGTACATCCATCCATTATCAGCCATCCTCTGCTTTATTGGGAGCCAGACAACAAACATAGCATTTATATCAAATAGGAAATTAAATGCATCATATTTTTATTTATTTTACCGAGCGAAACACATGCATCAACCTACATCTCTACTAGGTGGCTACGTTCTAGCAGCCGCCATATCCGTAGTTGGCTACGTTCTTCACGCTCTACCCCGATCTAAGTCAGAATTTCGGCAGCACCTCCCCGCTGCTCTCCTGATACACGTCTCGGCAAAAAGCCGAGAGGATGTGTTGTCGTGGTGAACAGACAGATGCCATGGGATGGCTTGAGTTGGGGCCGAATGTGCGCTAGAGGATTCGGGGGAGGGTTTTGGTAACACAGGGATGAATTCTGGATGGATTTCCGGTAGCTTTACTGATGAACTTGGCCTTGGCCAGAGGTTGAAGAAGAACAACCCAGGCACTATTTCTACTTGGGATCTCTCTATTCCATACTTAGATTAGGTTATAGGCTATTAGTTACATACCCGCACAAGGGTGTGCTCCTTCTCCTTATATAGGGGAGAGGGTGGCTTACAGGGGAAGAAACCCTAATGGCATCTTTGACTAGACAAACTACTTTACAAAGCCTCTTTGGCAGCAGGTGACGCCGGTAGACCTTTAATCGAGAACGTGTGACATCCTCCGGTACCTTTTACGTCATCTTCTGCTTTGGCCTCAGAGCTTCGATTAAAACTGAAGTGCATCGCTCATCCTTGTCCTCTAACTCTGGAGAGAATATTTGACGAGCTTGCCGAAGTGCTACAGTGTAGCATGTGCCAGTACTCCGGTACCTTCTTAGTCTGTTCCGGTATACCCCTTCTGGGATACCGGCACAGTTTCTCCTTAGCAGGAACTTAACTTCCTTATCTGGGATAACCTTTAAACCGGTACCTCAATAGCCTAAACGAGGCAAGTTCGGCATGCCTTTGGCATACCGGGGGTCATCCCCCCAACATTAGTCCCCGAAGCTGGTATAGTCCGGCGGATCCTATCCGATGGACCATGCCAGGTTCCCACTTCTTAACGTACCGGTTTAACTCTTCCGGAAACCAGTTCAAAACCTTCCGGCGTCTCTGCCGAACCCATCTCTTCATACCGATCTTTTCCGGTTGCTTTGTCATTAAACTCTCCTCGATGGAGCCGAGAATATCTCGGAAACAGTGCCTGTCAGAGACATGCGCACTGTTTCTGACGCAGCAGTGTTAGGGGTCACTTCCCTTCGACTTCTGCACTCACATTTAATGTGCCGCACCGGATCCTTGCTGCTATTCCGGATCCGTGTGGCTTCCCTGTGGCATCTTATTTCTTGCGCGTGTAGCTCTGCGCCACGTGGCAACCCACGAGGCGAAGCATTCCCAACTCCCTGAGCATACAGAGCCCTTTCCGTTAGCGCTCCCCTCGCCGTCGTTCGCCGCCAAGACTTCGTTCTCCGGCGAACTCCTCCAAGAAACTCCGCAGGGCTCTGCCCTGCCGAGATTCACCGA
Organism: Lolium rigidum; assembly: GCF_022539505.1. Classification (NCBI taxonomy): domain Eukaryota; kingdom Viridiplantae; phylum Streptophyta; class Magnoliopsida; order Poales; family Poaceae; genus Lolium; species Lolium rigidum. The sequence goes on from NC_061509.1 coordinate 40,314,711, forward strand.
AACCTCTTCGCCTCCTCCGCTCAGAGCTTCGTACGACAACTCTTTCTTCTCCTTCTCCGTCCGCCGCCCGTAGCCACTAGCCCGCTGAGCCCCGGTGGACCATCGTCTTCATCGCTCACCGCCACCCTCAGGTTAGTCTCGCGGACACACTATCTTTCTCCCTCTTCACCGCATTACTTTTGAGCCGGTAGTGTATTTACTTCCTCTTTTCTTTTGCTTTTTCTCTTACTCGTAGATCTTCGCGAGAGGCTAGGTTTGGGGAAATCAGTTTGTAGGTAGATCTCTGTACTTTAGGCAAGTATGTCTTCCGAGGAATACATTACGGAATCCTCTGCTAGCAGCCATCATACCGAGACCCCCATAACTTCTTCCGGGGAGGAAATCCCGGCTGACCAAGCTTCCGACGGGCTCGAGGCGGAGCTCGCCCAGACTGAGGATGATACCGGTAGCTCCGCTCAGTTTACTGGTAACTCAGGAAAAGAAGCCGGCAGTTCGAGCCGAGGCACTGCTGCCCAATCTTCCAGCATCGATCTCGACTCATATACGCGCGGAGCCTGGATGGGTTCCGACGTGACCCATGCGGAGATCGACTGGCTCTACCGCTCCCGTAGGATACCGGAAGAGGTTTGGTGCCGCGTCCCCGGCAAGGAGCGCCAGCCCGAGCCTCAGCCGGGTGAATATGTTGTCTTTTCCACTCATTTTGAGCGTGGATTAGGCCTTCCGGCGTCGGATTTCTTCCGGCGCTTTCTTGATTTCTATGAACTCCAGCCCCACCATCTTCCGGGCAATTCCATTTTCTATCTTTCTTCCTTCGCCACTTTCATGGAGGGCTACATCGGTATGACCCCCTCCATAGATAATTTTTCTTTTTTCTACTATCTGTGGAAGAACTCCATCCAGGACACAAAACATCCGCACCCCAAACCGTTTGTCCGGTGCGGGGGTTGCATTCTCTCACCCCGCCAAGGGACCTCCTTCTACAAACTCTCCGGATTGGAGTTTGTCACTGGCAGAAGTCCTTCTTCTATGTCCGGAACGGTGGCCCGGAAGACTTCATCAATCTTCCGGAATATGTTCCCGGCCCACCCAGCATGAAGAACTGGCTCCACCATCCTAAGGACGACAAGGAGTCCGTCCGGATCGGCCTTTTCGTCGAGAAGAACAAGAAGGAGACCAATCTTTCTGCGTATGACCTGGTCACGGCCTTCCTCTCCCGCCGGGTGTTGCCCCTTCAGCGGCGCGTCCACAAGATCTGCCAGATGTCGGGCCGGATGGATCCGACCCGGATAACCACTCACCAGCTGAGCGCCTCTAACTTGGTCCTTAAGGCCAAGCAGATTTGCCAAAACACTTTGAGGCCCAGCGGAAAATACGGGTTGGCTCCTTAATAGCCGCAGCAACTTTCCTCCGCGCCAAGTAAGATCTCGGGATCTCCGGAAGATTGTGTACCGGAGTACCTGTGACTTTTTCTCTTTTTTATACTAACTTGTTTCTTCTGTGTCGCAGAACTTCCGTCGGATCCGCAAGGAGGAGCGAGCGTCCTACGCCCCGAACCGGCGCTTCGAGGACGACTGCGACCCAGACCCTTACCTGAAGGGAAAGCACAAGATGGGCCCGACGCACACCAAGCATCCCGGTAACTTCTCAATCAACGATTCCAGTTCTGACGACGAGGTCACTATCCTTGAGGTATTTTGTTCATCTGTTTCCTTATACACTGTTTCTCTGTAGATCTCCGCTCAGCCGGTGACAAGGGATTAACTTGTCAATGCCTACGGATTATAGGCTAGGGTTTAGTTAGAAGTAGAGGGCAAGTAGATCTCGAAGGTTTCAGCCGAAAAGTACTCGACGATTATGAAAACTAGGGTTTGTGAACAATGATTCGATGATCTCCTCGTCCCTCGACTCCCCCTTTATATAAGAGGTGGAGCCGAGAGCTTCGTTTTGTACAAGTTACAGAGTCCGGGACGGTTTCTAACTCATCCCGCCAAATTACAAACAACACTTCCTATTACAACTCTACTTTCCTTAACATATCTTGGACTCTCGAACCTTCTTATTCTTCGGATAGTGGGCCTTCATTAAATCCCGGGTACCATCTTTGGTAGGCCCATTTGGTATGCCTATGTCAGTAGCCCCCGAGATTTTGCTTGAATCGCAGAGTCAGGGAAAATCTCCACTGTTTATTTTTATTCGACAATTTAACCTTTTCTATATTTCTTTATATAAATTTCTATATTGTACAGGGATATTGGTAGTTGGGGCTAGTTCATCTGACGGATCAGGTACTAGTTAACTGCTCTAGTGGCAATCCGCAAAAACCTACTTCAAGATCACGTCCCTGGACATGATCTCGGGATACCGGTGTAAACTTCGACGAGTGCCGCTCCCGGGCTCCCGAGGATTTCTCTCGTGCTGCTCGAGCGTGAGCATTTTCTCGCACATCCGAACATTGCCCGAAAATTTCGACGAGTCTTCTGCAGGTGCCCTGACTGTCTTTTCCCGTTGCTGTCGAGGAAAAAGTGCATCTGGCACGGTCCGTTCAGCATTTCTTCGGGGGACACGAAAGGTCTTGGAAACCTTGGCCCACTATTTTGCCTGTTGCGGGAGTCGTCCCTATTATCACTTCGCTGCTCACTGCTTCTCTGATAATCATCTCTGTTGTTTCCTCCTGTGTTTGCCCGAAATCCTGCCGAAATTTGCCCTGGGCGTCATAATTCGGATACTGCCGAGGAAATCGTTGCCTTGATTGATAATTTCGACCACGGTCCTCCTCTGGCGACCTGTGTCGTTTATTGTGGACAGCGTCTTCTCCGTCTGCCCATCTATTTGCTATCTCCATCAACGCGGATACTGTCTTTGGATTGGTCCTTCCCAAGTCTTCGACAAAATCTCCACGCCTAATTCCTGCGACAAACGCATCTATTGCTCTCTCGTCAGATATATTTTCTGCCGAGTTTTTTATGATGTTCCACCTTTGGATGTATTTTCTCATTGACTCATCTGGCTTTTGTCGACACGCTCTCAGCTCTTCTAACGACGCAGGTTTTTTGCACGTGGACCTGAAGTTTTTGACGAATACGTCCTCGAAACTTTCCCAGCTATCAATAGATCCTGGCGGAAGTTTTTTGATCCAAGATCGTGCGGCTCCACTTAAGTGCACCTGAATACTTTGCATGGCTGTTGCTCTAGTTCCTCCAGTTAATTTCACCGTCTCAAGGTAATCAATTAGCCAATCCTCTGGATCTTGCAAGCCGTCGAATTTTTTGAAGTGATCAGGCAACTTAAATCCCGACGGGACTCGAGTTTTTCGTACTCTCCTTGTGAAGCACGGCAGGCCGCACATATCCTCGTCGTTAAGCTCCGGGGATTGCCGATGATCCCTTCTGCTTTGCCTCGCTCTATCGACCCTTGCTTGTGCTCCTGTGTCTCTTGCTCCGCTTGGTCCTTCAGGAACTACCGCCGTTGCTGCCGCAGGTCGTGGACTATTTTGCCTTGCCGCTCCTTCGGGAGGCGTTGATACAAACGCTGTCCCCATAGCTCCAACCCCTGCTAACGCCATATTGTATAATGTTTCCCTTGGATCTCCTGGGGGTGGCCTAGATGCGAGGATGTAAGCTTGTGTCGCCATATACCCAGCTTCTGGTGTCTTAGGGATAATATTTCCTCTTGTATCTATCGACATAAAGGACATGTCTAGGTTTTGAACCAAGTGCTCTCTTTACGCTTCGGGTATGTGTTGTAACCTTGATCTTCCTTTGTTCCGAGCCTCCCTATGGCTATCACCCGAAACTCTAGATTGTCCACTTAGATCTGCCCTTCTCCTGCTGGATGCAGAAGCTGCCTCCTTTCTCCTGTTCAACTCAGCTGTCTGTTTTTCTATTTCTCGGGCAGTTCGTGCGAGCCTATATTGATAAGCTTGCAGTTCTTGAGCTGTAGCTGTTGTCGTCATTGGCTCCGACCCATCTAAAGCTTTTGCAGCTCTATCCCAGGCTGCTTGTGGAAGTTGAACTCTGACACGCGGTGTGGGCCCGTCATATTTTGTGCCCATACCTCTCCTTAGATCTGAGGGATCGACATATGGATTACCCAAATCGTCGAAAGCCTCCGATGTTTCTTCTTGATTTTCGATAGCATAAATCCGATGATATTTTGTACTCGGATCTATGTTGGGTTTGGTAACATCATTGTTGAGATTGATGAAGACCTTGCCCATCGTGATGGATTTGTCGATGAAGTCGTAACTATCGACATCGCTTGAGCCATCGCTTATATATGAGTCCGCGAGATGACTCAAACGATGTGTCGCTGAAGATCTTGGCGAGTTTCTCTCTTGCTCGATGCCGACGTAACGTGTTGCCGAAGTTTCTTCTTCCGACTCGGTTGACGATGCATAGCTTGAAAAATCGGAATCGACCGCCGATGATCCCGACGAAATCGGAATTTCGACACGATACGATCCTTCCTTCTCGACGCGAAAGTGAAACCTTCCGAACGTCATCTCCATGGGCTCCGCCGGATACGCATATGCATCCAAACGGGAGGGTGGGTGAGGAACAAAATCAACAAGACCGAGCAGCGATCCGTTTACCTCGATCCATAGTGTTGCTTCCGGTTGACGATGTCGAAGATCTTGAACGTGCCATCGAGATCGGATCCTTACGCCTCTAATTCCCACAGACGGCGCCAATTGACAAGGGATTAACTTGTCAATGCCTACGGATTATAGGCTAGGGTTTAGTTAGAAGTAGAGGGCAAGTAGATCTCGAAGGTTTCAGCCGAAAAGTACTCGACGATTATGAAAACTAGGGTTTGTGAACAATGATTCGATGATCTCCTCGTCCCTCGACTCCCCCTTTATATAAGAGGTGGAGCCGAGAGCTTCGTTTTGTACAAGTTACGGAGTCCGGGACGGTTTCTAACTCATCCCGCCAAATTACAAACAACACTTCCTATTACAACTCTACTTTCCTTAACATATCTTGGACTCTCGAACCTTCTTATTCTTCGGATAGTGGGCCTTCATTAAATCCCGGGTACCATCTTTGGCAGGCCCATTTGGGATGCCTATGTCAGCCAGCGCCAACCCCCAGGTCATGGAGCGCGCGGTTCCCCTGCAAGCCGAGGTTGGCCAGGAGTTCCTGGACAACCTGGCCTCCCGGGGGCGAAAGAACAAGGCTCCGGCTCCTGAGGCCGGCCCCAGCGAAGCTCCCCCCGCCAAGCGCTCCAAGAAGGACGACGGCGGCAAGCCCTACAGCAGGAAGCGCCGGTTTGGGGTTAGCGTGCTGGTCTGGCTCGACTAGCGCTGCTAACCGGTCCGACGCGCCCGCCCTATGCCGAGGGCCGGCTCTATGCCGCGGGCCACCCTAGGCATAGCCTTTTTTCTTTTTTCTCCTTTTTTTTCTTTTTGTTTTTTCTCTTATTTATTTTTTCACTATATATAATAATAGGTTCATATACAAATTTTGACCGCGTCGATGTTAAATCGACCGCACGGTCCACCCCTTTGACTGTGCGGTCTACCCCTTTGACTGTGTGGTCTACCCCTTTGTCTAGCCTCCAACGACGGTGCCCCTATGAACTGTACTCTACTTTGCGTTTATTTATGTCATAGGAACAAGTAGTACAAAAAATTATATCATCTTACCTCAAAATTCCCTCTAGTACATGAATGATATGGATATCCGGACCTGGTACTCTAGGACAGCCATTGATATGATATTTGAGTCTAAGGTTGTACCAGTAGTTTATTATAATCTTGTTATTAGGAGATAATAATGTAGCCAGGTCATGTTGTGGGCCATCTAGGGTTTTAATAGAGTCCGTTTGACTTGGGCCTGTCCAAGTCGAACTAGGTTAGGCCCAATAAGGGGGCCGGCCGGCCACCTCTCCCTCTCATATAAGGAGATGGCACGGCTAGGGTTTAGGTTAGATTAGATTGAATCCAGAACATCTAGAACCTCGAGTTCAAGTTATCTCCGTCCCTATGGGGTCGGCATTGTGACGGCCTCTCGGACGTTCGCCCAGTTATCTAATAAAGGTGTGAGAGTTCTTGAGTTGTCAAGAGTAATCATATGTGCTTGAGTATCCTTGAATCTGTCAAGGGAGTTCAAGATCTATCGGTCCTATGGATCATCAAGGTGCATCGTGAAAGATCGGGAAACCAGTCCTCATCATGTGGTATCAGATTGCTAGGTTGATCACGGTGCAGATTGCTTTGTTGCTCGGTTGTTTCTGCTCGGTTGCCGTGGCTACCATTGGGTACGTCGCCGCCATGTTGTTGGTGAAGATCGAGGAGGAGGAAGTGAACGGCAGAGTCAAGTTCAAGAGGAAATCCAACAGCAGCATGTCTAGGGAAATCTACGTACGTGGAGGAACAAGCATGCAGAGCAGCACGAGGAGATTGTTCAGGGAGCAGCTGCACGTGGGCCGATCATCTGTTTCGATCGTGAGTGGCTGCAGGTTGTAGATCGGCGAGATCGTTTTGCAGGAGATCGGTTTTCACCAGATCGGCTTCCATCGGCAAGCTACCTGGCGAGACGCGCGTGGATCCGATCGAATCACGTTCTGATTGTTCTTATACCCTTGATATTCGCTTCGCTACATCCGTGCACTAGTTGTTACTACAAGTGGTAAGCAATACTAATTTACTTTGGAACGGTAAGATTTCCTTTTCTTATCGGTTTTGAGTGAGTTGTGAGAGTACCACCATATATTTTTGATTTAGTGCACTAACCTACTAATCATGTCTCGCTAGTGATAATAAGATTGTTAACCAGGAAAACAAGAATTCGGCAGATATCATCACATGGAGGGAGTATGAAGCTCTTCGTAATGAGATGCGACGTGAATTCCGCACTAAGGATGATGAGCTTAAGGGTACAATTGACGAGATCAAACAAACGTTGGATGCTACTAATGTCACCGTCACTGGATTGGCTGATCAAATGACGGATATCCAGCGCAATATTGCAGATATGCGCCTCGCTATTGAGAATTTGACTGCACAACAACAACAGCAAGACGATGATGAAGATCCTGCGCTTGAAGATGACGCACACCATGCTCGTGGTGCGCCTCGTGGTCCTCGTCCTCGTGGCTGGTTTCCACTTGGCCGCAATGGTCGTGGACAAGATGAAGAAGATGGATTGGGTAAGCCCAAGTTTTCCATACCCAAGTTTGAAGGAGGAGCTGATGTTGAAGAATATCTCACTTGGGAGCTCAAGATTGAGAAGTTATGGAGCTTACATCCCAACTACTCTGAAGATAAGAAGATCAAGCTTGCTTCTTCTGAATTTGATGGTTATGCATTGCGTTCGTGGGATTCTTTGGTTCGTAACCGCGACGAAGATGGTGCACAACCTATCCGTACATGGCGTGCTATGAAGGAGATTATGACTTCTCGTTTTGTGCCTACGAATTACATGCGGAATATATTTGATAAGCTAACACTATTGAGGCAAGGTGTGAAGACTGTTGATGAGTACTACATGGAGATGGAGATGCTTATGCAGCGTGGTCGTGTCCGTGAGTCTCTAGAGATGACAATGCAGCGTTTTCTCAATGGATTGAAGTATGATGTTAAAGGCATTGTTCGTCATTACACCTACACCAATATGAATCAATTGTTACATCATGCAAGAGAAGCTGAATCACAGTTGGCTGAAGAAGCAAAGGTTAAGGGACGTACTACGGGAGCTGGGCGTTTTACACCCCGTGCGCCTTCTACAGCGCCGGCGCCTTCGACGCGCTCCGTTCCTTACCCTACTCCGCCTAGCAAACCGGTCTCCAATGTGTCTAATGCAAAGAAGTCCGAATCTGCTGGAAGTACGAGTGGTTCTATCATGACTACAGCGCGCAATCGCGATATGCTTTGCCATACATGTGGTGGCAAGGGTCACTTCAAGAGAGATTGTCCTAACCGCAAAGTCATGATTATCAATGAGGACAATGAGTATGAGACTGGAGATGATGTTGATCCAAATGCTCCAGACGATGATGACTATGACACTGATGGTGAAGATGCCTATCCTTCTGATGCTCGTACCATTGTTGTGTCGCAGCGTGCTCTTAATGTGTTGCCTAGTGCATCTACTCAGCGCTGCAATTTGTTCCAAACCAAAGCTTTAGTTGGTCCTGACAAGGCTTGCAAGGTCATTATTGATGGCGGGAGTTGCCGCAATTTAGCAAGCAAGGAGTTATGTACCAAGCTGAAGTTGAAGTACCTACCGCACCCGCATCCATATTATATTCAGTGGTTGAGCGACAATGGTGAGATGAAGGTAAACCACATGGTGCGTATTGAGTTTGAGATTGGACCGTATAAGGATTGCATTGATTTTGATGTGGTTCCTATGACGGTTTGTCATCTCTTATTGGGTCGGCCTTGGCTCTATGACCGTTCTGTGCAACACAATGGCCGAGCCAATACATATAACTTGGAGTACAAGGGCAAGAAAATTAACTTACAGCCTATGTCACCACAACAAATTGTCAATGAGTCTCGTCAGAAGATTGAAGTGAATTTGGAGGATGCACCTCTAGATAGGCGAGAGAATTGTAATGTCGTGAGTGATATAACGAAAAGTGAGAGAGTGAATTCCTTAGTTTCATTAGCCACCAAAGAAGACATGAGAGAATTTAGTGAGGATCCTACGGCCATGCCTCTTGTGCTTTTGTACAGGGGTACGGTCTTGGTTACTAACGACATGACCCCTCTTCCTCTTGGTGTTTCTAATGTTTTGCAGGAATTGGGCGACGTGTTTCCGGAGAAGGTACCTGCAGGACTACCACCATTGCGAGGTATTGAGCATCAAATTGACTTGATTCCCGGAGCTTCGCTGCCCAATAGGGCGCCATATCGCACTAATCCCGAAGAGACGAAGGAGATACAGAAGCAAGTACAAGCGCTACTCGACAAAGGTTATATCCGCATAAGCCTTAGTCCTTGTGCTGTTCCTGTTATTCTAGTTCCTAAGAAAGATGGTACTTGGCGTATGTGCGTAGATTGTAGAGCTATAAACAACATTACTATTCGATATCGTCATCCTATTCCCAATTTAGAGGATATGTTAGATGAATTGAGTGGTCCTGCTGTGCTCTCTAAAATTGATTTGCGTAGTGGTTATCATCAAATTAGGATGAAAGAAGGGGATGAGTGGAAAACAGCCTTTAAAACAAAATTTGGTTTATATGAGTGGTTAGTAATGCCTTTTGGGTTAACTAATGCACCTAGCACTTTCATGAGACTGATGAACCATGTTTTGCGTGAATTTATTGGCAAGTTTGTGGTTGTGTATTTTGATGACATATTAATCTACAGCCGCAATGAATCTGATCATATTATACATATTCGACATGTTTTGCAAGTGTTGCGTGCTAGTAAACTCTATGGTAATCTTGAGAAATGCACATTTTGCAAAGATAAGGTCATATTTCTGGGTTATGTTGTCTCTAAGCATGGAGTAGAAGTAGATGTGTCTAAAATTGAAGCTATTCAAAATTGGCCTACTGCCATGAATGTGAGTCAAGTAAGAAGTTTTCATGGTCTAGCTGGGTTTTATCGCCGCTTTGTGCCCAATTTTTCTACTATTGCTGCACCTTTGAATGAATTGACTAAAAAGGGTGTTGCATTTGAGTGGGGCGTTGCCCAAGATCATGCTTTTGATGAACTGAAACGATTGTTAACTTCTGCACCGTTGCTTGCACTTGATTTCAATAAGCAATTTGAGATTGAATGTGATGCTAGTGGTATTGGAATTGGTGGTGTGTTGATGCAAGAGGGTCGCCCAATTGCATATTTTTCTGAGGAACTTTCTGGTGCTAAGTTGAACTATCCAATCTATGATAAAGAAGTGTATGCTTTAATTAGAGTTCTTGAGGTTTGGCAACATTATTTGTGGCCAAAAGAATTTATCATACATTCTGATCATGAAGCTTTGAAATATCTGAAAGCCCAATCTACTTTGCATAGGCGTCTTGCTAACTGGGTTGAGTTCATTGAGTCTTTTCCATACACTATTAAGCATAAGAAGGGAAAAGATAATATTGTTGCTGATGCTTTATCTAGGAAGACTATGCTATTAACCCATCTTGATGTTAAAATTCCTGGATTAGAGGTGTTATGTGATTTATATGCGCCTGATCATGATTTTTCTGAACCGTACCGCTTGTGTGTTATGGGTAAAGCATGGGAAAAGTATCACATACACGATGGGTTCTTGTTTAGAGCTAACAAACTATTTGTTCCAGAATCGTCTGTGCGTTTGCTCTTATTGCAGGAATCGCATGCTGGAGGTTTGATGTGTCACTTTGGGCGTGAGAAGACGCTACTCATGCTCGCTGATCATTTTTATTGGCCAAAGATGAGGCGGGATGTGGACAGGTATGTGAAGAGGTGCATTACTTGCAACAAGTCCAAGTCCAAGCTGAAGCCTCACGGTTTGTATACTCCGTTACCGGCACCTACTACACCTTGGGAAGATATTAGTATGGATTTTGTGTTGGGTTTGCCGCGTACTAAAAGAGGCCATGATTCTATATTTGTGGTAGTGGACATATTTTCTAAAATGTCACACTTTATTGCCTGCCACAAAAGCGACGATGCGCCGCATATTACTAACCTGTTTTTCAGGGAGATTGTTCGACTACATGGAGTCCCGAAGACTATTGTTTCTGATCGTGATGTGAAGTTCATGAGCTACTTCTGGAAGACACTTTGGGGAAATCTAGGGACAAAGCTACTGTTCAGTACTACTTGTCATCCCCAAACTGATGGTCAAACTGAGGTGGTGAATCGAACCTTGTCACAACTGTTGAGATCCATGATCAAGAAGAACCTGAAGGAGTGGGAAGAGTGTTTGCCGCATGTGGAGTTCGCTTACAACAGGGCGGTACATTCTACCACGGAGCTGTGTCCTTTTGAGGTGGTGTATGGTTTCAAACCCATTACTCCACTTGATTTGTTGCCTTTGCCCATACATGAGAGAGTTAATATGGACGCATCCAAGAGGGCAGATTTTGTGCGTAAGATCCATGTGAAGACTAAAGAGTTGATCGAGAAGAAAGGCAAGAGCAATGCTGCAAGGATGAACAAGAAGCGCAAAGAGATGTTGTTCAAGCCTCGGTGATATGGTCTGGGTACATTTTCGCAAGGATAGGTTCCCGAAGCTGCGGAAGTCCAAGTTGAAGCCTCGTGGTGCTGGTCCTTACAAAGTGCTTGCCAAGATCAATGATAATGCATACTCGATAGATCTTCCAGTTGATGAGTTTGGTGTCAGTAATTCTTTCAATGTTGCTGATTTGACACCATATGACGGAGAAGACCTTGGAGCGTCGAGGTCGACGCCTTTTGAAGGGGGGAGATGATGAGGACATCCCTACTACACCACTACCTCCATCATTGATAGATGAAGATGAACCTGCTGTGAAGCTCAAGTCCGATGAAGTTCGGATTGGACCAATTACAAGAGCTCGTGCGAAGCTACTTAAACAACAGGTGAACTTGTTTCTAAACGATACTTTGATTGATGAGAACTTTATACTCGCCTAAGTCCTATTACTTATGTATCATCAGGTATCAAGAGGAGACGAGCATCGCACGAGGAGAGGAGCAGCTGGACATGAAGACGGACGTCAAGATGGACGTGAAGCTGGACATGGAGCTGGACATGAAGATATCTCATGGACGCGCGAGGGAGGAGCGGGAGGAATGCGCGAGAGGAGAAGACGACGTCCAGGCCGGTCCAGCACCCGGTCCGACCGGACCCCTGACCGGCCAGCCCGGTCACAGGCCCGGTTGACCGGTCGCCAACCGGCCGCCAACCGTATATGAAGCATCGTACCGGGCAGAAACCGAAAAGTTGCGAAGTTTCCGGTTGCCGCCCGGTTGACCGGACCACAGACCGGCCCGCCCGGTCCACAGCCCGGTTGACCGGATTCCGGACCGGACCAGTCCGAGTCCTGTCTCGACCGGATCTATTCCGGGTCGGTTATTCTTGTATCTTTTCGACCAGAACTCGTCCCGGACACCTATATAAGTGCCCAGGACGCCCCCTAGCTGCTTTAGACCACGTTTAAGATAAACCCTAGTTCTTAGTTGTTTGCTCTAGCAAAACTATTGAATCCCTACACCATATTATTTGATATTGTGTAGATCCTGAAAAAGTCTTGTGTGATCTGCCGTTCCATTGGGAATTAGACGGTTGCAACTTACCGCTTCGTGGTCGGCGGCTACGTGCGCAAGTGTGTGGAGTTGCGAATCTGTTGCAGGGTTGAGAGCTGTTGCATTGGCGACAGGGACCAATCGAGAGATCTCGTTGCGTCATACAAGTTATCATCCACTTCATCGTCGTGTTTCTCCGCTGCCATCACCCCGTGATCATCATCACCACCGTTGCTTACTGAGAAGATCGGGCCACCCCATATCAATGAAACCCTAATTTTAGAGCCCCGTAGATTTACCCCGTAGATCATCTTACCTCAATTTCATATTTTGCAGTAGTTACTACACATAAAATGACGCCACGCAGCTCCGCGCTACTTTTTGACTTCGTCAAAATGCCAACTGTGTAAAACGGGGCCCATGCGGTATGGCCGTACCTGGCGCGCGGGTGCACCCGTCCACCAACGTGCTAAACGGAAAACATTTAGCACATAAAATGATGCGTCGTAGACCTAAAAACATTTTTCCCGGTATTTATTGAGCGAAGGAAAGTGTGGCCCTAGTTCAAATCCGGTCAGTTTCTAGCGGATTCGGTGGGACACCTCAGGAAGCAGGTGCGATTCCCAGATGGCCAGCGCACGCATATGGCATGTGATAGGTGGTGCGTAGGAGTTATCCTACCACTGCGCGGAGGTCTCGCGCAATACTAAAATGCAAACCATGTAGCTGCTTCACAAAAAAAGGTCGTTCCGGCACCCCGAAAATGGAAACACAATCGCCTGTAGGTCGGATTGGAAATCTGTGACCGGGGCCTTGCTTCCCATCCTAAGGCCCACGCACGTGCAAAATATGGCCTCGTTCCGACAAACTATGTGGTGGCACGGGCCGTTTCCTACTCATTTCCCCTAAAAGCCATAGAACTCCGGACGTGATAGCCCTATTCGTGAAGGGTTTTTCAAGATAATTTATGTATCCCAATTCCGTCTTTTGCAGTGGTTACTAGGACGCATAAAATGACGCCACGCGGCTCCGCGCGACTTTTTGACTTCGTTTACTTTGCCAACTGTGCAAAATGGGCCGACGGGACATGCGGTATGGCCGTACCGGGCGCACGGGTGCACCCGTCCGCCAACGCGCTAAACGAAAAACATTTAGCACATAAAATGACGCGTCGTAGACCTAAAAAAATTTGCTAGGATTTATTGAGCGACGAAAAGTGTGGCCTTAGTTCAAATCCGGTCAGTTTCCAGCGGATTCGGTGGGACACCGCAGGAAGCGGAGGGATTCCCAGATGGCCAGCACGCGCATATGGCATATGGCATGCGATAGGTGGTGCGTAGGAGGTATCCTACCACTGCACGGAGGTCTCGCACAATACTAAAATACACACCATGTAGCTGCTTCACAGAAAAAGGCCCTTCCGGCACCCCAAAAATGGAAACACCATCGCCCGTAGGTCGGATTGGAAATCCGCGACCGGGGCCTTGCTTCCCATCCTAAGGCCCACGCACGTGCGAAATATGGCCTCGTTCCGACAAACTATGTGGTGGCACGGGCCGTTTCCTACTCATTTCCCCTAAAAGCCATAGAACTCCGGACGTGATAGCCCTATTCGTGAAGGGTTTTTCAAGATAATTGCCGTATCCCAATTCCAACTTTTGCAGTGGTTACTAGGACACATAGAATGACGCCATGCGGCTCCGAGCGACTTTTTGACTTTGTTTACTTTGCCAACTGTGAAAAACGGGGCCGACGGGACATGCAGTATGGCCGTGCGAGGACCCTGCAGATCTACCCCTATAGCTTTCTTCGTGCGAGGGTTTACCAATGGACTTTTTATTTTCTTTGGTTTGTTTAGGACATATGTATATGGAAACCATAGGTTGGGCATATTTTACCATAAAATAGGCTCCATTTGAGCCGTAGCAGGAGTTTCCACATACAGATCCTGAATTTTACCAAGTGCTAGCCCATGTATGCGAAAATTGTCAATGCCGGGTACATGCAAGGTTATACAAACCTTACATCACACTTGTACACATATGTTAGAGGCATATGCAAGTTTTCCAGCTATTCCGACGCTCCGGTGGTCTGTATCTTGGGAAACCCTAGGGCGGGGACCCCGCAGATCTACCCCTATAGCTTTCTCCGTGAGAAGGTTTACCAATGGACTTTTCTTTTTTGCTTTGGTTTGTTTAGGCCATATGCACATGGACACCATAGGTTGGGCATACTTTACCATAAAATAGGCTCCGTTTGAGCCGTGGCTGGAGTTTCCACATACAGATCCTGGATTTTACCAAGTGCTTGCCCATGTATGCGAAAATCGTCAATGTTGGGTGCATGCAAGGTTAGACAAACCTTATATCACACTTGTACACATATGTTAGGGACAGATGCAAGTTTTCCAGCGATTCCGACGCTCCCGTGATGTATATCTTGGGAAACCCTAGGGCGAGGACCCCGCAGATCTACCCCTATAGCTTTTCCCGAGTGAGGGTTTACCAATGGTTTTTTTATTTGCTTTGGTTTGTTTACAACATATGTATATGGAAACCATAGGTTGGGCATATTTTACCATAAAATAGGCTCCATTTGAGCCGTACGTAGCAGGAGTTTCCACGTACAGATCCTGAATTTTACCAAGTGCTAGCCCATGTATGTGAAAATCGTCAACGTTGGGTACATGCAAGGTTAGCCAAACCTTACATCACACTTTTACACATATGTTAGGGACATATGCAAGTTTTCCAGCGATTGCAACGCTCCGGTGGTCTGTACCTTGGGAAACCCTAGGGCGGGGACCCTGCAGATCTACCCCTATAGCTTTCTCCATGAGAGAGTTTACCAATGGACTTTTATTTTTTTTTGCTTTGGTTTGTTTAGAACATATGCACATGGAAACCATAGGTTGGGCATACTTTACCATAAAATAGGCTCCGTTTGAGCCTTGGCTGGAGTTTCACATATAGATCCTGGATTTTACATAGTGCTTGCCCATGTATGCGAAAATCGTAAACGCTGGGTGCATGCAAGGTTAGACAAACCTTATATCACACTTGTACACATATGTTAGGGACAGATGCAAGTTTCCCAGCGATTCCGGCGCTCCGGTGGTCTATATCTTGGGAAACCCTAGGGCGAGGACCCCGCAGATCTACCCATATAGCTTTCCCGTGCGAGGGTTTACCAATAGTTTTTTTATTTGCTTTGGTTTGTTTAGGACATCTGCCGATAGTATATAGCAGATGGATTTGCTCCATTTGAGTACTTGTGGCATCCATCATCCATGTAAAAGCATTATAGTCATCCCTGATTTTAGGTACTTCGGAAATTTGATGCTTGTGTAATTGTGTAATTTCCTCGAGGAAGAAAACAAGAATATATGTGCCTATACTACTTACAAGAGACACCATGGCTGTGGAACAAAGAATATATTTTCAGAAACACGATCAAGTTCATAAAGTATTCATCAACATTGTCCAAACTCGTTGCAGTCCATTTAATCCTCTGTTGATCTCTCATACATTGGCCCATAGGTTATATGTGGTCTTCTATGATCATCTTGAATAAGCAGCAGTCCCCTCGTCAAAATCGATCGTAGTAAACAGATTCAGCACAGCTTCTTCTCACCTTGGAAAATTGGAGAGATAGGAGGCCAAATCAAATAGGGAAGGAGGCCAAATTGGAGTGGACAGGCCGGGACCGGCATCCTGATTTCCGCCGCCTACCTTCCTGATTCTCGCTGCCGCACCCGCCCCCGGTTTGCACAGTCGCCTCGCGTGCGAGCCATCGCCGTTGCGCCTGCGAGCCTCCACACCCGCCCCTGCCCTTGCGAGCCGCTGCACCCGGCCGACCCGGCCTTGCTTGTTCGTCTGAGAGCCACCGCTGCCGGCCCTAGTTCCCGCCAACGAGGCCTCTAAGCTCGGTACTCGTCGCCGCTACGCCGACGATTGGAGAAACGAGGAAGCGGAGAGGACCAGAGAAATGAATGAAGCCAGAGTAGGGAGGGAGGATGCCATCATTGCCCTGTGGCTTGTGGAGACTACTAGTTTGGAAAGATGATTAATTTTGCACTAATTAATTGTGTAATAAATCCACAATATTCCGTTTTGCTTTCCCGTGATTCCAGCGATCCTTTCATTTTTCCAAACATGATTGCACTAACACGGGAAGGAGGGACCTTAAGGTGAATGTGGATCTGATGAACGGACCGATGTTAAGAAGAGGGATTGATGTTATATTGGACGTACAGGATGCTCCCAATGACGACCATCAAATGTTGTTTAACTCTGATTTTTTGTACCGAGACATGATACAAAACTATACCAGGTTTGGGGCGGGATTAGCACTATACTATTGACGTGAGAAAATAGATCGAGGACTATGTATGAGATAAGAATACATAAATTAATCATTAAAAAATTGTCCAGATAAATGGTGCAATTCAATACACCTTATATTCTGATTTTTTTAAAAAAACTATATGACTTATATCTAGGAATAGAGGGACCATCATTAAAAAAACTATTTGGAAAATGCTGTTGTAATTTTTTATATTTTTGCACGCGGGATGAAGTGTTTTAGTTGCAATACTCTCTACTATAGGCTAAATCACCACGATGGCATATTTGATGCAAATATTGGGATGGTCAAGGGCACACAGATATACCTCTTTGATTTAAGTTGAGGCTGTGGATGAGGGGTTGATTTCACCAAAAACATGAGGGGCAAATTGAAATATCGCAACAACGGGAACAACAAAAGGGCCAAATCGGCCGACCCAGGGCTAGCTCTGCCCAATTAAATATGTTATTACCAATAAATCCTAGCAACTGTAAATGATCATGATTATTCAGATTTAATTGTATTCAAATAAATTTAACATTATAATATGAAATGATCTCATTTAATTTAATACTGAGCATGGTTTTAAATAGCCGGCTATAGCCTGGCTATAGCCTTTCGGGAGACTTGCCGCTGTGGCTATGCCCTTTATAGGCTAATATAAATGAGAAAGAGTAAAAACCGCTAATAGCCGGCTATGGCCCAATTTAGCGCCTATTTAGCCTTTAATTTAGCCGCTAAACCTCATGCATTTTAAATTTCTCTTCTCTTCTCTTTTTTATTTCTTATTTTCCGAACTTGCGTTCAATATAATTAGATACAACTTGTGAGTTGAATAACTGAATACTTATTGGACTTGAATAGTTGAATAATTTGTATCACGAATCGTATTTGAGTCATAGTTTTCCTCTTCTTTTCGTAAGATATGACTAAAATATTTCAAATTTTAAAAAAAGGCTAAATGGAATAGCCCGCTATAACCCGGCTATAGCCTTTTATAGCCTCTAAAAAAATCGCGGCTAAATGAAATAGCCCGCTATTTTAAACTATGATACTGAGTAGTAAATTAGATTAGCCACTAGCAATAGGACTCTCCTATAAATAATAAGGAAACAGCTTCACAGGAATGACGGATGGATATGAAAAGGAAAAGCGATACCCTAAACTACCAGGTCGCCCCATCGTCTTCACTAGTGGAAAACGGGGCAATAGGCCCGGTCCATTTGGGCCTTTAGACCCGGTTCCCGAACCGGGACCAACTAGGCGGGACTAAAGGGGTACCCTTTAGTCCCGGTTCAAAGGTAAACCGGGCCTAAAGGCCTCAACACGTGGTGCGACCAGGGAGCTCGCGGCTGGAAGGGCTTTGGTCCCGGTTCGTGGTACGAACCGGGCCTATGGTTCTCTGCCGCGGCGGAGAATTGCTATTTCTCTGCCGCGGCACGGATTTGGGCTGTACCAGCGTTTCTGCCGCGGCGGAGAAACAGTCTGTTTCCCTTGCCGCGGCAGAGTTTCAGCAATGCATATATATATCATTCAAGAAACCACAAAAAATCGTCATGAATATATATAGACATCGTCAACAGTAGACGACATAGTCAACACAAGTACACGTAATGCATGCATATTTACAATACAACTTTTCCTCGAACGAATATCCTCCGCCGTCACGATCTTCCGATAGTGCTCTCCACCTGGGGTAAGGACCTCGGTAATAAAGAATCCCGCGATTTCCTCTTGAATTGCTTTTATTTGATCCGCTGTTATGAGAGTGTCCCGCAGGCGTTTCATCTATATTTAAAAAGGAGATCAATATATGAATGGAACTCAATACAATAGATGGTACTAATTAAGATTAATTGTGAAAATTTGTTATCGTACACGAGTGTGGTGTATTTGGGGATCCCCACCCTTGGGACAGGCCATGTCACGCATGAAGGTGCGGACGTAGTATCCACATAAGTTATTCCCTTGTTCCTGCCTCATACACTTTACGAAAAAATAGTTCGATCAAACTAATAATCAAGCATCGTATTGAAAGTAAATATCATATATAAAGTTTCACGGACATAGCTATATATATAGTACTACTTACAGGGTAATCTCTAAATGTAAGCTCCGGTTTCCATTCACCCGGAACAGTATTGATGAACCGTTTCCAAGCCCTGCCCGGCAAAAAATAATGAGTAAATGAGTAATTGATTAGTTGATGATATCTTCGAATTAGAGCAGATGAAGATGCCAATACGAAATTAATTGAAACTACCTCTGGAGGATGGCAGCCATGTCCGCCCATTCCGCATATTCTGTACGTTTCGAGTCCATGACGTTTACGACTCCAAGGTGAAGATCAATGATTAGGAGAATAAAATGGAAACTGCACAAGCATAGCTCAATGATTACGAGAATAAAGTGGAAGGTGCACAAGCATAATGTATGTTATATATAACACTCACTTGAAGTTGTAGGGAAAGAATATATCCTCTTTGTCTCGCTTGCTTCTCTAAAAACATTACGATGTTGTCCTCTCGTGTCCTTGGCGAAGTCTCGAACCGTAACTTCATGAACTGTGTTTGGGTCTATGAACCCCAGCGGTAGGAGCTTGCCTCTTTTGTATTCCAGCTTCTTCATTCTGCATAATTAAATGTATAGCGTACACAAAGAATATAATGAGGATAATTGTTAGTGCAAATGAATGAGCTACAAACTTAATTACACAAATAAATCGCTTACGAGCGAGTAGCAACCGATGACAGCTTTGTCGAGGGCGTCTTGATTGAATAACCGAAACGAGTTCGCATAACTCAATGTTTATCTCGTCTTCCCCCGGAAGTAATGCTCATCTCTAAGATACACCGTGATGTAGGTTTCACTTCTTCGACGAGGCTTTCAGGTACCAGTCATGCAACCTTCGCATCCGAGTCCCTAGACGCGCGAGCTCGCCGGGTTTGACGAGATCTTTTCCGTATCTATACGTGTTTACCACTTGAGCCGTTGGATAGTAATCTTCGTACTCAACCGATGCTCCCTGAGCTCTAGCCGCCCGTTCGATCATCGATGCCGTCTCCGGATCATGATATGGCTCCACGATGAAGTGGGGTGCGGCCCGAATGTCCTGCTGTCCAAGCTGGGCGACTTTTTTGCTTCTTTGCTCGCTCTAGAGGACTGTCCAAGAGAGCGGTCATAATCAGCTCTCAGCTCAGGTCTCTTCATTCTCGTCTCGGCAAAGTGCTTCACCGTCCGCGGTCGAATAAACACCTTCTTCGGCGCAAGAAACGCCTTTTGCTCTTCGATCCTGCTCATGTGGTAACAACTGCGGAGTCCGTGCCCTCATTGGAGTTGATGATCTCTTCGGAGCTGTAGGAGGTGCCGCGGACAGCTTCCTCTTTTGCTTAAGTGGAGGCGGCGGAGTCTCCCGACGAGGAGGAGGAGGAGGCGGCGGAGTATTTTCACGCGGAGCAGACTGGGTCATGGATAGGGGAATCATCATCGCGCACGGGAGAATCATCACGCGGAGGAGACTCAGGTGGCGGAGGAGGCGGAGGTGGCATGCTTGTTGGCTTCTCACCTGGAAACACAATGTTCTCCTTCCGCCATTGCACGGTGGTTCTACGGGCTTCTCCCAGTTCTTTGATTTCCCCATCTTCACTTGCAGGGTGCTCAAGCACCAACCCCTCATAAGCTGTCATCACTTCATCCACCATCACAACGAGCAAAGTCGTCTTGGACCGAACGGCAATGGTAAGACCTTGTAGGTAAGAGGATGCCGACCGCCGCCTTGAAGGATAGGTTGAAAACTTTAACATGCAGCTCAAAAGGACGGCTCTCGGTGAGATCATCCACGGGGGGTAGCGAGGAGGCTCGACCACCTGGTCATCATCATCATCATCATTATCCACTCGTCGAGAGGAAGCCACGCTGCTTTTCCGGTGTGGTTGAGATTGCAGCGGGGCGATGGCATTGAGCGAGTGCAGGATCTACAGCCTGCCCCCGAGCCATCCGAGATGTAAGTACTTGGGTTACCATGGTTAATTGGGCTTGCATGGTGCTCATACCCTCCTCTAAGTTAGCCGGGCGGTCCGTTTCCCTTGCCTTCCTCCTCTCATGGCTTTTATCGGAAATCTCTTCCTTTCCGCAGGAAAGCCATACTTCCACGGAACGGAGCCTGCTGTGCCTCGTGTTCGTCCGCCGTGTTCTTTGTTCCCAAGGGCGCGTGTCAGCTCATCGTTCTCTCTTTCGGGCTGGAACAACCCCGCCTCCACGTCCCTATGTGCTTTTTCCAGGGCATCAATGGGAACCTTCGGATGAGCTTTCTTATAGATGCACTTCCCTGTTTCCGGATCCAACGTTCCCCCAATCCCGTAGAACCACTCCTTGCACCGTTCGATCCAACCGTGTGTCCCTAATCTGATCCCTTTATCTGGTCGGTTCCGCCTCAGCTGCCTGCCACTTAGGACGGTTAGCCCCGTATCCACCTGGACCCGGAATTTGGTGATATAGCTTCAACGCAGCATTTGCCTTATTTATTTCCGACCTTCTCTTAAATTCTTCGACTCCGTGCTGTACTTCACGAATTCTTCCCGGTGAGTTTTTACCTTCTCATTGTCCGGAGTCTTCTTTATCTTGATAAGGCGGCGCAATCTTTTCTTGTGGCTCTTGAATAGTTCGGCCATCTTCTTCTTGCCAAACTCGCGGAGGGCCTGCTCCATCTTGGCCTTTTCAGCGTCACCCCCTCTTCGGGTACTATGTTGAAATGTGACATGAGCTTGTCCATAATGCTGTTTTTGGCTACATCATCGATATAAAGACCTTGACCTTCTTCCTCTGCAGACAGCACTAGTCCCTTCGGCTTGTGCCATTCTCGAACGGTGATCGGGACGTGGTCCCGAACAAGCACTCCGCATTGAGCTATAAATGCCTTTGCACCTTTCTCTGGAGCAATCGGTTTACCATCCTTTTCGATGTGGGTGATGTCGTGCCTAACACCGTCATCCAACTTTTTGGCCGGGCCTCGCTTCCTCGACTTTACAGAAGAAGTGCTCGATCCGGAGGGCTAAAAAAGAAATAGTTCATAGTCGAGTACAATTTAATTAGTTAATGCATCTAGTCGATCAACAGCGGCTTAATTAATTTATATACCTCGGTGATAACTACAGTTCGGGAGCCATTATGATGATCTTGTTCCTCACCGGCGCCGGTAGGATCTTCTTCCTCAATATCCTCCGCTCCCTCACCGGAGTCATTCAAATAAGTTGCGGTGACATCGTCACCGCCATCATCTGGAATAACGTCGTCGTCGCGATCATCCGAGTACCGTTTGCTATGAGTTCCTCCATGAAATTTTCTTGAATTTCATCTCTCTCCATGCTTTCTACAACGACCTGCAAGCTATACATAGGAACCATCATATGATCAAATTAAGGATAATGCAGAAAACTGAAAATGGAGTTACATATGTGTAGTTCTTAACTAAGGATCGATAATATAGTGCTAAAAGCGAGATAGTGCGGTTACATGCATACATAGATCGGGTTCATGTTTATTTAACCCTAATACATATCAATCACTACTACAACCACTCAACCGCGCAGACCGGGTCCTAGAGGGCGCCGACCGGGTCCTGAGCCGCGCTGGGTGTGCCCCCAAAGCCACGGAACAACAACGGGAGCATAGCTAACATGAGATCCCCGCATAACGCTCCATCCGGTCCTATACATGTTGTCTAACGCGTACATGTAACGGCGAACGTGCTCGTCCTCCGCCGCAATGCGCTGAGCTACCTCCTCCGGCGGGGCCGGCTCCCTCCGAAACGACCGTGGCCCATAAGACCTCCACCATAGAATATCCGGGTCGACGACGGGACCCGGATTCCGCACCAAGGTGCGCGACCCGGAAGCTAAGACCTCCCGGTGCCACCCGGCGGAGCCCGGTCCCGGACCTCCCCCATCTGCTCCATCTCCTCGGTGAGAGTCGGACCACGGCCCGCCGGCTGCCGTCTGTCGCGGCATCGTAGCTACGAAAACAAATCATATATGTATACTAATATAAATAAAAAACATGATATTGTGCTAAATAAAAAACTTCACTACTTTTGTACTAACGCCGCGTTCCATGACCCCGGATCGATCGATCCGGATCGGGGGTCGGGAACGACAGCGGGAGCGGTAGAGGGAATTGAACGACCGTATTTTGGGGGCGCCGGCACTACCGGCATCGCCACGGACTCGGCGCTCCTCCTCTCGCTCTTCTCTCTATTTCTCGACCCTAACTCTATGTCACGGCGGCGCCACCACGGACTCGGCACCGCCGGGGCGCCGGCAGGGGCACCGCCACGGACTCGGCACCGGCAGGGGCGCCGACACTACCGGCGCGCGCGGAAGAGGTTGTCCGCGCGGGGGGTGGCGTCGACACAAATTGTAACTTTTTTTTCTAACTATACTAATTTAAATCTAACTAAATATTTCTAACTTTTCTAACTAAACTAACTAATCTAACAATCTAACAATGTAACAAAACTAACAAAACTAACTAATCTAATAAATCTAACAATCTAACAAAAAATACAAAAAAAAGAAGAACTTGGCCGGCCGCCGGTCGGCCGGCCGGAGGAGGGAGAGGGAGAGGGAGCACCATACCTGCGCGCGCGGTGGCGTCGACGGCGGCGGAGGTCGACGGTGAGGAGGAGGCGGAGGCGAGCGGTGGCGGCGGCCGGCGGTCGAGGAGGCGGCGCCGCGGCGGGACGGGCGCGCGGCAGAGGAGGAGGCGCGGGCGCGGCAGAGGAGGAGGCGCGCGACAAGGTGGAGGTGGAGGCGAGCGGTGGCGGCGGCCGGCGGTCGAGGAGGCGGCGCCGCGGCGGGACGGGCGCGCGGCGAGAGGAGGAGGCGCGGGCGCGGCGGAGGAGGAGGCGCGCGGCGGCGGCGCGCGAGGCGGTGGGCGGCGCGGTGGGCGGCGCGGTGGGCGGCACGGCAAACGGGCAGCCTGGCGGCGCTCTGTTTCTCCTCCTCGCGCGATTGATTTGCGCGAGGAAGGAGACGAGCAGTTATACCCCCCCCCTTTGGACCCGGTGCGTGTTACAAACCGGGTCCAAAGGCCCCCCTTTGGACCCGGTTTGTAATACAAACCGGGACCAAAGGCCATTTTTGCTGCGTTTTCGCTGCGCGCGCAAAAATGGCCTTTAGTCCCGGTTTGTAATACAAACCGGGTCCAAAGGCCAAATTTTTTTAAAAATTTCATTCCCGCCTTATTTCAAATGAAAAAAAGCCACCGCACCGCCACACGTGTCCACCGCCGTGTAGTGGCCACCTGTCGCCACCGCCACCGCCCGGCCACCACCGTCACCGCCATGTACGGGCCACCGCCGTGTACGGCCCACCACCGCCACCGCCATGTACTGGCCACCACCGCCACCGCCACACGTGTCCCTTCCCCGTGCCACGTGTCGCCGCCGCTTCCACGTGCCTCGCCCCACCGCCACCGCCACACGTGTCCCTTCCCCGTGCCACGTGTCGCCGCCGCTTCCACGTGCCTCGCCCCGCCGTCACCGCCATGTACGGGCCACCGCCGTGTACTGCCCACCACCGCCACCGCCGTGTACTGGCCACCGTCGGCACCGCCGTGTACTGCCCACCACCGCCACCGCCACCGCCTGGCCACCACCGTCACCGCCATGTACGGGCCACCGCCGTGTACTGCCCACCACCGCCACCGCCACACGTGTCCCTTCCCCGTGCCACGTGTCGCCGCCGCTTCCACGTGCCTCGCCCCGCCGCCACCGCCGTGCGCCGTGCAGATCCCGCTTCCACGTGCCACGCCCCGCCGCTTCCCCGCGCCACCTGTCGCCGCCGCTTCCACGTGCCACGCCCCGCCGCTTCCCCGCGCCACCTGTCGCCAAACTTGCCGCGTCGCTGTGCTATAAAGCGCCGCGTGCGCGCGGAACCACACGTCGCCGTCGCCCCCGTTCATTCGTCGCCGGGATGCCGCCGCGCCGTCGCGGCTCGTCCGGTTTCCGTGGCGTCCGAGCGCGGCCGAACGGTAGGTTCTACGCCGAGATGCGTGCCGGTGGCTTCCGGCTCACCCTCGGCACGTACAACACCCCGGAGCTGGCGGCGCGCGCTTACGACGCGGCCGCATGGCGATTTCGGCGGCCACGGTGCGACATGAACTTCCCAGACGTCGAATCGCTAGAGGAGGCGGAGTTCCTCGCGCCGACGCCGTGCCTCGTCGACGACGAGGACCGTCGCCGCCACCGCCAGGTGCAGCGCCGGATCGCAATCGCCGAGCACGACGAGGAGTTGATGCGCCCGTGGAGGGCGCAGTTCCCCAACGACGTCGACAACACCGCCGCGTTCTTCGCTGACCTCCGGGCACAACGCAGGTCCAACAGGCGCCATCGTCGGGCCGTCGCCGTGTTCGAGCTCGATAACCCGAATACAACTTGGGCCGACAACGACCCTCGGTGGGACGACATTTGGACCGAGACAACCTCCGACGACGAGTAGATCGACTAGACTAGTTGTTTATCTATATTATTGTATTTTCAATAAAGTCGTTGTGGCGGACGCCGATGATGAGAAAAGTTTCCCGCCGGATTACATGTGGAATTAAAGTACATAACTCAACTGAAAATTAATTAAGATACATGGCCAGATAGTACTCGTGCCTAGCCCTATAGTACTCGTGCCTAGCTCAACTGAAAATTAATTAAGATACATGGCCAGATTCGACTGTTCGAGTCATTCAGTCATACTCGTGCCTGGCCCTATAGTACTCGCCACTGTAGTCGTCGTAGTCGCCGTCATCATCGTCGGCGGCATCGGGGTCGCGGTAGTCAAACCTCGGCGGGAGAGCACGCGTGGGCTGGGACTGAGGGTAGCGCAGGCGGGGGCCACGGTGGGCCATGACGCCCTGGAGAGTTCGGTCGCGCCACCACAGCCCGACGGCCGGCCTCGTTGAAGTTCGAAGGAGGCGGGCCGCCGTCCTCGTGCCCGGCGAGCGCCCTCTCACGCCGATTGATGAAGAAGCTCTCCCAAGTCGGGCTGTAGTCGGGATGCCATCGGGGATTCCTCCGCTGCTCCGGCGTGAGCTCGAAGTAGTAGTGGTTCGTGATGGCCATCTCGCGCGCCACACCTAGAGGGACAGGAGGGACCGGTACCCCTCCGACGCTCGGCAACCAGCCGGTAGGGACGCGGTAGCCCGGCGGGCAGGGGTAGTTCGACGCGCAAGCGCCTCCGCCTCCCGGAGGGTTAGAGATACGATGGAAGCCATGTGACCTGGTGATGAGGTTTGCGGATATGAGTCTAGATGTGATATGTAAATGGAGGCCAAGCCAACATATATATAGTGAAAAAATGGCGGGAGGACGGAGGCGGGAAGCCGTGGAAAGCGCGGGAAGAAAAATAGGCGGGAACGCAGTGGCGCCAAAAACTGTCGGTGGGATAAGGACGTGTGGGTAACCTTTAGTCCCGGCTGGTGGGTACAACCGGGAGTAAAGATCATTTTTTTGTCATATCTAACAAAAGTGTCGGTGGGATAAAGACGTGTGGGTAACCTTTAGTCCCGGCTGGTGGGTACAACCGGGATGAAAGATCCTTTTTTTGTCATCTAACAAAACTGTCGGTGGGATAAAGACGTGTGGGTAACCTTTAGTCCCGGCTGGTGGGTACAACCGGGACTAAAGATCCTTTTTTTGTCATCTAACAAAACTGTCGGTGGGATAAGGACGTGTGGGTAACCTTTAGTCCCGGCTGGTGGGTACAACCGGGACTAAAGATGTCGGCGGGATAAGAACGCATGGGTGGACGCACTGCTCGATGAGATAAAGCATGTAGCGCACGACGCCCTGTCGAGTAGAAGCGGTGCTGTGCCTATAAAAGGAGCATCGATACGGCTTGCCAAGCGGATCAACAAGCCAAGCGAGAGATTCATTCCCATGGATTGGAAAATCTCCGTGGCGCAGCTTCTCGAAGATGTTGTTGGTGCACACGCCCTACGGCATCTTCGGAAGGCTGCGCCTCGGAATTTTTCCCTGCAAGCCCGTGAACGACTACATCTCCTCTAACGGTGTTGGGGAAAGGGTTGGGAAATCTCCCGTGGCGCAACTTCTCGAAGATGTCGTTGGTGCACAAGCCTTACGGCATCTTCGGAAGTTGCTCCTCGGAATTTTTCCTGCAAGCCCACGAACGACTACATCTCCTCTAATAGTGTTGGGGAAAGGGTTGGGAAATCTCCCGTGGCGCGGTTTCTCGAAGATGTTGTTGGTGCACATGCCCTACGGCATCTTCGGAAGCTGCGCCTCGGAATTTTCCCCTGCAAACCCGTGAACGACTACATCTCCTCTATATATATGGTACAAAAAGCCAACCACATCTCCACTTTTCATATCTTACATACGGTTAAATGATTACACAAAAATAAATGGGAAATTGATTGCCATGTTGAGATACTCATTTGTGCCATGGAGCATCTTCATCATTTAATCTTCTTCGGCCTTAACCATGGAGCATCTTCATCATTTAACTTGATGCTTGGATCAATGTTCACTCCGAAGGGTGGAATTTCATCAAACTTATTATAATCTTTGACATGTCTGTCTTGTCCTCCACTCCCACGATGTTTCTTTTTCCAGAAAGAACTATGTGGCGCTTTGGCTCATCGTTTGATGTATTTGTTTCCTTATGTTTCCTTTTTCTTGGTTTGCTAGACATATCCTTCACATAGAAAACCTGGGCCACATCCTTGGCTAGGACGAATGGTTCGTCTCTATACCCAAGATTGTTGAGATCCACTTGTTGTCATTCCATACAACTTGTCTACTCGAACCCCGCCTCTGTTTTGTTGACCCATTTGCACCTAAACAAAGGGACCTTAAAAGAAGGTCCATACTCAAGTTCCCGAGATATCCTCTATGTAACCATAATATGTGTCATTTGGGCCTTCATTCATTATTGCATCAAAGCGGACACCACTTGTTTTGGTTGGTGCTCTTTTTATCTTGGGCGATCGTGTAAAATGTATTCCCATTTATCTCGTACCCTTGGAAAGTCACTACGATCGAAGATGGTGTCCGGGCCATCAAGTACGGCTGATCTTCAATATCTTCGTTATTCGGGAGATGTTTTTGCAACCAACCGCCGAAAGTCGACATGTGTTCACGTCTAATCCAATCGTTCGAGCGCCCGGGTTACGGGAGCGTAGAAAGTTCTTGTGGTCACCGATATACGGAGCCACCATGGTGGAACTTTGTAGAAGCTGTGTAGTGTGCTTGAGTCAAAGAAATCCCGTCCCTACATATCATTGATTTCCTTCCTAGCGTGCCTTTTCCACTTAGTCTCCCTTCATGCCGCGATTCGGGAACACCAATCGGCTTAAGGTCGGGAATAAAGTCAACACAGAATTCAATGACCTCCTCTGTTCCATAGCCCTTGGAGATGCTTCCTTCGGCCTAGCACGGTTATGAACATATTTCTTCAAGACTCCCATGAACCTCTCGAAGGGGAACATATTGTGTAGAAACACGGGACCGAGAATGGAAATCTCATCGACCGGGTGAACGAGGAGATGTGTCATAATATTGAAGAAGGATGGTGGGAACACCAGCTCAAAACTAACGAGACATTGGACCACATCATTCCGCAACCTCGGTAGAATTTACGGGTTTATTACCTTTTGAGAAATTGCATTGAGGAATGCACATAGCTTCACAATGGGCGGTCGAACATTTTCCGGTAGAAGCCCCCTCAATGCAATCGGAAGCTAGCTGTGTCATTATCGCGTGACGGTCATGAGACTTCGGGTTCCGGAATGTTTTCTTCTCCATATTTATTATTCCCTTTATATTGGAGGAGAAGCCGGACGGGACCTTGATACTTGCTAAGACATTCAAAAAATATTTCCTTCTCTGCTTTTGTAAGAGCGTAGGCTGGATAAATGACGTCCTTTAACTCTCTCATGCAGATTTTTGGGGTCTTTCCAACGTTGCTTGGTCCTCCCGTGCTTCTGGTGTATCTTTTGTCTTCCCGTACACGCCCAGAAAGCCTAGAAGGTTCACGCAAAGATTCTTCGTCACGTGCATCACATCGATTGAAGAGCGGACTTCTAAGACTTTCCAATATTCTAGCTCCCAAAAAATAGATTTCTTCTTCCACATGGGCGCGTGTCCGGCGGCGTCATTCGGAACGGACCGTCCGCCGGGACCCTTTCCAAATATTACATCTAGATCCTTGACCATACCAAATATATCAACACCATCACGATGGGAGGCTTCCTCCGGTGATCAGCCTCACCGTCGTAATGCTTTCCTTTCTTTCTTACGGGATGGGTAATCCTAAGAAATCGACGATGCCCCAGGTACACGACCTTCGACCTTTTTCCAAATAATCACCTTCGAGCTCATGTAAACGAGTGTGTGCATGCATTGTATCCCTTGTTTGAGCTGTCACGAAATGTTACCAAGAGCAGGCCAGTCATTGATGGTTACGAAAAGCATCGCTCTTAGGTCAAATTCCTCCTCGCTTGTGCTCGTCCCACACACGTACACCTGCTAGGGACCACGAGCTGTAGAAGTTCTTCGACAAATGGCTTCGGGTACACATCAATGTCGTTCCCGGGTTGCTTCGGGCCTTGTATGAGCACTGGCATCATAATGAACTTCCGCTTCATGCACAACCAAGGAGGAAGGTTATATATACAAAGAGTCACGGAGCCGAGTGCTATGGGCTGCGGCTACTGCTCTCCAAAAGGATTCATGCCATACGTACTTAGACCAAACCTTAAGTTCCTTGCATCCTGTGCAAAGTTTGGGAACTCTCTATCGATTTTCTCCATTGGGATCCATCGGCGGGGTGCCTCAACATCACGTCTTTCTTACGGTCTTCTTTGTGCCATCGCAACAACCTAGCGTGCTCTTTATTCCTGAACAAGCGTTTCAGCCGTGGTATTATAGGAGCATACCACATAACCTTGGCGGGAACCCTCTTCTTGGGGCGCTCGCCCTCAACATCACCAGGGTCATCTCGTACGATCTTATACCGCAATGCGGTGCACACCGGACATGCATCCAAATTCTCGTACTCACCGCGGTAGAGGATGCGATCATTAATGCATGCATGTATCTTTTGCACATCTAATCCTAGAGGGCAGACAATCTTCTTCGCTTCGTACGTATCGGCGGGCAATTCGTTACCCCTTGGAAGCTTCCTCTTAATTATTGTCGACAACTTTCCAAATCCTGAGTCGGTGACACCGTTCTCCGCCTTCCATTGCAACAATTCCGGTGTCTTGCCTAGCTTTTTATGGCCATCTTCGCAAGTTGGGTATAACAATTTGTTGTGATCTTCTATCATCTTGTCGAATGCCAACCTTTCCTTTTCGGTTTCACATTCTCTCTTTGCATCGGCAATGGCCCGGCCAAGATCATCATCGGCGGGCTCATCTGGTGCCTCTTGATCTTCTACTTCATTGTCTTCATTGCCTTCTGCGGTATCATCGTATTCGGGGAAATTGGGATAACCGTCATCATCCTCTTCCTCTTCTTCATTATCTTCCATCATAACCCCTCTTTCTCCGTGCTTGGTCCAACAATAGTAGCTGGGCATGAAACCGGATCGCAGAAGGTGGCTGTGAATGAGACTCGAGCGAGCGTAATTTACGGTATTCTTGCAGTCCACACATGGACAATACATGAAGCCACCATGTTTGTTTGCCTCCGCCACGGCCATAAAATTATCCAGGCCCGCGGTGAACTCGTCAAACCGTCGGTCAATGTACATCCATTGCCGATTCATCGCATGATATAATTAAGCTGATCAAAACCATTACGAGAACATCACGATGTATATATACACATGCATTTTATCAATTGCGGATGAAAAGGATAAAGTCGTTAACCTCGATGAAGAAGAAAAAAGCAAGTTAAGTGTGGCTTGATTTGTGTAAACTCAAGTGGCAAATCCTCTTAAGCATTTCATCGAACACCTCTTGTGCATGTGAAGAAGAGAGGAGAGCAATACACCCTCTTGTGAAGATAGTGAAAAAATGGCTAAGTGTGGCTCACACTTGGGCAGGGGCAAGGTTATATAGCCAGAGGGGGGCCTTTGGACCCGGTTTGTCATACAAACCGGGACTAAAGGGTTCCCCAGGCTGACACGGCCTAGCGCGCTCTGCGGGTGGACCCTTTGGACCCGGTTTGTCGGGTCCAAAGGCCGCTACAGGACAGGCGCCAGCGGGTGGGGTCGTCCTGGGCAGAAACGAACCGGGTCCAATGGGGGCATTGGACCCGGTTTGGTTCAGCAGTGGGTCATTTGCTTGGGACCAAAGGCCTCTTCTCCACTAGTGCTTGCCGCCGCCGCCATGAGGACCATGTAACGAGTGGAGGGACTGGGCGTCGCTGCCCCGGGACGTCCTATGCATCGTCCTCGGCCGACTCCGGCAGACCGACATCCTCCGAGGCGCGGAGCTCGTGTGCTCGCCCTGGCGGCGCATAGCTCTCGAGGAGCCCCAGCTGTGGCTCCACATCGATCTAAGTGACGGCATTATGTGGCCCTGCACCTGCAGGCACCAAAAGCCCCCTGCAGGATGGAAAGCCATGGCGCCCGTCGCAGTGGATCGCAGCAACCGTCGGTGTGAGTTATTCAGCGGCTACATCGACGCCGATGTCCTAGTCCACCTCGCCAACAGGCACCTACTCCTACTGTCCTACTCACAATCGTGTTGAATTGATCCTAATTAATCTACCTGACGACTAACCTATCATCGTCGCCTCTGCAAGCGGAGCGCCTTTGCTGAAAAAGCTCTATGTTGGAGGATGGCCTTACATCCGCGACACAAAACTCATCACGGAGATCATCAAGAAGCTCCCTCTGCTGGAGCACCTCACGCTAGGTGCTAGCGTCTTCCAGAAAGAGCTAGTTGTCGCCCTCCTCGACCACTGCCCACGCCTTGAGCTGCTCGATGCCAGTTTCTGTCGGCCCATGTTTAGGGTATGGGAAGAGTATATCGCTAGGAGGATCCGGAGCAACACCATCAAAAAACTCCAGCTGCCGTACGAAGTTTTGTCCTAGGTCATTGGCATGACAGACACGAGCTGTGTATCTTGCTTAGTACTGTGTCCTGCGTCTTGACAGGTTCACAGAACCCTACTACTGCTGCATTTTTTTTGAAGTTGGAAATTAAATTCTAGTGTATCTCTTCAACTAGTTTATTTGCTCCTTGTGTTTTTATAACTTGTATGCGAACGGTACCGCGCGCCTGCCGAAATGAAGGTCTAGTCCCTCCCCAGCTCGACTTGCTCGCGTTTTGCACCTCGCCTCAAAGGTGACGTGCGGCGGCCTTGCACCTGCCGCAATCCTCCCCGGCGTTCGCTCTGTCGACTGCTTTGATGAATCAGTCCTGGGCTGTCGCCTCAAGATCCGCGTCCACGCCCCTCTGCTGACGCATCAGACTTTGCCCATGGACAATGGTCTGCTGGGCACCGGTGTCTCCTCTCATGGACAAGCTTGTCTGGCTGGAACGCACGCCCCTCTCCATGTCTACAGGTGCCAAAGTTTGGAGAGAGGGACACTGAAGCATAAAACCCCTTCGCTGGTAGTGGTTGGTAATAATAAGGCGCGAGGAAAATCAGTAATCTTGGAAATAAGCATCGCATCGTCTTGATAACCTCCCCAAGTCCTGAGATTCTTGAAAATCCAGGTCACCCGGGACCAGTACTGATCAGGATGAGATGGAGTTCCTCGGGGGGCATCGCCAGGAACATGGCCGGATGGCCCTGGCCTCCTCAAAAGCCCAGAAGCATGGTGAAAGTTAGGAGCTTCTTCCCGCCTGCTTCAGGTCACGAATACCTCTAACTGAAAGCTGCTTCACGGCATTACCAACTAGCATCTCAACTCTGACTCCAGATAGAGATTGAAATGCCCCAGCCACCATGATTCGTCACCGCATCTTCTCCTGGAAGAAAGAAAGCAGCACACAAAAGACACGCAAACTGATCTTCAAATCAGAGCTCCTCTCCATCTCCTTTGCGACATAGCTGAGCTCTTACTTTCTACCATCGCCAACTTCTGCAGCCTCACGCCAGGAACAGGCAAATGTACACCAAGCTCTCCTCACAGCGCTAGCTTGGTTTTTAATTTTAACAAGACAACAGGTAAACAGAAAGTCCACTGTACACAACCGTGTAAGTAGTTTCTTATGTATAGATAATAGATGTATAGATTCACTTGAAAAAAACAAATGAAAAGTATCTATGGACAAACGTATAGACAGACAATTGTCAAAGAGGTTAACTGTATGTTGCATTTCTTAAGAGGTTAACTCATACATGAATTAAAATCCACGCATCAGTTAACTGTCTCAATGGAAAGGAAGAAAAAAACTGTCCCCGTCTAAGTAGCATTGCTACCGAATAGATGCAAATTCAACCCACACAAATTCAACAACGATAGACAAATTTAACACGCACAGAAAAAAGGTATCATCAAGCAAAAGCAGAGACTTAGTGGTAGATGAGCAAAAGATACTGAAAGGTTATGTGCACAGAAAACATATAAAAGCAATAATAAGCATGCTTGCTTCCAAGGCCATTAATCGAAGCAAGTTAGTTTGTCTCAAACTCTCAATACCAGTTGGAACAATGTAAACATAAATCAGATAATAGATGAATGTTAACTGCATAGAAGACATGATAATTCCAAGACAGTTGACGAAGAGATGATAATTCCTACAATTTCACGGCATGCCACATAAATGGTCAATTTCCTTGTCGAGCGCATCACAGATCCCTTGCACAGCATACAGAATGGAAGATTCCACAGCAAATAATCCTTCATGCATCTCAGCCGCTAAAACGCAACCTTTGATACCTGAAGAGCAACCAATGCTGTCAGCCAAAACTTGTAATATTCGTTTATAGAAAATATGTTAAACTTATCTCACAATTTTTGCATGATACAAACAAAGAAGAGCAATAGAAAGATAATTAATCCATAGTGAAACACCTTCAAGTCCTATTGTTAGCACATTTTCAAGTTTCTCGATACATCCGGTGATCTGATCTCAGCAGAGGCCAAAAGATTAGTGGTCCAAATAACTCCATGAGAGCCAAATACTGAACATCCTTGCTTATCAAATCTATTCAAGTTTTCTTTTTTATCATGGGTATATGAGGGGCTCATGGAGTAGGAAAGAAGAAACATATGGTTTCTAGCTTATATGCAGATCATGTCTATTCGTTCATGCTTCCTTCAGTCCAAATTGCCAATGCTCTTTTTTTAACGCTGCACGCGATCAAAAACAATACATTGGCAACTATTCATTGAGAAAGCAGTGTATGATATGTTGATATGAATAGTCACGTCCTTTTTATCATGTTTCTGTTACTGAACATCTGCAGTAACCTAATGAACAAAATCGAAGATGTTACATTGCACACAAACAAAACGGACTGCCAATATGTAGTTTGGAACAGACAAAACTATATTAGAAATGCGAGTTAGACTGACAAACAGAGATATGCATATGCTTAGAAAATATTTACACAAATGGCCGAGGGTTTGCATAATTCACGTTAGTAACTGCAAGCGACACTAGTAGTATTATAACAATCCTGAAAGAGCAATAATGTGAAATGTTCTACGTCAAAAATTTAATGTGAAATGGCATTGCTACAAACCCATACTAAGAAAGGAAGTCTGAATCCAGAATCTCTAGTATTTTCAGATATCAATTATTTGCTCTGAGAGATCAGCAAGCAAATCACCCTCAAACTTGATAGATCTGTAACAACATAAATGAAAACAAATGCAATGTAGCCCAGTAGAAGTGAAACAAAAAATACAATGACATTCATTATGCTGCTAGTAGCAAATGGATTACTTTCTCAAACAAGACATACGGTAGCATGTCTATTGAGAAAAATCATCTTCTGTATTGTGCAGAAGTTCAGCTCCACGCTGCCCATGTCTACAAGAATAAGTCATGGAACCCTAAACCCCTAACTTATTATCAAATCTTCTGAAGTTATCTTTCTTATAATGGACAGCCAACATGATAATTAAACATCTATGATGACCAAAGGGGAATAAATTAGACTGCATAATTATATAGCAATAGTTAACATGTAGTTTGGATCAGACAAACTATGTTAGAGGCTAATGGACAATCATGCATGTGAGTTAGAAGGGGAAGCACACAGAGATATTTGCTGAGAAAGGGTTTAAACGGATTACTAAGACTCATAGTTCAAAGTAGCCGGCTATCTTATTTAGCCGAGATTTTTTTGGAGGCTATAAAAGGCTATAGCTGGGCTATAGCGGGCTATTCCATTTAGCCTTTTTTCAAAAATTTGGAATATTTCAGTCATATCTTACCAAAAGAAGAAGAAAACTATGACTCAAACACGATTCATGATACAACTTATTCAACTATTCAGGGCAAACAAGTATTCAATTATTCAACTCACAAGTTTTATCTAATTATATTAAATGCAAATTCAGAAAACAAGAACTAAAAAAGAAAAGAGAAGAGAAATTCAAATTGCAGGAGGTTTAGCGGCTAAATTAGAGGCTAAATAGGGCTATAGCTGGCTATTAGAGGATTTTTTCTCATTTAGCCTATAAATGGCATAGCCGCAGCGGCAGGTCTTCCGAAAGGCTCTATTTAAAACTTTGCTAAGACTAGCATAATTGTACAACAACTAGAAGCAAGCAGTAGGTATAATAAGGATCGCAAATGAGCTACGAGGTGAAATGACATTGCTACAAGCCCCTATAAATCAAGAAAGAATGAAGAAAAATGTTCACCTGTTATTAGTCAACAATTTTTTGAGGGAACAAACAAATCGGCCTCAAACTTGACCCATAACCACACCAAAAAGTACAATGTACAAACCAGCAAATTAAGTGAAAAATACCCTCGAAGGAAAGGAAAGTAAGAAATTTTTTATTCTGCTACCACTAACAGATACTTACCTGCTCAATCAATACATCACAACAGCAAGTCCATGTGGACAAATCATATTATGTATTTTGCAGAAGTTCAACTCCATCGACTCCACCATCAATGCCCTTGTCTACAAGAAAAAGGAGTCAATGAACCAACAAGATTTAACGAACAAATCAAATAGATACGAGGGGAATTAATGTGATATTATATAAACACATAGCTGTAATTTCAGAAAAACAGTTCATTTTTGGTGCAGCATAGGGAATATATAAACAAAACCATATTTACTATCAAGTACCAAGAAATCGCAATAACATCATATACTGTTTCAGTTTAAACATGTATACTCGCTTGTATCATAAAATGAAGAACATGCACATATACTCGCTTATATCATAAAATGAAGAACATGCATGATTATTAGCAGATAGGAGAGAAAGTTAGCTTGGTCCATGCCAGTGCCATACTGGATAAAATAAAATATAGTCTCACTATTACTATTCATATTAAGCTTATCTTTAAATAAAATTTAGCCTGACTTCGCTAGCGCAAATGGACTGACCGCATACAGCAGGACTCTTGTAATGGTCAAAGGCTATACTCTAAATACCAAAGAAGCATATTGACATTAGAATTGGTTCAATCAAAGATTTAATTTAATTCTCTTCAGTTTCCAACCATTGAGTATCTCATCATAAGAAACATATATGCACTAATACCAGCTACTGTATACAGTTCTTGAATATGTCAACACAGGCGACAAATAAAGCGAATTCCGTTAATATACAAAGTATTTGCAAATCTCCTCAAAAATATTTTTCTATCAATCATTGCGTTCATTATTTTATTCTATGGACGTCCACAGAATAAGTAGATAATCTGTGTGCTACCTATGAACTCGAACTATATGATTCAACTAATAAACAGATAAACTGTGTGCTACCATCATACGAGAATATCAGATAGCTTAGTTATTTTTTACCTGCAGTATAGACAACTTCGTATGGATAAAACAAGAACCAGCCCTCGTCAGGTAGGGAAAGTTTCTTGAACTGTAGTGATTCAAGCTGGATTGTGAAGATGATTTTAGTTGTCCCCAGAAACACAATATTATTTTCCTCAGCGAACCCAACTATCCGCAGGTACTCAGTCTTCGGATTTAGGGAAAGCAGCTTGTCGAATTGAATACTTCTTCCCAACACCCATGAAGTAACCCCATCACTATCCTTGTCCTCGTCCATAACTGGGCGCAAAAGCCAGCTAGGAAGAGGAAACCAAGGCCACCACCATCTGCGGGCACAACCCACATATTGTTATCGCTGACAGCTTCATCCACTGGCACAGGTATCAGAGCTAGGCTTTGTCTGGCCAAATCAAATTCAACAATGATTGTTGGCAAAATATTCCCGGAAAACAACCAGTAAAGGGAGTCCCCAACCATCACAGAGGGCATGCCATGATAAATCCCGGTGAAATCAAGATTGTTATGGGTAGGATCACCGGGCGGATGTGGTTTTGTGATGAGATTGCCCCATACGCCGGTCTCTGACGAGTAAACGGAGGCGACTAACTGTGAATATTGGATGTCACTATTGCCAACCAAGACCACCTGGAAGTGGTGGTCTTCTCCAGAAGACCGAAGCACCGTCCCGTTTAGGCGTTGTTTACTTCTAGGGTATTTATGGGGATGAGAGGGGATTATTTCGTATCCCGGAAAATCCCCACTAGTCCGTTTACTTCTCCGGTTTTGAACGACATAATCCCGAGATATCCCCTCCCATCCCCATATTTTTTGCCTAAATTAAAAACTCTCCATCATACTAGTGTATTTTTGGGGAGGGGTATTTGAGGGGATTGGGTGAACACCAAATCCCCTCCCATCCCCATACCCATTGGGAAGAAAAATACGAGGGAAGTAAACAAGGCCTTAATGAGGTTTCCGTGTCATACCCCGGGGGAGTGCCTAGGCGGCACTGTTCGCTGGTGATGGGATCCCATACCAGGAGGTGCGTGTGTGATGAGTGGAGGATGAGCGCGAGTCCATGGCGGCATCCAAGGGGCCAGACGTCGCCGGCGGGGGAGATGAAGCGGCCTTGTGGGACGTGATTGGGGGCCTCGAGGGTAGGTTGGAAGAGGAAGCTGCGATAATAGCTGAAGTAGCCGAGGAGGGGAGGGCTGTGGCGGTGGTGTGCACGGAAGCGGCGGACGAAGTGGGGGTCGGAGACGAGGCCAAACCAGCGGCTGCAGACGGCCGATGCGCGCGGGAGGGAGGAGGGTAGCGGAGGGAGGCGGAGGAGGATTTTTTCGAGGAGGTCTTCGATCTCCAGCGGCTCTGCCGCCGGCGAGCTGGGGCGGACGCTGGCCGTCATGTCGTGGCTCATGCTGGATGTGGAATGAGGGGTGCTGCGCGTGCTGGTGACCTAAATTAACGAGAAAGTCCGCGTCATTTCCCTTCCTTTTCTCCTAGGAGGACTGGAGGAGTGAGCCCAGAAAACGAGAGAAGGCCCACGATAACAGAAAGCCCGCTACATTTCACTGCTCCGCTTCTCCTAAAAAAAAATATATGATCTCAACCCTGTATAACTGACATCAAGCTAGGATAAACCAATGTATGCTACACCATGTGGCATATATAACTAATCAAGGGTGAAGGCCGAGCTTGGATCATTGCTGGATATGAAGGTGCAGTACTACGTTTGGTAAAATCCTACACGCCCATTTATTTTGTTGCCATCTCCTCCTTGACGCTTAGCACCGAAGCGCAAGCAAGACGCATTTTCGTTTCCGACCTTCTCTATCTTTGTTGTTGTTCATCCATGGGTGTCCTGTCGAACAGGTTTTGCTCCAAACTGATCTCTCCATATTTTTCAGGCCTCCTACATTTTGTTTACAGTAGATTTTTGCCCGCTTTGTTTTAGGGTTGAGAAGGAGACCTTGAATGCAGGGGATCACATCTACTCGTGGAGGGCCGCGTGGGTTTACACGCATCATGGTGTGGAACGTTCTCGGTCGTACAAACTCTTATGCTTATATACTACCTCCGTTTAAAAATAAGTGTCTCACTTTTGTCTAGTAGATATATTTGTATCTAGATATATTTTAATTATAGATACATCTATATTTAAAAAATTGAGACACCTATTTTTAGACTGGGGAAGTAGTATACATATGTTTAGTTGTAGGTGATATATAAGAGAGTTCCTTACCCATGCGGGAATATATGTGGCCGATGATAAGGTGATCCACTTTACCGCTGGAAGGGGCTGGATAGTGGTTGGAGCTGAAAGAGTCATTGATCTTCTTCCTGGGAGTTATGTCCCTTCTAGGAGAACCTCGCCATGTTTGGTATGCAGAAGGTACCAACTGGAAGTCACCGCCGTCGCCGTCGCCGCCTCTGCCACCGCCACGGAGACAAATGCCAC
The DNA here is from genome assembly GCF_022539505.1 of Lolium rigidum. Classification (NCBI taxonomy): domain Eukaryota; kingdom Viridiplantae; phylum Streptophyta; class Magnoliopsida; order Poales; family Poaceae; genus Lolium; species Lolium rigidum. The sequence goes on from NC_061509.1 coordinate 40,353,573, forward strand.
AGACAAATAGTATGGCGTGCTCCTGCCTCAGTTGTTTCATGGTAGAGGGTCAGCTCTACCGCTTCGAGTATGGTGTCAGCAAGAGGTTTTTCTTTGCCAAGGTGAGAGGCGGGACGTGCACGCTTGCCACCGCCGATCCCGACGAGCTGGTTGTCCGTGACAGCTACTTGTTGAGGAATGGGTTCAGGTGGTACAACCTGATCAAGACCAATTGCGAGGACTTCGCGTTGTACTGCAAGACTGGTTTGATCGTGACCCAGCCAGGTAGCACCATGAAGAAAATGATCATTGGACAGAGCGGGAGCGGGCAGGTTGTCTCCTACATAGCTGGTACGGCTTCGATCATTTGTGGACTCGACCCAACGTTGTACTGTGTGTCAGCAGGTATGTAGGTGACATCGGTCAAAGTAGAAGTGGAGCACCTTCTTGCGTGAGCTCCTCCTTCCTATACTTTTTTCCTAATTTAATTTATATTCATTTGAGGGTTGGAAGGTAGATTCCTACACTAATATAACTAGTATATGACAACTATGGTTTGGATGGTCCGAAGCTTCCTACACCAACGAGTAGCAAGCCTCACATGCGCCGTGTTCCACGAGCAATACAACCCGGTGATATTTCTTGTTAACTGCTATGTAAAAGATTATAGGAATTAACTAGAAATATGATAACTTTCAAATCACCAAAGCTAAAATTGAGGATTGTTTTCATTCTGTAGATTTTTTCAATATGTGTCGATTGGTGTTGGTCATGATAGATTCCCTACCCAATGATTCTGCAATTTCGCTCATTTTTTCTGCTCAATTTTCAATGTCAATCTCGATGTAGAGTAAGAGGATAATCTGCATTTCGGTCGAGTCTTCACCGAACAATCTTGGTGAGGAGTAAGAAGACAATCTTCAATTCCAATATTGGTGTAGATTTTTTAAAAAGGCACACACTAATAATACACAGTCATAATACTATGTATGATGACAAAATAATTTTTGTGCTCAGTAATTTATATGTTAGCGAGATCATACAATGCATGTAGGCATCATAGAACTTGCAACTTATTCGATAGTAGCCTTTTTTTGACGGTGAACAGGAGGAGCTCTCCTTTTTCATTATATCAAGAGGGAAAACTGTACAATGGCAAGAGCCAGGGAAAGGCAAAGAAAAAAGGGCGAAAAATAACAGAAACAAAACCAACTACTCGTTGTGAGCGGCCTTCAGGTTTGCCAACGCATCTCTGATCTGGAAAATCAGATCTTTAGGTTTAGACGAGATATTCTCAAAAATTCGTCTATTCCTCTCCTTCCAAATATGCCACAGAGCATAGACAGCCACTGCGGCATGCTCTCTGCGAGACTTGCTCTTTCTGAACCTCGCTATCTTTTTCCACCATCCAAGAATGGAGGTAGATCGATTGCCAATATTAGCAACAGCGGCATGAGAAGCACAGAGACCATGCCAAACCTCCTTAGCAAAAGAGCATCCAAGGAATAGGTGGTAGGCCGACTCCAAGGTCTGATCACATAGGGAGCAGCGATCTTGATGAGGCCATCCTCTCTTTTGAAGCCTGTCAGCAGTCCAGAGTCGATTTTGAAGCAGCAACCATAGGAAAAACTTGATTTTGCCTTCGATCTTGACATCCCAAGCAGCTGCGAGAAGAGGTTGTGGTATCCGCCCAAAAAAGCAAGCAGAGTAAGCAGAAGCAGCTGTGTAATAGTTGTCTGATGCTTGTGTCCACGAAATCGTATCCTCGTTAGGGGAAAGGGTGATCAGTTGCAAGGAGTTCCAGAGAGAAACAAAAAGATCAATGAGCTCTGGAGAGTTTATGCGCTGCAATCCTTTCATCCATGTGCCATTGGTAAGCCCATCTTTGACGGTCAAATTTTTTCTCCACGCAAGCTTGAAGAGGCCAGGGAAGCTGTGTTACAAAGCAATGCCCTGATGCCAAGGATCTTTCCAGAAGAGTGCTTTAGCTCCATTCCCAAGCTTGAGGATAGTGCAAGCATGGAAGAGGAGCATGTCATCCGAGCTTACAGGGAGTGGAAGGCCATGCCATGGCCGGTCATCATTGTGCCAGTCAAACCAGAGCCAACGCAAACGAAGGGCTCTGCTGAAGGAACTTAGATCTTTGATTCCCAATCCTCCAAGGTGTTTGGGAGAGCACACTTGCCGCCAGTTAACCATACATTTTGCCCCAGAAGCATTTTCTTCTCCGCACTAGAGAAAATTCCTCCTTATTCTATCAATCTTCTTAGTCATCCATTTTGGAGGGTCAAAGATTGTGAGGAAATAGGTCATGGAGGAGGTGAGGACGGAGTTTACAAGGGTCAGCCTTCCTTTCCTGGACATTAATTTCCCTTTCCATGCCTTAAGCTTGCTTGCAATCTTGTCAATGTATATCTGACAGTCTATCTTCCTTGGCTTTCATGCGATCGAGAGGGAGGCCCAGGTAAGTGCAGGGGAGGGAGCCAATACTGCAGCCAGAATCAGCGATCAAGTCAGCCTGGTCCAGCATCTCACAACGAATGGGGAAGATGGTGCATTTGTTGATATTTATATGTGTAGGATAACGTTGCATAGAAAACAAAAATTTTCCTATCGCGAACACGCAATCCAAGCCAAGATGCAATCTAGAAGACGGTAGCAACGAGGGGATGATCAAGACTAACCCTTGAAGAGATTCCAAAGCCTATAAGAGTAGGCTCTTATTGCTGCGGTAGACGATCACTTGCCGCTTGCAAAAGCGCGTAGAAGATCTTGATCACGATCGCTTCCGGCGCCACGAACGGGCAGCACCTCCGTACTCGGTCACACGTTCGGTTGTTGATGAAGACGACGTCCACCTCCCCGTTCCAGCGGGCAGCGGAAGTAGTAGCTCCTCTTGAATCCGACAGCACGACGGCGTGGTGTCGGCGGTGGTGGAGAAGTCCGGCGGAGCTTCGCTAAGCGTGCGGGAACTATAGAGGAGAGAGGGGCGGCTAGGGTTTCGGAGGGGGGCGCCGGCCATCTAGTGGTGCGGCCACCTTGTGGTGCTTGAGGTGGCCGGCCCCCTCCCCTTGGCCCCTCATTATATAGGTGGAACCCCAAGAGGTGGTGTCCAAGTCTTCGAATAAGACCCGAACCAAAAACCTTCCATAGGAGGGGGGAAACCTAGCCAAGCTAGGACTCCCACCAAGGTGGGAGTTCCACCTCCCATGTGGGGGTGGCCGGCCCCCTAAGGGGAGTCCACTTGGGACTCCTCCCCCACTAGGGTTGGCCGGCCATGGAGGTGGAGTCCCATGTGGACTCCACCTTCCTTGGTGGTTTCTTCCGGACTTTTCTAGAACCTTCTAGAACCTTCCATAGAACCTTCCGCGACATTTTATTCACATAAAATGACATCCTATATATGAATCTTATTCTCCGGACCATTCCGGAACTCCTCGTGATGTCCGGGATCATATCCGGGACTTCGAACAAATATTCCAACTCCATTCCATATTCAAGAACTACCATTTCAACATCCAACTTTAAGTGTGTCACCCTACGGTTCGTGAACTATGCGGACATGGTTGAGTACTCACTCCGACCAATAACCAATAGCGGGATCCGGAGATCCATAATGGCTCCCACATATTCAACGATGACTTTAGTGATCGAATGAACCATTCACATACAATACCAATTCCCTTTGTCTCGCGATATTTTACTTGTCCGAGGTTTGATCTTCGGTATCACTCTATACCTTGTTCAACCTCGTCTCCCGACAAGTACTCTTTACTCGTACCGTGGTATGTGGTCTCTTATGAACTTATTCATATGCTTGCAAGACATTTAGACGACATTCCACCGAGAGGGCCCGAGTATATCTATCCGTCATCGGGATGGACAAATCCCATCGTTGATCCATATGCCTCAACTCATACTTTCCGGATACTTAATCCCACCTTTATAGCCACCCATTTACGCGAGTGGTGTTTGGTGTAATCAAAGTACCTTTCCGGTATAAGTGATTTATATGATCTCATGGTCATAAGGACTAGGTAACTATGTATCGAAAGCTTATAGCAAATAACTTAATGACGAGATCTTATGCTACGCTTAATTGGGTGTGTCCATTATATCATTCATACAATGACATAACCTTGTTATTAATAACATCCAATGTTCATGATTATGAAACTAATCATCCATTAATCAACAAGCTAGTTTAAGAGGCATACTAGGGACTTCTTTGTTGTCTATATATCACACATGTACTAATGTTTCGGTTAATACAATTATAGCATGATATATAAACATTTATCATAAACATAAAGATATAAATAATAACCACTTTATTATTGCCTCTAGGGTATATCTCCTTCAGTCTCCCACTTTCACTAGAGTCAATAATCTAGTTTACATTTGTAAAGATATAACACCTTGGCCTTCTGGTGCTTTATCATGTTTCGCTCACGAGAGAGGTTTTAGTCATCGGATCTGACATGCTCAGAACCGTATGTATTTTGTAATTCATTTGCGTCTCAACGCATCACTCATTTCCAAATGAGTCGGCATTAAATATGTTTGGTCTTCTGGTGGAACCTTAATTCCGCGGTCTGAAATATGTCACTAATATTGTCACACACAATATAGCTTCAAAGTTCGACTCGTCGGAAATACACCAAGTTCTCAAAGAACCTCTTGACTTAACATCCTTTGTCATTGTCAAAACAATGACATACTCTGCCTTCTTTTGTAGATTCCGTCACAATATTTAGAACTCTTCTAAATCTAGCATAGACAACTTCATTGTGCTACCTTTTAAACAACACTTAGTCTAATTTGAGATTGAAATTATATTTTATATGTGACAAAACCAATATCGGTGTAACACCTTACAGCGATTTGTTTGTCATTTCTTCATACAAAAATATATATATATCCTTAGTTCTTCTAAAGTACTCAAGGATATTCTTACTGTTGTCCAATGATCATCATATGTATCATTCTGGTATATGCTCATAACACTTTATAGCACATGATATCTGATTGTGTACATATTATTCGTGATCTATAATCACTCATGTGTTTTTACTCATTGAGTGTCAGATACACTCAAGTCTTGTTAAACCTTCACATGACAAGAACATTTTCTTAATATTTCTATATTGAACTACTTCAATATCCATCATATGTACTTTGACTTAAACTTATTTATGTGTTTCAATCTATCTTCACGGATCTTGACACTAAATTTGTTTCGATCCATATCCTTTCATTGAAGTTAATTCTCAATGAAACCTTTTTAATCAAGTATATAATTACATCATTTATAACCAACTATATGTCACCTACATAAAGTATTATAAATGTGTCTTAGCGCTCCCACTTAATTTCTTGCAAATGCAAGCCTCTTCATCGTCTCCGATGAAATCAAAAACTCTTTGACTATTTCATCCGGTGAAGTTTCCAACTCCGCAATACTTACTTCATCCAATTGAAGTTCGTATACCTATCTAGTATTCCACGGACCAGCAAAACTCTTGGTTGTATCTTGTATACACCTTTAATACATACTTCGATAAGTAATGTATTTTGCCATCCTACTAGCATATCTTATAAAAGAAATATGTAGTGATTACTAGAATAATCCACATAGACTATAAGCATTGCTACGGAAGATCTAATCTTATCGTAGTCAACTCTTTGAACTTTGTTGTAAACAATTTTTCAACAAGTCGAGCTTCTTCAAAGATATTTCATCTAAGTCTATAGATCCATTTACTTTCAAAAAGTATTCATCTATTATGGATTTCATGGTGCATGGTCATTTTAACGGAGTCAGGGCCCATCATAACTTCTTTGTTTGTAGTTGGTTTATCATTGTTCAAAATCAATCCTTTGTTCACAAATCATTTATTTGATCACAAAGTAAACCATACCTACATGGTTCAATATGTACTTCGATCTCCATGGCTAAAACACTTTGTAGTCATGGGAGCCATGATCGTCGTGGCCGCTTCCGAAACCAATTCTGATGCTGCGCTACTCTGATCATTATGCTCAGGTTCATAAACCTTATCAAATTATATTGTCCTCCCACTCAAATACTTCACTCGAAACAATTTCTCGGAAATAAGAAACATTGACAAAACCTTTTTGTCTTTGTCTCGTGGGAAGAATTCCCAATTAAATCTCTGGGATAACCAACAAAGACATTCATCCGATTTTGGTTGACTATTAGGGTTTATACCCATGCCATAACTTGTATGGTGTCATTTCAACGGATCATGATGATGCTCTATTCAGTGTAAAAGCGGTAGTCACTAAAGCATAATCCACAAAAATATAATGGCATCAATATTTTATCTCATCATTGATCCAACTAGGTTTGGATACATCTCTCGGATACTTCATCATCACTATGATACTCCAAGAAATGTGAGTTGTAGAACAATTTCATAACTCTCTTAGATGTTCGCTAAAACTAGTAATTCAAATATTTCCACTATGATCCAATCATAGATATTTGACTTTTCTATTACGATGATTTCTACTTCATGCTGAAATTTATTTGAATCCATTCAAATGTTTCAAACTTCTTCCTTATCGAATATATCCACATATATATACTCAATTCATTGTTTGAAGTTTTCATGAAGTATAAGAATCTCCCGCACACAACTATGCCCGATGATCCATATACATCATCATGTATGTTTCCACTAAGTTAGTTGCCCGTTCAAAACTTGGCCTATGAACGGTATTTTAGTCATTCTCTTTTAGAAAAGATTTGCAAGCGCCAAATGATTCAAAAAATCAAATGACTCCAAAAATCCATTTGCATGGAGTTTCTTCATGCGTTCCTTTCCAACATGACCTAAATTGCGGTTCCACAAATAAGTGGAATTCAAATCATTTGCCTTATGGCATTTTAGCGTCAGTGTTATGTATGTGTGTTTCACCATTAAGATTTATAATAACTTATCCATCGTACATGGAGTAATGTCATAATTTAAACAACTCATTGTTTTCATTTGACTAGAGCAAAATAACAATTATTAAGTTCTTTATTATAAATTCTAAGAGCTAGATAGAATGCCAACGATGAACATAATAACACTTTATTTTTGTTCCAGGCGTGCATTCCTATCATATTCCTTGTCAGTCACTTAGGCCATTGAATTCTTGTATTGCGTTGTTTTTGTATGACACTTCATACCAACCAATATAGTACTAATACCCAAGAATTTCATAGTGTGACCTAACTAGGAATACAATCATAACATGTATATCATTTATATATACCTGAGCTAGACTTTCTAGTCTTTTCTTTCTTTCTGCCAAAATATCTTTTGCAGTTTCTCTTTTAGCTTTCCTCATTATTCAGAAAAACACTTCAACATTAATAACTTCTAGGTTTGTTGGTCTGATACCAATAACCTTGAGGTTCTTATTTTGAAGTTGATCATCATATGACAAGTGTTCCGGATTTCACTATTAGTAACCTTCTAATATGATGAACAATTTCACTCATAATTTTATCCATCATATCATGACGACTTTCCGAGACCATGTCTGTACATGCTAGGCTCGTAAAGTTTTAACCTTTGTATTTGCATGTGCAAATCTAGCTTGCACCCGTTGTATGCACACGTAGAATCTATCACACCCGATCATCACGTGATGCTTCGAAACGACGAGTCTTAGCAACGGTGCATATTAAGGATGGTCACTTCATGGATATGCGAATATCGTTAGTGCCCCAATAGTTGGAGGATTGTGACGCCTTGCGTCTTCAACCTTCGTACATTCCCATAAAACTTATGAGTTCATGTAGTCTCACCAAATTATATTCTATCATCTTGCAATAAGGTCTTAGATATCACATATATCTCATACCTTGATTATTTCTGAAAACTAAATTTTCAGCTCCTTACTTTTCAAACAAATTTGAACTTCAAGTTTCACGGAGACAAGATAACTTTAGGTACTAATTGAAACCATATCTCTTTGAATCAACAATGTGAGGTTTACTAAAAGTTTGTAATAGGACTTAATCAATTCTTTATTCTTTAACAATACGGTACCAATCCGTAAAGTTTCTTGTCAGATTTTAACAGTATTTCTATCTCAATTACAAGACTAGCGCATGGTAGAAAACGGATGCCAATACTACAAAATTAATTCAAAATACTACTCAGACTATGTTTATGATAATTAGTTCATGTTTTAATCTAATTACTAATGAACTCCCACTTAATACAACATCCCTCATAGTTGTTAAGTGGTACACGATCCAAATCCACTACATCAAAACCGATCATCACGTGAGATGATGTAGCTTCAATGGTGAACATCAACATGTTGATCATATCATCCATATGACTCGTGTTCAACCTTTCGGTTTCCGTTGTCCCGAGGCCATGTCTCGTACATGCTAGGCTCGTCAAGCAAACCCAAGTATTCCGCGTGTGCAACATGGCTTACACCCGTTGTATGTGAATCGTTGAATCTATCACATCCGATCATCACGAGATGCTTTGAAACGACGAACTGTTACAACGGTGCATACGAGGGAGAACACTTTATTATCTTGATATTAATGTGAGGGATCATCTTATAATGCTACCGTCGCGTTCTAAGCAAAATAAGATGCATAAAGGATTAACATCACATGCAATTCATATGTGATATGATATGGCCCTTTAGTCTTTGCGCCTTCGATCTTCATCTCCAAAGCACGGACATGATCTTCATCATCAACGGGCATGATCTCCATCATCGTCGGCGTAGCGTCAAGGTTCATGGCGCCGCTTCATGGTTGTTCACCTCATGTAGCAACTATTACAACTACTTTGAAATACTACTCAACATGAAATTTAAAGACAACCATAAGGCTCCTGCCGGTTGCCACAATACAATAATGATCATCTCATACATATTCATCATCACATTATGACCATATCACATCACCAAACCCCGCAAAAACAAGTTAGACGTCTCTAATTTGGTTTGCATATTTTACGTGGTTTAGGGTTTTCGAGTAAGATCTAATCTACCTACGAACATGAACCACAACGGTGATACTAGTGTTGTCAATAGAAGAGTAAGTTGAATCTTCACTATAGTAGGAGAGACAGACACCCGCAAAGCCTCTTATGCAATACAAGTTGCATGTCGAACGAGGAACAAGTCTCATGAACGCGGTCATGTAAAGTTAGTCCGAGCCGCTTCATCCCACTATGCCACAAAGATGCAAAGTACTCAAACTAAAGATAACAAGAGCATCAACGCCCACAAACCATTGTGTTCTACTCGTGCAACCATCTATGCATAGACCTGGCTCTGATACCACTGTAGGATAACGTTGCATAGAAAACAAAAATTTTCCTATCGCGAACACGCAATCCAAGCCAAGATGCAATCTAGAAGACGGTAGCAACGAGGGGATGATCAAGACTAACCCTTGAAGAGATTCCAAAGCCTATAAGAGTAGGCTCTTATTGCTGCGGTAGACGATCACTTGCCGCTTGCAAAAGCGCGTAGAAGATCTTGATCACGATCGCTTCCGGCGCCACGAACGGGCAGCACCTCCGTACTCGGTCACACGTTCGGTTGTTGATGAAGACGACGTCCACCTCCCCGTTCCAGCGGGCAGCGGAAGTAGTAGCTCCTCTTGAATCCGACAGCACGACGGCGTGGTGTCGGCGGTGGTGGAGAAGTCCGGCGGAGCTTCGCTAAGCGTGCGGGAACTATAGAGGAGAGAGGGGGCGGCTAGGGTTTGGGAGGGGGGCGCCGGCCATCTAGTGGTGCGGCCACCTTGTGGTGCTTGAGGTGGCCGGCCCCCTCCCCTTGGCCCCTCATTATATAGGTGGAACCCCAAGAGGTGGTGTCCAAGTCTTCGAATAAGACCCGAACCAAAAACCTTCCATAGGAGGGGGGAAACCTAGCCAAGCTAGGACTCCCACCAAGGTGGGAGTTCCACCTCCCATGTGGGGGTGGCCGGCCCCCTAGGGGAGTCCACTTGGGACTCCTCCCCCACTAGGGTTGGCCGGCCATGGAGGTGGAGTCCCATGTGGACTCCACCTTCCTTGGTGGTTTCTTCCGGACTTTTCTAGAACCTTCTAGAACCTTCCATAGAACCTTCCGCGACATTTTATTCACATAAAATGACATCCTATATATGAATCTTATTCTCCGGACCATTCCGGAACTCCTCGTGATGTCCGGGATCATATCCGGGACTTCGAACAAATATTCCAACTCCATTCCATATTCAAGAACTACCATTTCAACATCCAACTTTAAGTGTGTCACCCTACGGTTCGTGAACTATGCGGACATGGTTGAGTACTCACTCCGACCAATAACCAATAGCGGGATCTGGAGATCCATAATGGCTCCCACATATTCAACGATGACTTTAGTGATCGAATGAACCATTCACATACAATACCAATTCCCTTTGTCTCGCGATATTTTACTTGTCCGAGGTTTGATCTTCGGTATCACTCTATACCTTGTTCAACCTCGTCTCTCGACAAGTACTCTTTACTCGTACCGTGGTATGTGGTCTCTTATGAACTTATTCATATGCTTGCAAGACATTTAGACGACATTCCACCGAGAGGGCCCGGAGTATATCTATCCGTCATCGGGATGGACAAATCCCACTCGTTGATCCATATGCCTCAACTCATACTTTCCGGATACTTAATCCCACCTTTATAGCCACCCATTTACGCAGTGGTGTTTGGTGTAATCAAAGTACCTTTCCGGTATAAGTGATTTATATGATCTCATGGTCATAAGGACTAGGTAACTATGTATCGAAAGCTTATAGCAAATAACTTAATGACGAGATCTTATGCTACGCTTAATTGGGTGTGTCCATTATATCATTCATACAATGACATAACCTTGTTATTAATAACATCCAATGTTCATGATTATGAAACTAATCATCCATTAATCAACAAGCTAGTTTAAGAGGCATACTAGGGACTTCTTTGTTGTCTATATATCACACATGTACTAATGTTTCGGTTAATACAATTATAGCATGATATATAAACATTTATCATAAACATAAAGATATAAATAATAACCACTTTATTATTGCCTCTAGGGTATATCTCCTTCAATATGCAGCCCCGAGGTTTTTCCAAAGAAGGTCAGGATGTCAAAAACACTTTTAACTTCCTCTTTAACAGGGTTAAAAAATAAGGCTGCATCATCGGTGTAGAAGCTCGTGCACATTTTGTCGGTTTGCTCCGAGATATTGGAGAGGATTCCAACGGCTGCAGCATTCTTGAGGATTCTGTGCAAAGGCTCCAAAGCCAATATGAAGAGCATGGGAGCTAAGGGATCGCCTTGCCTTAATCCACGGCGATGGGTGAAAGGCCGTTCAGAAGCACTCTTGAAGAAGCAGATGAGAGCAATAAGAAAATAATTCTTCTCCATTTCTCCCCAAAACCGAAAGCCTGCAAAGCCTCAAGCAAGTAGTTCCAATGGATAGAATCAAACGCTTTGGCAAAATCAAGCTTCATGAAAAGCAAAGGATTTTTCTTCTTATGAGCTTCTTTGATGACTCCTCTCACAAAGACAAAATTATCATGGATGGATCTCCTTTTAATAAAAGCACTTTGATTGGAGCTTATCATCTTGCGAAGTTCGAGCGCTAATCTAGTGGCCATAAGCTTCCCAAAGATCTTTGAAAAGCTGTGCATAAGGCTAATTGGCGAAAATCCAAAGCATTGTCAGCATTTTGGGTTTTTGGAATGAGAGTGATATTGGCTGAGTTCAACAGGTTCCAATTTCTTCCATGAAAAGAGAAGGCTTGATTCACCGCCTTAAGCAGATCCGGATGTATAATCTCCCAACATTTTTTATAGAAAAGTCCAGTGAAGCCATCTGGCCCTGGAGCTTTCTCCTAATATAGTCCAAAAATAGCTGACTTTAGCTCCTCAATAGTGAAAGGAACCTCCAGGTGCGCAAGATTTGCTGGAATAATATTCAAAGCAGCCCAATTTAAACCCACATGTCTATGTCCAGTAGTGCCAAGCAGTTTAGCAAAATGCTGATGTAGAATGTTTGCTTTGGCCTCATGATCCGTGACCTCAATGCCAATATCAGACTTTAGAGCAGGAATGTGGTTTTTTCTTCTCCTTCCATTTGCTTTAAGGTGAAAAAACCTTGTGTTAGCGTCTCCAGCTTTGATCCAGGATAGTCTAGCCCTTTGCTTCCATCTGGATCTTTCAACAGCAGCAATACCAAGTAATCTGGCTTTGAGGAACCGTCTTAGCAATCTTTCATCCGTTGAGAGTTCCCTTTCTTCTTGAGCAAGGTCAAGCTGAAAGATAACCTCATTGGCAATATCTTCCTGCAATCTAGTTTCCTTTTGGAGATTCTTATACCACTTCTTTAGGCCGGCGGCAGTTCTGGACAGCTTAGTGTGTAACTTGCGGACAACATCATTGGACGATACCGGCTTGGTCCATGATTTCTTGACAATATCTAAGAACCCATGACAAGATGCCTAGCAGGCCTACTCGCCGCTCCAAATAGGTAAACGAACACTTTGCTTTCGGGCAATAGAGCCATACTACTTATAGCACATCTCATAGTTCATGTGTTACCTTGTTGGTAGAACTATCTCCACATCCTCAAACTGAACACTCATCATGCCACTAATCCAATATAGTTTGTAGAATGTGAAAAGTAAAGAAAAAAATCGATATACATATATCAAAGAACAATTCAAATAGTTCAGAAAACAAAACAAAAAAATCATACGTTGTGCTTCATCAATGCTAATCTTTAAGATGAGCTTTCATCAGTATTTTCCTTGTTAAGCTCACCTAGCAAACACGGAGTATACACAAATGACTCATCTATGTTATTTGTGTGGGCCTGGTAGTAACTTCTTGGACGTGAATTCCCCAGGTATTGAACCTTTGAGTTATTCAAATGATAAGCCACCACACCGAAGACATCAGTCAAATAAACAACTTCCTTGTAAGGGTGGAATCCAAGAATATGAAAGTGCTTGTGGTAGATCTTAGGACCACGTTTAATTGTAAAAAACCCATCATCATCAGAATCCCACTCAAATCTCTTTTTTGTCGGAGTTTCCGCCGAAGCATCTTCCTCAAGCATCAGACACATCGTGTACCATCCAATGTGCATCCATCGGGCGATCATATCGATCATATTTCATTAGGTGTTGGGCTAAGGGTACAAGGTCATCTTGATACTTCAGTATCCACTCCATTCGTCCACTTGACTCATCGAGGATCCAAATCCGTAGTCGCTCGGGCACTTCGACTATTCCAAAGTACACCATATCTTGTGATCTCCCTAGATATGGCTTTATGTATCTCTTTCTCTCATTGTATGTTGGCACACTAACCACTTGGTATGTACCGTTGGATAATGAAAGCCTGAAAAAATTTAATCATATCTTACGAGTCATATGGTATTTGCTTAAACTAATCATTTTTCACTTACAATTAATTATAGTAACAAAAAGAAAATACTTCATCCGATTTATATTAATTGACCTAATTTTATCTAGATGCATATGTATCTAGTCAATAAACGCATCTAGATACATATAAAGTTGAATCAATTAATTTAAATCGGAGGAGGCAGGAAAGTATAATACGAATATTATACTAAATCAATATAGGTCTACTTTCATGTATATGAAATTATGAATAAGAAAAATAAGGAAGTGGTGTGAGAGGATCGATCTGTGCATGTAAGGTACCTCAAAACAAAAGAACCTCGGCAGTGCACGTAGAGTGCTCCTTGGAAAAAGACCCCGTAGCGCTGGCAACCCCAACAGGTCGGGTCGGCTTGATGCAGGAGCAAGCTCCGAACCGTTCCCGCCGGCTCGCCTTGCCGGAAGAAAGCCCTCTCCTCCCACTGACCAGTCCTCGATGAGAAGACGTCCAGCCTCCACAAATTCGGTGGCCATTCCGATTCCAGCAACCGTCGGCTCGTGTCGTCATCTACGAACGGTGGCTTCTCCATCCCCGGCGGCGCGGCGGGGACCACTATCAACTCGTAGTGCGGCGACACCGCCGGATCGAACGCGAGGTACACACTGCTGTAGCCCTCCCGCTGCCGCTGTAGGCGAGGGATGAGCGTCCACCGCCGCGTCGCCGGGTTGCAGACGCAGAGCTCGATGGTCATGTCGCAGAGGAGGAGGCCGCCGCTGTGGTCCAGGACCGACCACCAGAAGCGCAGGCGGTCGTCGTCGGGCAGGAAGTCAAGCATGGCGTCCACGGTCCGGGAGGAGGTGGGGCGGGCGAAGAGGTGCGGCCGGCCGTGATCGACGTAGTTGATGAAGAGATGCCGTGCACCTTGCTGCTGTACGTTCTCCGGCACGGCCGCGCCGCGCCGAGGAGGCTCGACGCAGGCACTAAGCGGCGGGCGGCTCTCGTCAACATGGCCATGGGTGGACTCACGGCGGCGGCGCCGTAATCGATCGATGGGGTGGAAAGATGGATTGATCGCACCGGATCAAATATTGAGCCGGTTGTACATGGGCTCGGTCTGTCTAGGCATGCGTTGCTGTACTAGATCGGGAGGGCCACTCGATGAGCCCAAGTGGACCTGAACGAACCATGAAATGGAATCTAGTTATACTCAGTTTAACTTTGTGTCGTACCTTGTTCGGAGTGTGCTCCGTAGAGTTGAACGATATGGTTTAAAATGGTTCTCTGTTTTTATTAGGTACTAGGACAAAGCCCGTGCTTCGCTACGGAGCAAATTGTAAGTCTATTCCGGTTGGTGTCATCCAGGACACAAGCATCGTCCTTTTGCTAGCACCACCGTCCATGGGCAATGTTACATAGCTATGTCGTACACGCATACATATTTCTTCCGTCCCTCTTTTATTGTCCCCATTGCACCACTCATCAAGAATTTATGATGTTCGAAAACAAAAAAATTGTTAAAAGAAACAATCTTCTTTTCTACAATGGGATGTTTTTTTATTAAATATTTTATGATGGAAAAAAATCTGCAACCTGGTTAGAAAAGCCGCGAACACCTCCTCCGCACATAAAGGAAGACAAAGATATCATTAGGGTTGGAGTCAAGGTACAGATGCATGGCGCCCATTTGATGTTAGTTTTGGAGAAGAAAACTTATACTAAAAGTTGCTAGGAATATTTTAGAACATATTATTGTGATGTGGCATTATACCAGAACACAAGTACGATAATTTTCGCTATTTTATGTAGAATTTTGAACCTCAGTTATTCAGATACATGATATGTTGAATTAAAAAAGAAACTATCAAAAGAATATAGAAAGACCCGGTGTTGGCTCTCGATCAATAATCCATGTAAAAAAAATCCAAATCCATGACAAAAAATATTATGAATACACTCCGATCCAAATTTGCAGGTCTCGAAACAATTCTTATTATTACTGAGAACAGATTGAAATGGGAAAAAAATGAACCGGCGCACTCTAAAGACGGTTATACCAGCAAAGAGCCAAAGACTGAAGGTATGCACAAACTGAACAATTTTGTATAATACTCCAGGTCGCCCACAATCTCCGGGATTGACCGGACGATCTTCATCTTGAGTCGGGGCGATGCTACCAAGAGCACCTTGGCGAGGTTGGTTACAAAAGCATAGGTAGATGTCCACCCCAGATCAAATCACTGCATCCAAGCGAGCCTCTCCCTAGACTTCGTGGGAGTGATCCAGCTCCAGCACTGCGGCGTGTCGCGCCATGAACAGTGTCCTCCCCGTTAGCATGTAGGGCACAACGCAAAGGTCTTCGTGGATGTCGACGTCTGCATCGCTCCTCCTCGGAGAGAGGCTGGAGGGCGCGGGGCAGGCTGAGAGTATGACACAACGCAGAGGTCTTGGTGGTCGCCGACTTCTGGGCGGCGATCTTGGTTGGGCTTGGGTTCCAGCTCTATCTGATCCTCGATGAAAGATACCGCTCACGATTCACGAAAATTGATCAGGTCAAAATCAAGTCAGGTACGGGCAGAGAGTAGTAGAGAGCACTGGTTTGGGAGGATCAGATCACTGATGTCTTCCAGCACCGACCTATAATCGTGTGGCCGCACCCTCTGACCGTATATGCACCAAGGAGCCCTGGCTAGCTAGGATGTTTTATTTTGATCGGACTGGCCGTGCGTACAAGGGAGCCCTGCACCTGCTTGCTGTTTTGACTCCATGTCTCCATGTCTCCATTGGACTCTGCTCGTGCGTGTCAATGTGGGCTTCGCTGACAGCGGACTACGTATGGAGGAAACGGAGCCTATTCCGATCGACCATTGTAGAAGTATGCCAGTATCTCTGCCAGGGATCAATTGATGGCTGCTGCAGCAGCTCTGCTAGGGATCTCTTGACCCGCGGGGCGAAAACCCGTAACATCGGGCGGTGGACACGGCTTCGGCTAATAGGTCCAAGTCTGCATCACCCACGTCCATGCCAAGCGCGAAGAGGAGGTCTCAGCCCCAGACATGGCCATCCCTTCCTCCCCAAAGCAAAGGCGACCACTAGTAGAAAAATGGGCATCCATCTAAGCCATAAATACCGGTTCCCTTACGAACCGGTACTAAAGGGGGCATTAGTACCGGTTGCACTAGTAGACCTTTAGTACCGGTTCGTAAGGACTTTAATACCGGTTCGTGACACGAACCGGTACTAAAGACCTTAGTACCGGTTCGTGTCACGAACCGGTATTAAAGGTTTTCTGCTCCCCCACGCAGCTCCAACCCCCCCCCCGTGGATCGCCTTTTTGACACTGTAAAATAGAAAAGAAAATGATAGAAAATTCAAAAAATAAAATGTTTTCAGATTCTTGTATGTTATGCAACCTACTATTAGGGAAAATTAAAAAAATTGAATTTTCACTTTTTTTGCAAAAAAGTTTTGAAAAATGGTAAAACGGTAATAACTTTTGCATACGACGTCGAAAAAAAACGTATAATATATCAAAAAAATCCGTGGAAAAAGTTACATCCGATTTCACCAGGGTTTACCCGGTTAGCCAATTTTTAGATTCTCAGAATTCCAAATGAAAATATGAAAGCAGGAAGATTTTAGGTTTTTCCCAAAAATTTAGAATTTTATATTTTCTTTATTTTTTAAAAATTAAAAATAATAATTATAAGATTTTTTGAATCCCAGAATATTACTATTACTTTTAGAAAATTATAAGATTTTCAAATTTTCAGGTTTAAGGTTTGGCAAAAAAAATATTAAATTTTTTAAAAATAAATAAAAATAATACAAATTAAAAAGTTAATTTTATTTATTTATTCAACATTATTATTACATCATTACTTTTGTTTATTAAAAAAATTATTTGCAATACAAATAATAAAGAAGTGTGACATTGACCAACATGTTAATAGGATTGATATGATAGTAGTATCAACAACATGCGCGCGAAGCACTTGGAAGTGGGACTGAAAGGAACCCTGAAGTTAAGCGTGCTAGTGTTGGAGTAGTGTGAGGATGGGTGACCGACCGGGAAGTTTGACCAAGGGTAAGTAATTGACTAGAGATTAAGTGTAGTTAGAGACTAACGGAAATATTAGAAATTGTGAAAAAAGGGAGTGAAAAAAATGGATAAAAAAATTAAACGAAATAGCATTTTTGTGAAAAAAAATAAAAAAAAGATCACCAGGCTCGCGGGGACCTTTAGTACCGGTTCGTAAGGAACCGGTACTAAAGGTGGGAGGCCTTTAGTGCCGGATAATTAGTACCGGTTCCAAAACCGGTACTAAAGGCCCTTTGGAACCGGTACTAAAGGGGGGTTTTTCTACTAGTGGACGGGGAAACGCACAGCCTTCGATTGGATCATCGATGCCAAACGCGCGCCGGCCGAACCCGTTGTACCAGATGACGTCCATTGTCTAGAGAGATCGGTGGCGGGCCTCGACTCTTTTTTATGGGTGCCTTTGGCTTGATGAACGGACAACGCAGTCCATGTCGAGCTCCATGGCCGCGTGCTTTAGAGAGTCTACCACGGCCGTGGTGCTCCGGGACTCCCTCCCGATCGGTTTCGTTTTTTATTTCTACCACGATCAGCTAGGCGGCACGGAGACGTACGAAAGTGTATTAGGTGATGGACGAAAGCGCACATAGACGGACCAAACCGCGGAAACATTAGCTCCTTTATTATTAGGTATATATAGGTATAGATATAGAAAAGAGGATATATTAAGCAGCTTGGGTTACATGGAGGTCAAGCTCAAGGGCATGTGTTACACACTCCGGTCTAGAACCTAACCACATATCAGATTGAGCTCCTGCTCTTGCGAAGTTTGCAAGACAGTGACTAACACTAACTTATGAATGATCCACTTTTACAAAGAAAACATTCCTAGAGAGTTAAGAATCCACCACTAACCGCCGCCGCCGCCGCCGGGGCAAAGACCCTCGGGGCTTGGCGGCGGCGGGGCCTTTCCTCGCCGACGTGGGGGACGGCGGACGGGCTCTCCCCTCCTCGACGCAAGCGGCGGCGGATGGTGATGGGCGGCGGCGGCTCTTGTGCTGCGGTCCCCCCCCCCCTCCCGTAGGCTTCCACCCGCAGCACACCGGCAGGGGCTGGTGGTGGGCGGCGGCCAGGCCCCCGGTCTGCGCCATGCCCTCCTCCCCCCCCGCCTCTCGTCGGTGCGTGGAGGCGATGTCGGGCTTCTTCTGCGTCACGAGGGCGCCCGGGGCAGCAACCTTGGGTTCGACGGAGGAGGTGGCTCTCTTCTACGCCGGAGAGGGTCGTCCTGCGGTTGGTGGTGGTGGATCTTTTGACCTATCACCGCGATCCAGCGGCGGGATGGAGTGGCATGGAAGCCGGTGATGGTGTCGCCGGTAGAGGGTTGGATTGGCCAGCCCGGGATGGTCGCCGACGTGGGGGTCCGACCTGTATAAAGGCGGCGGTCCTAGGGCCTCTCTTATGTGAAGAGGAGGACCTACCGGAGGCCTGGACTCGTGATCTGGCCGGTGGGTTGAGTTCCGGAAGGCTCCGCCGGTGAATGTAACAGTGCTTTGCTGGATCGGAGGTATTTGATCGTGCACACCCATGCTTTTATTCCAACTGATTGGTTCTGGAGGGAGCGGCGTGAATCTCTTTTTCTGTGTTGACATCAAGTGACTATGAATCCATGATGAAAGTCGGAAGAAGAGAATTTCATGAAGGCCGGAGGGGAGGACTAGCTAAGGGAGGTTCAAGTCTCCGCGTTGTTGGGAGGCTTGCTTGGTGTTCCGACTTCACAGCAGCGGTATGAAAGTGGGGGCGACAACACAGGTGAAGTGCAGAGTCCTACCTTTCAGGGTGAAAACTCAAGGTCTGGCCTTAACTGGTTGTGCCTGGCAATAGCTTTGGTGGAGGCATTGTTTTGAGAGCGGAGACTATCTTCAGGGTGAAAACCTAAGATCTTTGATCGGGCGACGATGGTATTTGAGCACTATTCCCTTGTTGGAGGCATCGTTTTTTGGTGTTGTCTTGGTGATAGATGTATTGTTGTTGTTAGACCCGAGATACTGTAGCGGGACTTTTGTTTCTTACTTTTCTTTTTCTTTTTTTGGCTGTGTGCATCCGTAGCGCCATTTGTGTGCATCTGTAGCGCCATTAGGGTGGTGCGTTGTTGCAGAGGTGGGTGTAATTGGTATCTTCTTGATATTAATATATTCCTTTTATCGAAAAAAATAATCCACCACTACCATGATCGACGCTGGGTAGTTTCTCCCTAGTGATTGCATTCGAGTCTATCTATATGCACCAATCGGTTCCATTTTCACAAAAAAAAAAAAACATGCTTGCTTGGAAGGCATAATAGGAAATGAACCACGTGGTTAACTGAGAGGGCCAACAATATGGAATTAATAGAAGCAAGTTTAGTCTCTCTTCATGCCAGTTGGAATAATGTCTACTGAAACCAGATAACATACACAAAATAGCTACTTCAGATGAGTTCACACTTCAAGGTCCACCAGGGCATGCTAATTCCTACGAGATCACTTCATCCTTGACCAGGGGATGATATAGAAAGGGTCAATTTCACAGGTTCCATGCAGCATACAGAATGAAATGGAAGAACATACAGAAAATAATCCATTTCTGCATCTCAGCCACCGGAAGTTAACTATATACCTGCGGAGCAAAAGATGCCATCAGTCAAACCGATTCCTAATATTCATTCATGGAAAGTATGTTAAACACCTCACAATTTTTGTATGATTCAACCGATAAATATTAGCTTCAAATTATCAAGATTGTGCCGAAAGGTCAAAAGCTTCATCATCTAAGCATTAATGGAAAAAAAAAACTAGCATTAGAAACAGGGAAAGGCAACATGAAGACAGTAAATCTGTAGTGGCAAACCTTCCAACTCCAAATGGTAGCACATTCTCAAGTTTTTGGCTAACTCTAGTTTCAGTAGAGGTTAAAAGTGGTTCAAATAACTCACTGGAACATCCTAGTTTATCAAATATGTTGAATTTTTCTTTATTATTATGGAAGTATAAGGGGCTCATGGAGTAACAGAGCAGAAATGTACGAGATATATAGTCACTAGCAAATCAAATTCATGTTGTCAAGCCTGAAGTAAAGGTCGCCATCATTGTTTTTTACTCTCCACTGTAAAAACAAAACACTAGCACATACTTATGAAGAAAGCGATGTTTCAGTCATACCAACCTTATCATGTGTTCTGTATAAACTATTAAATATTCATAATGACCGAAATGGAAGAAAATCAGAATGCACATAAACCATAAAAACATCCAACATGTAGTTTGAATCATACAAACTATACTGGAGGTTATCTGACTTAATCATAAATAGAGATATGTAACCTATCCTCCTAGCTTAACATAATTGTACAACAATAAGAGAGAACTAGGTATTACAAAGATCCTGAATGAGCAACAATATGAAATGTGTTTCCCTAAATAAGCAATAAAATAAAGTGGCAAGTCGATATTAATAATGGAAGTTCGAAGCCAAATGCGCACGAGTTTTAAGTTATCAATTATTTTGCATTGAGGGAACATCAAACACATGATCCTCAAACTTGAACTCATAAGCACAGAAAAAAACCCAGATGTATTGAAGCATCCAGAAAAGGTAAAAGAAAAATAGCATAAGAGGAAAGGAACACATTTCATTCTGCTACCACCGATAGATAGTTACCTGCTTGATCAAGACATCACAATAGCGTGTCCATCTTGACAAATCATTTTATGTTTTTTGGAAGTTCAGCTCCATCATGCGCACCACCAATGCTGTTGTCTACAAACATAAGAAGTCAAGGAACCAATAAGATTCCAACGAAAAGCCAAATAGATACGAGGGGGGCATAAATGAGATATCAAAATAAACACATAGCTGTAATTTCATATAAAACCAATTGAATCTTGGTGGGACAATAAGAACAGATAACAAAACCATATCTACTACTATTTAATACAAATAATATTACAGTGTATACTCTCTTCTGTTTAATTATATAGTATATGAATATACTCGCTTATCTCATAAAATGAACAATGATGCACAACAATTAGCAGATCTGAAGGGAGAAGTCACCTTAAATTAATCTTAAGTATGTCCATGCCATCTCGGATAAAACAAAATATTCTTGTAATAATAAATTCTACAAATAAAAGTGATCATGACTATTTATATTTAGATAAATGTAGCCTGGATACTGCAAAATGGAAATGCCACATACAACAGGACTCTTCTAAAGGTCAAAAGTTACAGTGTAAATATCACACCATGTGTTCGACATGTGAATTGATTCAACCAAGTTTTTTAATATAGCTGTCCTCAGTTTCCGACCATCGAGTATATCATCGTTAGAAATACCTAAGCAGCAAGTTATGCACTAACACTAGCTATATTATACAGCTCTTGAATAAGTCAACAGACAGGCAACAATCAAATTTAGTTCCAATAATGTACAAATAATTTGCATGTATACCTCAAAAAATATTTTTTCTATCAATCATTGTATTCTGTTTTATACTAGGCACACCCATAGATTAAACAGCCAAAGTGTTGGTTACCTTAGACTTGAACTATATAATTCGAAACTAGTAATAAGAGAGTATCAGATAACTTGGTCTAGTTATACCTGCAGTATAGACAACTTCAAATGGATAAAAGCCATGCCAATTGTTGTAGTCGAAAACTTTCTTGAACTGCAATGATTCCAGCTGGACCGCGAATACGCCAGTCGATGTCCGTAATAACACCACATTATTGTTCTCAGCAAACCCGAGGATGAATGGGTGCTCTGTCGCCCATTCTAAAAGTAGCTTGTCCAGCGCAATAGTCCTTTCCAGCAGCCACGAATTAGAGCATCTCCAGTCGCGTCCCCCAAACCGTCCCCCAAAGGGATTTGGGGCGCGCCGGACAAAAAAAGCGTTCCAGCCGCGTCCCCCAAAGCCCTTTTTTGTCCGGCGCGCCCCCATTCGGTGTCCGGCGTCCCGAGCCCGTCCCCGTCCCACGGGGACGCACCGGGCACGCCGGACACAACGAAATGAGAGGCGAGGAGGCGCGGGGCCGACCCGTCGGCGGCTCGGACGGTCAACCGCCACATACGTAGCGACGGTGCAGCTTGACGAGAAGCGGAACCGTCGCATTGGCAAGCGCGTCGACGACGCGCCAACCCCGCCGGAATGGAGCGCCGACTCCTCGGAAGAGCAACCGCTGCTCTCTTCGACTTCTGCGCCGCCGTTCATCCGCGCTCAATAAGACCCGTACGTACGCCGTACGCACGCCACCATTCATCCAAGCCTTCATCCGACACCTCCAGCGACGATGAGCTACATCTCCCAGCTCCCGTCCGACACCTCCGGCCGAGGGAAAGCCCGCTGGCCGGCGCCATTGGTGGGAGAGAGCCGGACGCCGAGCAGCGGCGACGATTCCCCGCCGCCGCTGACGGCCGAGGAGGAATGGCTCGGGCTGGGAGGAGGAGGAAGAAGAGAGCGAGGCCGCGGCGGCGGCGGTGGCCCGTGCGAAGGCGAAGGCGGCCAAGGCGAAGGCTTCCAAGGCGAAGGCCGCCAAGGCCAAGGCCGCCAAGGCCAAGGCCAAGGCCAAGGCCAAGGCCAAGGCCAAGGCGAAGGCCAAGGCGCAGCCGACGAGCACCGGCGACGACGACGCGTCGAGCGCCGACACCGCCTCTTCGGAAGAGGTGACGAGCAGGAAGCGCCACCGCGATGACGACGACGAGGCGGGGCCATCAGCGAAGAAGAAGAAGTAGATAGTTTATATGTATTTAATTATATTTTTTCGAAGTTTTATATATAATTTGTTTATGTTCAACCGATTTGAATATTATTAAATAGTTTCTTTCTAGCCAAAAAAATTACTTTTAATGTTTGGGGGCGGCGTTTGGGCACGAACGAAACACGTCCCCCAAACGCTCGATCCGGCGCGGTTTGGGGGACGGTTTGGGGGACGCGGCTGGAGATGCTCTTAACACCATCACAATTCATCTTCCTCTTCCATAATTGGGCGCTGAATTTTGACAGGATGAGGAAACCAAGGCCGCCATCTTCTAACGGGCATGTATTGATTAACACTAGGATCATCAGGCGGAAGCTGTACTGTGATGAGATTACCCCAAACGCCGGTCTCGGACGAGTAAACAGAGGCGACGGCCTTTCGGCGGTGCATGTCGCTGTTTCCTACCAAGACCACCTGGAAGTGCTGGATGTCTCCGGCAGCGGCAGGGCGAAGCACCGCGGCGCTGATCCAGCTGTCATCCGCGTCGAACGCTGGAGGAATGCCCAGGCGGTGCTGGCCGCCGGTGATGGGGTCCCACACCAGGAGCTGGTTCTTGGGCGAGAGGATGAGCGCGAGGCCATGGCGGCACCCGAGGGGCCGGAAGCTGTCACCGGCGTGGATGGGGACGGAGAAGCGGGATGGCGGGATGCGTCCAGGGTAGAAGTGAAGTGGATGTCGTCAAAGAATTTGACGAAGCAGCCGAGGAGGGGAGGGTTGCGGCGGTGGTGTGAGCGGAAACGGCTGCAGAAGCGGGGGTCGGAGGCGAGGCTACGCCAGCGCTTGGAGACGGCGGAGGCGCGGGGGAGGGACGAGGGCTGCGGCGGGAGGCGGAGGAGGATCTCGGAGAGCAGGTCGTCGTCCTCCAGCGGCGGCGCCGCCGGCGAGCTCGTTGTCTCGGCCTCGTCGCTGCTCATGCCTGCTGTGGGTTGGACTGGAACTGGCGTGGTGGAGTGAAATGAGGTGGAGGCCGGCCCAATATTATTGCGAATATAGTAGGGGAAATCACGTTGAGGTTCCGAGCCCAGGATGTTTTTGGGCCCAACGATATTGAAGCAAATTATTCTGCTAAAAAAAGAATCAAATTCTTGTTCTCATAATGTTCTAGTAGCCTTCAAAACGGAGAATTTCGGTGTATTCATCCCACGGATTGACAGTTCTTGACTCAACGTATTGTTGTACAGTACAATACAACGCTTCAGCCGAATTCAGTGGTACTGATGAAGCCAAGGGTTACTGTAGTTATGTGCCCCATGACCATTCTCAAAGCATCAAGAGCACCTGAAGACTAGGAGCTAGGCACCTGAAACATCTTTCCTTGAGCCAAGCAAAAACGTGGCGGCTAGCGGAGCCACCGGACAGTGCGGCACACGCCGCAGCATCACCTTCTGCAATCCATCACGTTCGCTTGCCACACACTCCACCTCCTTGACAATTGTCATTCGCCTTAGAGCATCTCCAGTCGCGTCCCCCAAAGCGTCTCCCAAAGAAATTTAAGGCGCGCCGGATCAAAAAAAGTTCCCAGCCGCGTCCCCCAAAGTTGTTTTTTATCCGGCGCGCCCCGATACGGTGTCCGGCGCCCGAGCCCGTCCCCGCCCCACAGGGGACGCACCGGGGACGTCGGACGCACCGAAAAGCGAGGCGGGAAATGGCGGGGCCGACCCATCAGTGGCACAATTGAATTTTAACCTATCCGTCGCCTACCTCGCGACGGAAGTTATTGGCGCGCAGCGACGATGCAGTTTCCGCAGAGGCGCAGCGAAGCGTCTCGTCGCCGCCTAGCTCTGCGTGCCGGCGTTAATGAGCGCCACCGCTCCCCCGCCTCCCTCCGTCCTATAAAAAAGGGCCGCCTCTCATCGTCCCTCTCACACACAAACCCTAGCGCCTCTCTCCCCAACCCTAGCCGCCACCATCTCAAGAGTCGACGCCATGGCTGGTAGAGGCGGAGGCCGAGCTCGCGGCCGTGGTCGTGGTCGCGGCCGCGGCAGAGCTGCACGCTCGCCGTCGCATGTGACGTCGTCGTCGTCCTCATCGTCGGACAGGCAGTACGAGGAAGGGCCCGTGCTGTTCGAGTTCATCGTCGTCCTCAAGGGCGACCCACACGGCATCCAGAGGCTTCCAGATGACTTCGCCGACTTCGTCGCCGACGACTAGCGCCCGGGCTCGCTGCATCTGCGCGAGGATGGCTGCCATTGCTACTGGTGGATCGTCGACGTGATCTACGACGCACGCGACAACATGTAACTCCACATCAGCTGGGAGAAGTTCGTGCGCTACCACCGCCTCGAAGCCGGCTTCATGCTCGTGTTCTCCTACTTCGGCGACAGGGACGTGAGCGTCAAGGTGTTCGACGAGACGCGTTGCCGCCAGAACTACCACGGCGACAGCGCCGAGGAGGACGACGACTGAAGAGTGTTGTTTCTTCGCAGCGAAAAAATGGACGAAGGTTTCTGGATATGTTCTTCCTCGGAAGAACCAACAGGGGCACCCTCACCAGCTGGATTTTCCAGTTTGGGTGATTGTGTGTGCCCTCGAGTGTTCTTTCTTGGCAGCGAACACACGAAACCTTCGATGTTCGGCCTAGTTAGGTTTAGTTTTTTTGCAATCTTTTATATTTGTGTCAACCATGGTTCAAACTGTGTATTAGTTTGTGGAAAACCATGTTCCAAACTATATCTTCATGTAAACCACGTTCCCAATTATGTATTAGTTTATGAAATATTTCTTCTCTTTATTGAAATAAAAAAAACAAAAAAACAAAAAAATGTATTTTAATGTTTGGGGGCGGCGTTTGGGGACGCGGCTGAGACGCGACGTCCTCTAAACGCGGCACAAACAAAACACGTTCCCTAAACGCTCAATCCAACGCCGTTTGAGGAACGCTTTGGAGACGCCACTGAAGATACTCTTAGCAACAATAGCAGCAACATTGGAGATGTTGGTAGCCGGCGGCGTTCTTGGGACCATTTCCTCTTGGCTGAGTCAAGGAAA
This sequence comes from Lolium rigidum, assembly GCF_022539505.1. NCBI lineage: Eukaryota > Viridiplantae > Streptophyta > Magnoliopsida > Poales > Poaceae > Lolium > Lolium rigidum. The sequence goes on from NC_061509.1 coordinate 40,379,805, forward strand.
TGAAACGAAACGTACATGTCCGTGCATGAAAATGGGCTGCACCTTGGATGCACGGTCTAGAGACTGTCGACACATGTGCAGGGGACCTAGCGGCGTACTTGAAGTTGCCTTGAGATTGGTTAGGCACACGTAGCCATCCACCAGGTGACAGTACCGAATAAAACCCAGCATAATACACTCTATCTATTTTAAAATAAGTGTCTCGATTTTAGATATGAATGGATACGGAACGCCGTTCCCCCCTCCCCCGCTCTCGGTTAGCTACAGTAGCTGCTCTCCTCCTTATTCAAATCGGGCCGCTCCTTCCTCCTCTCCGCTGGAATAGCCAGCCGGAGATGGAGAGGAGAAGGCGCCGGAGTAGATCTTAGGTGTAGGAGTAGGTTTTTCGGCTGTATGCCGGTTTTTGGACTTTGGCATCTGGATCTCCGGCCAGGATCTGGTGCCTCTGGTGGTGGCTTGACGGCGGCGAGCTCCAATGGTGGGAGCAACGGCGGCGGGCCTTATGCTCCAGAATCCCCTTCAATAAAGGGCCAAGTAGGTGCTTTCTTCTTTGCAGGTGTGTGGTGACTGCTCTGCTCCTCCTGGCTGGTCGTGGCGGCAGGGGGGAGAAGCACGGCGGTGCTCAAGATCTCAGCAAGGTTTGTTCCCTGGCCAGCCATGGTGGTGAGGGGGGAACTGCCTTGCCTTCCCCTACAAAGATTGGAGCCAGTAGGGCTAGCTGGTGCTATCTACTGAAGGGCTGCTTAGCCCTATCTCTTTCTCTGTCCGGCCATGGTGGCGAGGGGAGAAGAGGAGGCGATGTGGTGTCTTCGACCAGACGGCGCCAGCTCTATCTTTGGTGGTTCTTCGTCAAGCGCAACTACGCAGCCGGCACCATGGCCGCTGCGATCTACACCCGGCAAGGCGGCTGTTTCTCAACCTCTGAGTCGGAGGTTTCTCCCTGTCCCTGTTGGAGCTCGACGCCTCCTCGCTGCCAAGTGATTCGTTCCCGGCGGCTTGGAGGTAGCCAGCAGTGGTGGGTTCTCGCGGTAAGGAAGAGTTCGAGCGGCTTCTCTCCATCCCTTGGCGGCGACGCTTTGAGGATGCCGGCGAGCGGTGGCGGTGGCACTCCAGGACCTGATTGCTTTTTTAGCTTTTATTCTGGGGTGTGTTTTGCAAATTTGCAGGCCTTATCCTCAAATACTAGGTTCTTTAGGACGAGTGTTGTAATGAGCCTGTATGCAATTTGTACCCGTCACGTGTCACTCTAATGGAATACCACCTTCTATTTCAAAAAAAAAGATTTTAGATATGAATGCATCCGATTAGTGAACTGTTAATTAATCGAACACAAAAGATAAAACTAGGCGAGGGTATCCGATTAGTGAACTGTCACTCATGTGCCCCGGATTCATTTGGTTGTACTACAGATAACAGTATCTGTGCATTGGTATCGATTCCCAATAGATCTGCGATAGGAATGCATGTGGTATACAAGGAGCACGTCGATTTGGTCAAACATAACCAACCAGATGGCGTCGTCAGTTCTTTGATCAATTTGTATATAGATGGATGCAACCAAATTAACTAGTGCCATTCTCTCTCCCAATGTTCCCTACTACCACTTAATTTTATAATATAAGTTGTTTAATGCTTTGTCCGATCCATAATAAATATTGGAAATTTAGTATAATGTTGTACTACCTTTTTGTCATTTTTTTATGTCAACAGTTTGTCTAAATTCAAATGCATCTAGATACTTTTTAGTAGTTAGATACATCTGAATTTGGACGAATCTTCCGATATCTATTAATAGACGGAGGGACTACTAAGTTCGTACAAAATCTTCAACCTTTGTTATGAATGAAAAGGAAATAATTTGTTAAAACAGCTTACTACATTATAAAACACGGAGGTAGTATATCAGTTGTTGGGTCAACACCAACACCTTCAGGAATCGTCAAATAATCATGTAGTACGAATCCTCATTAATTCGTAGTGCCATCGAGTTGACTTCGAAGGATTTTTTGTGTTTACCTCTGAATATCAAGCAACCGTTGCACGTATTGTAGTGAGCATGCATGCATTTTTTTTCTAATGAAACATGCATGCACGTCCGCGAATCTCTGATTGTCGACCACGCACCATGCACGTACTTTACAAGTACGTACGTACGCAACGTCTACATACGTGCCGGCCATGATCGCCGATCGATCGCATCGACGCTACCTTTCATCCTTTGCTACAGTTTGGTGGACTTTTGACTGTCGACCTTTTCGATAAAATAAGTTTTAACTCTTATTGTGAAGATTGCGTGCCGTGTAGGCATCCCATAAACATGTCTCGATTCTCCTCACATTATAGAGAGATAATCAGAAATATTACAAATCGGCACGCAACGACTCCTGTTTCGTGGACTTTTGACTTTTGACTGTCGACCTTTTTTGATAAAATAAGTTTTAACTCTTATTGTGAAGATTGCGTGCCGTGTAGGCATCCCATAAACATGTCTCGATTCTCCTCACGTTATAGAGATAATCATAAATATTACAAATCGGCACGGTTGTAGATGAATTGCATAAGCAAGAAATTATAACCGTTAAAAACCCTATTATTCCTTCATAGCCAAAACGGTCATATTGCGTCAAACGCACCCACCATAATTTGTTCTATACTTGGCCATATGCCAAAAATGTTTTCAACCTTACATGGTGGATAGAACCTAGAAGCTAAGGGTATTTGATTCGGAAAATCAAATCTGATCTCGGGTGCATATGCACCCGGTATGTATAAAACATATTTCCAAAGCCTAAAAAATTTAGGAAAAAAATTTAGCATGTAGAGGGACATGTTCTATGTGTGCACGTAAATTTTCACCTAAAACCAACATTTTTTATACCCTGTGTAAAAAAGGCAAATAATGCCTCAAAAAATAGACTATTTTAGCACCTAAGATTTGTCTTTTTTGCACAAGGCATGAAACATATCGGTTTTTGCTGAAACAACTTTGTAAGCATGTAACATGTCAAGGTATACACAAAGAATTTTTATTTGTATTTTTCTAACATTTTTAAATATATTTAATATGTGTTTCAAATAAATGGTGCATATGCACCCGGGTGTAGAAACACCCTGTCCTATTTGATTGCTTCATTGATGGCAAAACTCACATTGTGTATTATCTTGCCAGTTGCGTTTATAAAATAAAGGTTGACCTTAATTAGCAAAGATTACTCCTTTCAACATATACCACACGATTTATTTTTAGTGGTATCTTAATTTTAAAAGTTTCTTATTATTGTTGGCTGGTATGTCTGGTTGGACTGGTGCTTCATACATGGAGTTCACAAAATTTGTAGCACTCTCATGCAGATTCACTCGGAATTCATTAGCCCCTTACAGAGAAAATTTACCAAAGCCAACCGCTCGAAAGAGTATTCTATGCTGCTAATGTGGTCCCTATTAAACCTTGTCTAAACGTCACATTTGGAGGATAAATCTCAATAAAACCGCTCGAAAGAGTATCCCTTTTATGATTGTTTCCTAGAATCTGATGTCCAAACCGTCAACCCAAAGCGGAAGACCAACAGACCATCACAAAAATGAGAGTTACCCAGTTTCTAATAGACCTAGACCAATGCTTAATTTTGAGCCTATCTACTTTCTTTATAGAAGAATTATCCAACCCACATCTTCGATGAGTAGCTTAAAAAACCATTTACTAAAAAGGGCTTTATTTTTTTACCTCGAGGTCATGAATACCCATACCTCCTTGACCTTTAGGTCAACAAACCACATTTCATCTTGTAAGTTGATATTTATTTTTCTAACTATTCTCATGCCAAAAGAATCCAGTCTATTTGAGACTCCTTTGAATAGTTGGAAATTATATATGGTACCATATCGCTTAGTACCGAGTTTATAAAAAAATAATCTTGCACTAAAATATAGTGGTTTCCCTTTCCAGCTACCAAGCCTTTTTGCATGTGGTTCTCGATTTGTTTTTATTTGGCATTTGTGAATCTTCTGTAATTGAAATACCAAAATACATAATAGGAACTTGGTCTTGCTCGCAAACAAAAAGTTCAGTATAAGAAACAGCCTCGCTTGGGCCTCCCTGCTATAAAACAATTCACTCTCGTGGAAGTTTCTTTTTTCAAGTCCCCAAAGTTGCTCAAATGTTGATAAAATTTAATTTTAGAGTCTTGATCTTCTTAAAATCATGTTATAAAGAAAACTGTGTACCGTTGTTTGAACAAAATATAAACCCCACCCAGAGATTCTTGCTCAATCATCGTTAGCATATTAGACACTATATTAAAGTATATGCGATAATCGGTCATCTTGCCTTACTTCGGTATCTGACGGCCCGCCTAGTGCCTTGGGAGGCTTTGTTAGGTTGCGTCTGACCGTAGTTTCGGATGGTGTGCCTATCCCAACGTTATTGGAAAATGTTGTGTTTCTGGTCTAGACCCTGCCTCAACTCGGGGGTGGTGGTTTCGGAGTCTGGGTGAAAATCTTTGTAGGACCTCAGTCTCTGCCGACGACGACGATGCATTTGCGCGCCATGCACCTTCTTGAAGGCGTCACTGCAGGACCCCCTCCTTTGGATCCTCAAGCATTGCTAGGCTGTTGGCCCGTCATCGAGTCCCCCTTGGGCCGCTGCTTGGGTGCGTAGGAGGGTATGTTGGCATGCATGGACTAGGTGCTGCTCGCTCCAGTGCAACAGAAGATAAGGCTCCCTCTACCTGGCGCTTGGTAGCGTTTTCTATGTTGTATTTTGTTGTTGGCTTGCGGTTTGTGGGTGTGTTGTAACTTTTGATGTAACTCCTGACTAGTTGATGGTTCGTTAATTTAAAATATGGCTCATTTCGAGTCTTCCATCTAAAAAAGTCAAGACCTAACCGATTTCTTTCATCCCCGCTGCAGATTTGTTTCCCTTGTTTTAACCTGTTGCCTGGTCTATGTGGCGCATGATGCTGCCACTTGAACAACTTTAGCACGCACACACATCTACCTTGCTGGTGTCGCTACCAAGCTGTTGTTTTCTGTTAGCTCCACGACTGAAATTTGTCATTTATTTCTCCGTAGTTAAATCAAATTTGGATCAGATCTTTGGGTGATGCTCGATTAATTCTCTCAAGCATACATATTTTACTAAAAGTTAGGAGAGCACATTAATATTGCAAATCATGGCAGCCTTGGCAGCACACTATATAATTTTTCAAAATTTTGTTTTATCTGTCCCTTTGGAATGCCAAAAAATTCCTTGTAGGTTAACTTCTCCAAAATCATGGCATGTTACATACAGAAGGACACAACTATACCAATTATATATCCCGTATATTACGTACCATTGATTGATCACTAACAATTGTGTATAAATTTTGTACAAAGTTTGCCAAGTGACAAGGAAATTCTCAAGGGTGTTGGACTAACTACTTGTCTCTTTTGAAGATGAAGAGAAAGGGCCGGATCGGCGGTTCGCCGACGCTCGAGCTGCTGAGACCGAGGCGGCAAATCTCGCCGGAGCTTGGTACATCCCACTGCTCCGTCTGTGCCCGAAGCGCCTCCATCTCTGTCTTGCACTCCTCAAGCCCCATTTCGAAACCCTCAACCGCTCTTCCGTTGCCTCCTTGACGGCAATCTGGTCGAACACCTCCTCCCAGTCGTCATCCCATGGTCCGCTCGTGTCACCCAACTCCAACGTCCCGTTCCACCACTCCGTCCAGCTCCACGCGTGCTCCAGCTGCTCAACCGTGCATCCCTCGCTGCAGGCCACATGACGACGTCATGGTCGACACTTGGCCCCGCTGAGCGGGCCGGGGCTCCCGAGCAACGCCACGGGTACACCATAGCCTGTTGGCGGGTATGCATACTTCCGATCGCTGAGCATGCAGAAGGGCATCCTCCTCTCCCGCGCTGCTACCTTGGACACCTTCAGCTGCGCCATGAACGCCGCCTCCGAGTTGAGGTCCGTGTACCCGGCCTCGCCAAGCCGGGGCAACATGGAGAGGCGTGACAACACGACCTTTGAGGCGGCACGGGTCCCGACACCGAGCTGATCATTGAGGCCGCTAAACGTGGAGCCCTCCGGGAGAACGTAGACGCCATCGGAGCGTGGAAGGCGTCATCGGCAGAGAGCGGCACGGTCCAGAAGCCGTCCACGCGGGTGCAGAGGATCCAGGCGTAGGTGAAGTTGCCTTGAGATTCGCGCTCCCGGATCATGTCCAGGCATCCCCTCCACCTGGTGGAAGTACTGGCGAAGACCCTGCGTACATGGTTGCAAATGGGCAGTATGTTAATTAGTAATCCAGCTTCTGGAATCAACAAATCTTTTTTTACATACACACGTCCACACAGATACACATGCACCTACCCGTGGTAGCTACGAGCCTAGTACGATGCTCGATCGTCATCAGACAAGTCGTCGTTTTACAAATCCTTTTTTACATACACGTACGTGCTACGTGTCAAGTGCCTCAGTTGTGTGACCTCCATTTTACTACCTTTGTTTAATAATACGGCATGGTATTTTATGCAGTATAGTTGACCTTTGACCACGGAAACCTTTTTTTTGCGAAAGAAATATTGTATTGATTAGGCTACAGGAGGAGCCTCCTGTACGCAACAAGCATAGCAGTCCTGATCCAGGTTACATTTTCAGCACTCGATCTTCCCCTATTTGCTAACAAATGACTAGCTCGATTTTGGTTCCTATCGACTGCTATCAACTTGTACCTAGGATCTAACTGCATCAATTGCTTGATTTCTTGCACCGTATGGCTGAAACATGATCTATCCAAGTATGTAGACTTGATCATCCGAACTGCTTCCACACTGTTGATCAGACCACTCTCTTGTCTTGGCGATGCCTTCCCTGCAAGCAACAAGCTCAGCTTCCAGCGGCGAGGTGCATGCTGGAATGTGTTGGCAAGCCGCCAACAAAACTGCTCCCGCAGGACCAAGCCAGCACCCCCGTTCCCTGCATGTTCACGGTAAGACCCATCCATATTGAGCTTTAGGAAGCCTGCATCAGGTTTTAGCCATGTACTGCCCAGTTTTTGACAGCGTTGCTGAAACCTCTTCTCTCTTTGGATCTCCTCATGGTTCTCAACTACTGGTTGCTTGCCTTTTACATCTTCCTGCGGGTAGTACTTGATGGACATCAGAGAATCAACATAGATGCAAAGAAACCTTCGTGAACTCTCGATCGAAGGAGCTAGCTTGTCGTGGATGACCTCATTGCGAGCATGCCATATCCTCCATAAAGTCATCAGGATTCTCGTGCGTTCCAGCTCCGATCTCCCATCCAGCAAGTGTAGGATCCACTCCTTCCCAAGATGCTCAAACGGTGTGACATCTGGGAGCTTCCATTCATCACTCATCTCCATCCATAAAGCTCGCGCCATTGGACACCTACATAGTGCATGGTATGTGCTCTCACATTCCATACCACAAATTTTACAGACATTAGAAACTTCCATTTTCCGTCGAAATTTATTCTCCCAAGTGGCCAAAGAATTTGTTGCAGTTTTCCAGCCGAAGATGGGTACCTTTAGGGGGGGCAGGTGATACGTCTCCAACGTATCTATAATTTCTGATGATCCATGCTTGTTTTATGACAATACCTACATGTTTTGTTCACACTTTATATCGTTTTGATGCGTTTTCCGGAACTAACCTATTAACGAGATGCCGAAGTGCCAGTTCTCGTTTTCTGCTGTTTTTGGTTTCAGAAATCCTAGTAAGGAAATATTCTCGGAATTGGACGAAATCAAGGCCCACGATCTTATATTTCCACGAAGCTTCCAGAACACCGAAGATGGACCAGAGGGGAGGCCCAGGGCCCCCACACATGGTGGCGGCGCGGCCAGAGGGGGGGCGCGCCCCCCTGCTGTGTGGGTCCCCCGTGGCCCTTCCGACTCCGACTCTTCGCCTATAAGATGCCTCGTGACCTAAATCTTCGATACCGATAAGCCACGATACGAGAAAAGTTCCAGAGCCGCCGCCATCGCGAAACTCCAATTCGGGGGACAGAAGTCTCTGTTCTGGCACCCTGCCGGGATGGGGAATTGCCCCCGGAGTCATCTCCATCGACACCACCGCCATCTTCATCAACGCTGCTGTCTCCTATGATGAGGAGGGAGTAGTTCTCCCCCGAGGCTAAGGGCTGTACCGGTAGCTATGTGGTTAATCTCCCTCCCATGTACTTCAATACAATGATCTCATGAGCTGCCTTACATGATTGAGATCCATATGATGAGCTTTGTAATCTAGATGTCATTATGCTATTCAAGTGGATTTTACTTATGTGATCTCCGGAGACTCCTTGTCCCACGTGTGTAAAGGTGACAGTGTGTGCACCGTGTGGGTCTCTTAGGCTATATTTCACAGAATACTTATTCACTGAGTTATGATTTGAGTCGGATGTCTCTATGAAATTGTGGTGTGTTAGTACCTCCTATGAATGCTCTCGATGACGGCGTGGGGTGTTTATTAGTACTTGGGAATACATCTTTAAGGTTTGCCTACATGATGAATTAGTGTTCGTTATCTTGCCAAAGAGTAATTCAGAATCGCATAGTGAAGTGCTTATTTATATTCCTTTATAATTGCAATGTTGAGAGTGTCCACTAGTGAAAGTATGATCCCTAGGCCTTGTTTCTAAGTATCGAAACTCCGTTTATTTACTGTTCTACTGCATGTTTACTCGCTGCCATATTTTATTCAGATTGCTATTACCACTCATATACATCCATACTACTTGTATTTCACTATCTCTTCGCCGAACTAGTGCACCTATACATCTGACAAGTGTATTAGGTGTGTTGGGGACACAAGAGACTTCTTCTATCGTGATCGCAGGGTTGCTTGAGAGGGATATCTTTGACCTCTACCTCCCTGAGTTCGATAAACCTTGGGTGATTCACTTAAGGGAAACTTGCTGCTGTTCTACAAACCTCTGCTCTTGGAGGCCCAACACTGTCTACAGGAATAGAAGCGTGCGTAGACATCAAGCTATTTTCCGGCGCCGTTGACGGGGAGGTAAGGTAAAAGGTATTCACATCCTTCGACTACTAAGCTATTTCCTAGCACTGTTGCCGGTGTGTGAGTGCTCGAAGCTATTTCCTTTAGATCCTGCAATTGCATCTTTTTGTTTCTTGTATTTATTTTTCACTAGTTAGGCATAATGGAAAACAACAGTGAGCTTTTTAATCTATTTCCTGAGTTAAGATATGAATTGTTTGATGTGAAAATTAAAAAATCTATGGAACCTTATCTGCATGATAGTAGCAATGTTATTAGTATGAATGCAATTATTGTTAATGCTATGGAAAAGTCTAAGCTTGGGGAAGCTAGTTTATATAAAAATAATCTTTTTTGCTCCTCAGCTTTGGAAGAAATATTTTGCTCTGATAATGCTTTATCTCCCATATGCGATAACCCTAATGATGCTTCTTATATTTTGAATCCACCTGCTGAAAGTATTCCATATAAAATACCTATGAAAATTATTGAACATGTTATGGAAACCGCTATGAAGGGGATGGAACTGTCCATCCTGGAGATCATTCACTGTTTTTGCATGAATTATGCGGGTTATTCAAGTGTGCAGGTATCCCTATGGATGAAGTTAGGAAGAAACTATTCTCTATATTGATGTCCGGTAAAGCGGCGCATTGGTATAAATTGCTGAAGAATGGGGATTCTCTTGATTGGAAGGATATTGTGCCTCTATTTTATTCTAAATTCTATCCTCCAAGCGAAATTCACAAAGACCGAAACCGCATATATAATTTCTGGCCTCATGATGGAGAGAGTATTGCCCAAGCATGGGAGAGATTGAAGTCTTTAATGCTCAAATGCCACATTCATGAGCTTCCTGGTAATATCATCATTGATAATTTCTATGCAAGACTTTCTTTTCAAGATAAAATCTTGCTGGATACTAGTTGTTCTGGATCATTTACACGCAATGAAGAAGAGTTTAAAAGGGACCTTCTTGATCGGATTCAGGAGAATACTGAAGGATGGGAGAACAACAAAGGTAAAGAGTCAGGTATAAATTATGATTACGAATGCACTGAAACTTTTATGGATACTGATAAAATTCGAAATATGAGTGCTACTTATGGTCTTGACTCTCAAGTTGTTGCAAATCGTTATAAAGCTTTTGCCTCTCATTTTGAATTGCCTAGGAAGAATTTGATAAGTATCATGAACCTTTTAAAGACGCTTGCATGAAGGATGAAATTGTTATTAATGATTGCAATAAGCATGCCCAAACTTCTGAAAATACTATTTCTTATAAGCATGTTAATTTTTGTGGAATGCATAGACCTTGTGGAATTAATCAAATCGAAGATGAATATTGTATCCATCATGGGAATGAAAAAACTAGAAAGTGGTCTAGGGCTCTAGATGATCTTGGTAAAAAAGTGTGTGCCCTCTATCCTTTTATTTGTGAAGTTTTCCATAGAGTGGGTCATTTTAATTTTCAATGCTCCTCCAATGATAATTCGAACCCCATGAGTGCTGCAAATTTGTATTGTGATGATGAAATTACTCCTAATCAGCATGACGAACTTACTTTATTTTTGTGGTGTGAAGAGTTATCAAGGAAAATCTCTTTGTTACATATGAGTGATCTTGATATTGATGATGTCCTGCATGGGTGTTTTTCTTATTTCATTGATAATTGCCATACAAATACTTACATACAAAATATTTTAGAAGATGACACTTTGCCAAAATATGATAGGACCGATGTGTGTTTTGAACTTATTAATGAAAAGGAGGAATCCTCCCAAGTTTCTTCTATTGTTTCTGAAATAAATCAGGTTATGTGGAGGAGCCCCTCATCAAGCCTCTCCCCGCTAAAGAAGGGAACGAGGAGAAGGAAAAGAAGAAGAAGAAGGGAACGAAGAAGAAGAAGAGGGAAAACAAAAAGAAAGAGGCAACGGCATATCCCCGCGTGTATGAGATAACGATAGGAAACCGTAAGTATGTTGCTCCTAATGATTATTATGATAATGAATCTGAGTACAATGATCTTCCTATGCCCTTTACCTATATTAGTGATTATGATTTAGAAGAGCACACTACTTTTGATATTGAAAATCTCTGGGAAACTAATTCTGAAAATGATGATGTTAATAATTGCTATAGTATTAGTATTATTCATGCTTCTTCCCATAATGATATAGAAAGCTCTAAGCTTGGGGATGAGGTGTTTGAAAATCCTTTTGCTACTGATGATTATATGTTTGATACATCTCCTTCTAGTAACAATGATGGTAAGGTTACAGATGAACATACTGACATAGGCATCCCCAATGGGCTTGCCGAAGATAGTACCCGGGGTTTACTGAAGGCCCACGACTCAAAGAATAAGAAGAATCGGAAGACCAAGTTGATATTAAGGAAAGTTAGAGTTGTATTAGAAGATGATGTTTGTAATCTTACGGGATGAGTTGGAAACCCCCCCGGACTCTGTAACCTATACAATATGAATCCCTCGACTCCACCTCCTATATAAGGGGGAGTCGAGGGACAAAGAAAGCATCGAATCATTGTCTCTCAAACCCTAGTTTTCATAATCGTCGAGTACTTTTCGGCTGAAACCTTCGAGATCTACTTGCCCTCTACTTCCAACTAAACCCTAGTCTACAACCTGTAGGCATTGATAAGTTAATCCCTTGTCAATTGGCGCCGTCTGTGGGAATTAGAGGTGTTAAGGATCTGATCTCGATGGCACGTTCAAGGTCGTCGACTTCATCAACTGCAAGCAACGCAGTGGATCGAGGTAAACAGATCGCAACTGGTCCTGTCGATTTTGTTCCTCACCCGCCCTCCCGTTTGGATGCATATGCGTATCTGGAGGAGCCTATGGAGATGACGTTCGGAAGATTCTACTTTCGCGTCGGGAAAGAGGGAGCGTATCGTCTCGAAATTCCGATTTCGTCGGGATCGTCGGCGGTAGATTCCGATTTTTCGAACTCAACATCGTCAATCGAGTCAAGAGAAGAAGAGACTTCATCGCCACGCTTCATCAGCACCAGGGCAAGCGAAAATCTCGCCAAGATCTTCAGCGACATGTCCTTCGAGTCATCCGCGGACTCCTATATAAGCGATGACTCGAGCAGCGTCGACAGCTTCGATTTCATCGACAAATCCACTACAGTGGGCAAGGTCTTCGCCAATCTTTGTGATGGTGTCACCAAACATAGCACAGATCTGAATACAAAATACCATCAGATTTATGCCATCGGAGAGCCAAGTCGTGATCAGGAGGAAACATCTGAGGCTTTTGACGATCTGGGAAATCCATACGTCGATCCCTCTAATCTACGACAAGGTCTAGGCAGTAAATACGTCGGACCTGAGCCTCGCGATAGAGTTCAACTCCCGCAGGCAGCATGGGATAGAGCCGCAAGAGCTATGGATGGCTCAGAACCAATGGCTACAACAGCCACGCCAGCAGAGTTGCAAGCATATCAATATAGGCTCGCACGAGCTGCAAGGGAGTTGGAAAAACAGACAGCTGCTTTAAATAGAAGAAAGGAGGCAGCCTCCGCTTCAAGCAGGCGAAGAGCGGAGTTAAGTCGACAATCTGGAACTTCGGGAGATAGCCACAGAGAAGCTCGGAACAGAGCAAGATCAAGGCTGCAAAACATACCTGAAGGAGAAAGAGAATACTTGGTTCAAAACCTCGACATGTCTTTTATGTCGATAGACACAAGAGGAAACATCATTCCCAAGACACCAGAAGTTGGGTATATGGCGACACAGGCCTTTATCCTCGCATCAAGGCCACCTCCAGGAGATCCAAGGGAAGCATTGTACAACATGGCAATGGCAGGAGTTGGAGCCATGGGGACGGCGTTTGCACCAACACCTCCCGAAGGAACAGCAAGGCAAAATAGTCCACGACCTGCGGCAGCAGCAGCAGCAGCTCCTGAAGGGACAAGTGGAGCAAGAGACACAGCAGCACAAGCAAGGGTGGACAGAGCACGGCAAAGTAGAAGAGAACATCGGCATTCCCCAGAAATAAACGACGAGGACATGTGCGGTTTACCATGCTTTACAAGGAGTGTCCGAAAAACTCGAGTCCCTTCGGGATTCAAGTTGCCTGATAGTTTCAAGAAATTCGACGGCCTGCAAGATCCAGAGGATTGGCTAGTCGATTACCTAGAAATGGTGAAGCTCACAGGGGGGACCAGAGCAACAGCTATGCAAAGTATTCAGATACACCTGAGTGGAGCCGCGCGATCTCGGATAAAGAAACTTCCTCCGGGATCTATCGACAGCTGGGACAGCTTCGAGGACGTTTTCGTCAAGAACTTCCGTTCCACCCGCAAAAACCTGCATCGCTAGAGGAATTGAGGTCATGTCGACAAAAGCCAGACGAACCAATGAGAAAATATATCCAAAGATGGAACATCATTAAAAACTCGGCAGAGAATATATCTGACGAGAGAGCAATAGACGCATTTGTCGCAGGAATCCGGCGAGGAGATTTTGTCGAGGATTTGGGTAGGACCAATCCAAAGACAGTATCCGCATTAATGGAGATAGCAAACAGGTGGGCAGATGGAGAAGACGCCGTTCACAACAAACGGCATAGGTCACCAGAGGAGGACCGCGGCCGAAATTATCAAAGTAGGCGACGATTTCCTCGGCAGTACTCGAGTTATGATGCTCCCGGGCAAATCTCGGCTGGCTTCCGAGCAAGCGCTGGAGGAAACAACAGAGATGATTACCAGAGGAGCAACGAACAGCGAGGCGACAATAGAGATGACTCTCGAAACAATAGGCAAAATACCGGGTCAAGGTTCCACAGACCTTTTGTGTCCCCAGAAGAGATGATGAACGGGCTGTGTCAGATGCACTTTTTTCTCGACAACAACGGAAAAAGACAGTCAGGACACTTGCAGAAGGATTGCCGAAATTTCCAGGCAATGTTAAGGTGGGCAGGGCATGCAAATGCTCAGGCAGCGCACAGAAGCCCTCAAGGACCTAGGAGTGAGATTCACTTGCCACCTCCTCCCGCGATTACGAACGAAAATCGACATCCGCTCAGAATAGCGGCAGCACCTGCTCCACCGCCTTACGTTGATCCCAATTCTAATGGAGCAGTCTCGATGATCCAGAAAGGCGGGCCATCCAATAGAGCTCAGAAAGTAATCTCGCGACAGGTGTTTATGGCAGAGAAGATGCCACCACCAACAGTCGAGTACCTTAACTAGTCAGGGCAAGACATTGGTTTCACAATAGCTGATCATCCACAGCAAGTTCCTCGACCGAGGCGGTCAGACTCGATCTTACCAGCAGTAATTGCAGGATTTGATGTATCTCGAGTGTTCATAGATGGCGGCAGCAGCTTAAACCTTATGTATGCAGATACATTAAGGAAGATGAATATATCCCTAGCAAACCTAAAACCGACCGACACACGATTCCACGGTATCACACCGGAGAAACCAAGTTATCCGTTGGGGAAGATCAATCTCGACGTTCAGTTCGGGACCCGAGAAAACTACAGGATCGAGAAGCTGGAATTTGAAGTCGTGGATTTCCCGTCGCAGTATCACGCCTTGTTGGGACGACCAGCATATGCCAGGTTTATGGCAGTACCACATTACACGTACTTATTATGGAGGTTACCTGGACCTAAAGGACCAATTACAGTCAAAGGAAGTTTGCATTAGCCGACAAATGTGACAAGGATTTTCATCGACTGTCAGAAACTTTCGGGATGCAAGCAGAATACATGGAGTCAAGGCTCACGACTGATTATGATGTGTTACCAGATGTAGGGAGGCCTAATAAAGAGGCAACCTTTAACACTGCAAAGGATTCCAAGGAGGTACAGATTCACCCGACATATCCAAAGAAGACGGCGTCCATTGCGGCAAACATGGACCTCGCATAGGAAAGCGCGCTCGTCGAGTTCCTCCGTGAGCACTGGAAAATCTTCGCATGGTGTCCAGCTGACATGCCGGAGTACCCGAGGAACTTGCCGAGCACCACCTAAACTTGGATCCATTAGCGAGACCAATTAAACAACCTTTGCGGCGTTTTTCGGAGCCAAACCGCAAAGCTATGCTGTCAGAAATAGATCGACAAAGAGAAGCTGGTTTTATCAAGGAGCCGCATACAGAGGCCACATGGGTAGCAAATCCAGTGTTGGTGCCGAAGAAAAACACTAAAGTCCTTCGCATGTGCGTCGATTTTATGTGTCTCAATAAGCATTGTCCCAAGGATCACTTTCCCCTCCCAAGGATCGATCAAATTATCGACTCCACGGCAGGTTGCGAACGTCTTTCCTTCCTATATGCATATTCTGGCTATAACCAGATCAGATTAAAAGAAGAAGATGAGGTCAAAACAGCGTTCATCACACCTTATGGAGTATTTTGCTATAAAACAATGCCCTTTGGCTTGAAAAACGCGGGAGCAACATACCAGAGGATGATGCAGAAGTGCTTGGCGACACAGATTGGGAAGAACGTACAAGTATACATCGACGATGTCGTCATAACATCAAAAAAGGGGACAACGCTAATTGAAGATCTGAAGGAAACCTTCGACAACCTCGACAAGTTCTGTCTCAAATTGAACCCAACGAAGTGTTCCTTTGGCGTCCCTGCAGGAGAACTTCTAGGTTTTCTTGTTTCAGCAAGAGGGATTCAAGCAAATCCCGAAAAAATACAGGCTATCGTAACAATGAGGAAGCCAACAAAGTTGAAGGAAGTACAGCAGCTAACTGGGCGAGTCGCAGCTTTAAGCAGATTCGTCGCCGCGATTGGGAGAAAAAGCACTACCATTTTACGCCCTAATCAAGCAAGGAGAGAAATTCCAATGGAATGAGGAGGCGAGAGCGAGCTTTCGAGGATTTAAAGCGCACAATTTCGACACCACCAATCTTAGTGGCACCAAAAGAGAAGGAACCCCTCCTCGCTATACATCGCAGCCACACCTCGGGTGGTTAGCACGGCGCTAGTCGTTGAAAGAGAGGAAGAAGGAAAACTCCATGGAGTACAAATGCCGGTATACTTCATCAGCGAAGTTTTATCGCCCTCAAAACAGCGGTACCCTCAGTACCAGAAGCTAGCATATGGAGTAATAACAACAGCAAGAAAGTTGCGCCACTATTTTTCGGCACACCCGATAATAGTAGTCAATGAAGCACCTCTATCAAATGTACTGAACAATCCAGAAGCTACAGGGCGTGTCTCCCTTTGGGGAATAGAACTTTCCCCTCGGGACATCACATATGAAAAAAGAAAGGCAATCAAGTCGAAGATTTTGCCAGACTTCATTGCAGAGTGGATGGAGTTACAAAATACAGGACCCACAGATTTGTCGAGAACCTGGACCATGAACTTCGACGGATCCAAGAGAGTAGAAGGAGCTGGCGCAGGGGTGATACTCATATCACCTGAAGGCGACAAATTGAAATACGTCCTATGGATGACGTTCCCAAACTCATCTAATAATGAAGAAGAATATGAAGCCCTTATACACGGGATGAAGATGGCAAAAGCCTGCGGTGCGACCCGATTAAAAATCTTTGGCGACTCACAATTGGTAGCACAGCAAGTTATGAACCAATGTGATGCAGTCAATGACAGCATGGTGGCATACAAGGAGGTGTACAACGAGCTTGAGAAGCTGTTCGATGGATGCGAAGTAAATCACATCAGTAGGCTGAGCAATGATGAAGCCGACGTTCTCGCAAACATCGGGTCACAGTGCCTCCCAATTCCGCCAGGGGTGTTTTGGGAAGAAATAGCTGAGAGATCCACAAAGGCAAAGAAGGTGCAGAAGAAGACGAAGGAGGAGAAAACTTCGGCGCCTCACAAAGAAGTTCGAGATGAAGAAGAGGATCAGGAGCTGGTGATGATGGTAGAAATCCCATGGATGCAAACGTACATATCGTATATCCTACGGAAAGAAATACCTGATGACCCAATTGAAGCAAGGCGAGTTATTCGACGATCCAAAGCCTTCACAGTGGTCAAAGGGGAGTTATACAAGCGCAGATATTTCGGGAGTGCTGCAAAGGTGTGTTACGCCCGAAGAAGGAAGAATAATCTTAAAGGATGTACACGAGGGAATATGTGGTCACCACGCGAGCAGTCGAGCTATTGCAGCAAAGGTTTTTCGGGCTGGATTTTACTGGTTGACAGCAATCGAGGATGCAAAAGAGATAGTACGAACCTGCGACGCGTGCCAAAGATTCGCCGCAGAACCACACTCCCCAGCAGCAGAGCTGATGCCAATACCATTGTCTTGGCCATTTGCCCAATGGGGACTTGATATGGTAGGCAAATTACACAAAGCTTCGCCAGGAGGATACGAGTACATGTTGGTTGTTGTCGATAAATTTACCAAGTGGATAGAAGCAAAGCCGATAAATTCGCCAGACGCAGCGTCAGCCATAAAATTCGTGAAGAGCATCGTTTTTCGGTTCGGAGTACCTCACAGCATCGTCACAGACAACGGCAGTAACTTCACGTCCAAGGAGTTCAAGGCATACTGCGCAGAAGTAAGCATCAAACTGCACTTCGCGTCAGTTGGGCACCCGCAAACCAATGGCCAAGTCGAGAAAGCCAATGGCATCATCTGCAACGGCATTAAAAAGCGCCTGCTAGGACCGCTCGAAAAAGCTCGGCATACTTGGCCAGAAGAGTTGCCAAGTGTTTTGTGGAGTATTCGAACAACTCCAAATACTGCGACGCAAGAAACTCCGTTCTTTCTAGTCCATGGAGCTGAGGCAGTATTACCGATCGAGATAGAGCATGACTCCCCAAGAGTCACAGAGTATGACGAAGAAACTTCAAGAAGAGCTTTGGAGGACGACGTAGATGCACTCGATGAAGCTCGGGATGAAGTGCTCTCACGAGTCACCAAGTACCAGCAGGACCTGAAAAACTACCACAGTCGATGGTTGCGGCCAAGATCTTTCCAGGTCGGCGATTTAGTCTTACGGCTCAATCAGCTATCTTCCTACTAGTCCAGTTTGTTCGGTTGCTCCCGGCTCCATCTCCATCCCAAGTTAATCAAATTGGTGCAGTGATCCTTGATCGATCTATATCTATGGAAGTAGTACGTTCTCATCCGTAGAACAGGTCGACCAAAGTTTCGGACCCTCATGTCAAGCCGGCGGGCGGTTAGAGACGTTTGGTCGATAACGATCGTTTTTGGGGTTTGGCTGTCGGTTTTCAGACAGGGGTACGGGGTAGGCAGGCAGGCCAAGGTACGTCGCTACCTTTTCCTCTCCAATAAGCCACGGGTTCCAGCCGTGATGTAACGCGCGCGCGAACGTCGGTTTCGACTTTCGATTTTTCAAGAAGGACGAAAAGGTGGATGTGGCAACCCATCTTCCATCTGAAGCAACAAATCCGCAATTAAGTAGGTGTCTATATGCAGGACGTTATGCAACTAGATCGTGCCATGTTTAATTAGGCCGGCAATCGGTAGTTTGTTGGACGCTAAAAATAAGAAACGAATCGATCAAATCCCGAGTTTTAGAGCATCTCCACTCGCGTCCCCAAAGCGTCCCCCAAAGCGATTTGGGGCGCGCCGGATAAAAAAATGTTCCCAGCCGCATTCCCCAAAGCCCATTTTTGTCCGGCGCTGCCCGATACGGTGTCCGGCGCCCCGAGCCCGTTCCCGCTACACAGGGGACGCTCCGGGAACGCCAGACACACCGAAAAGCGAGGCGAAGTGACGCGGGCCCGACGCGTCAGTGAATAAGGCGTCGGGCACACGAGGCCCCAAGTGGACGCCTCTAGAGGATCAATGTCTGTGCGAGTCGTGGTCGACGGTGATCCATGACTCTATCATCGGCGCGAACCAAAAATACGGGAAGTATTGGGCGAGGATCAAGGCCGAGTTCGATGAGCGCAAGCTCATGAAGGGCGAATACAACAAAGTGACAATGAAGAGGAGCCAAAAGGCAATGTCGACGCGATGGGCCATCATCCAGGCGTCGGTGAACATGTTCCACGGTTTCCATCATGACTTAGAGACCAGAGGCGACAGCGGCGCCGACGTCGCCCAACTGGTACGACTCTTTCTTACATAATCTGCAGCGCCTACAATATGTTCGATGAAATGACTAAGCTTCCTTTGGTTAGTTTGACAAGGCCATGAATTTGTACCGGAGGAACTCGGATGGGCATAAGTCGTTCGTGCTGATGCATTGCTATACCAAGCTCAAGATGAACAACAAATGGAGGTTGACGCGCTTTTCGTTGTCGAAGGGGAAAGACGCCATTGATCTGGATGCGCCGTTGACAACATCCACAGGGCGCCCTATTGGCAACAAGGCTGCCAAGGCCGCCTTGGCCGATGCTGCATCGGCCGAGAAGACGCAGGAGTCGCTCACGCAGTGCCTCGTCGAGGTCTCCTCGACCTTGCTCTCCCGCGAGAAAAAAGCCGAGGAAAGGTGGACGGCGCTGCTCAAGAAGCAAGAGGAGAAGATGGAGCTGAAAAAACGGAGGGACGACATGTCCCTGCTGAGACAGTCGACAGAATGAATGTCTCCCCGGACGCGGGCGGCGCACAACTTCTTCAAAGGACAGATCCTCAACGACATCGAAGCCAAAATAGCGGCGGCCGAGGCGGAGTCCGAGGCGGTGGCCCAGGCAGCTGCAACGTCAGCGGCCCCAACCCCGGAGCAAGAGTCGGCAGACGCATCCGCTACTACACCTGCGTCGGCCTCTGCCTCGATGTCAGTGATGGAGCATGTACACCGGGCAGATCACGACGAGTTCATCGTGAACGACGGGCCTACGTTGACTCAGGATGCACCGTCGGTGTCTGACATAGGCATCCCCAATGGGCCTGCCGAAGGTGGTACCCGGGGTTTACTGAAGGCCCATAACTCGAAGAATAAGAAGATTCGGAAGCCCAAGTTATTATTAAGGAAAGCTAGAGTTGTATTAGGAAGTACTACTTGTAATCTTGCGGGACGGGTTGGAAACCCTCCCGGACTCTGTAACTTGTGTATTATGAATCCCTCGACTCCACCTCCTATATAAAGGGGAGTCGAGGGACAAAGAGAGCATCGATTCATTGTTTCACGCAACCCTAGCTTTTACATCGTCGAGTACTTTTCGGCTGAAACCTTCGAGATCTACTTGCCCTCTACTTCCGACTAAAACCCTAGTCTACAATACGTAGGCATTGATAAGTTAATCCCTTGTCAATTGGTGCCGTCTGTGGGAATTAGAGGTCTCAAGGATCTGATCTCGATGGCACGTTCAAGATCGTCGACTTCGTCAACTACAAGCAACGCGATGGACAGAGGTAAACAGATCGAAACTGGTCTAGTTGATTTTGTTCCTCACCCGCCCTCCCGTTGGGATGCATATGCGTATCTGGAGGAGCCCATGGAGATGAAGTTTGGGAAGTTCCACTTCCGCGTCGAGAAAGAAGGAGCGTATCGTCTCGAAATTCCCATCTCGTCGGGATTATCAGCGGTCGATCCCGATTTTTCGAGTTCAGCATCATCAATCGAGTCAGACGACAAGGAAACTTCGTCGCCACGCTTCATCAGCACCATGGCAAGTGAAAAACTCGCCAAGATCTTCAGCGACATGTCTTTCGAGTCATCTGCGGACTCCGATACAAGCGATGACTCGAGCAACATCGACAGCTTCAACTTCATCGACAAATCTACTATTGTTGGAGAGGTCTTCACCAATCTCTATGATGGTGTCACCAAATCCGACAAAATTCAAAATCCAAAATATCATCAGATCTATGCAATTGGAGAACCAAGCCGGCCGGAACCGGCGACGTCGGAGGCTTTCGACGATGCGGGAAATCCGTATGTCGATCCCGCAGATCTCACGCGAGGTTTGGGAACAAAATATATCGGACCAGGAACACGAGAGATGGTGCGATTTCCGCAGGCAGTGTGGGATCGAGTCGCAAGAGCTATTGATGGTACAGAACCAATGACCATTACGGCAACACCTGAGGAGTTACAAGCGTATCAATATAGGCTTGCACGTACCAGAAGGGAGCTCGAGAAGCAGTAAATCGAGTTGGACAGGAGGCAGGAAGTAGCCTCCGCATCAAGCAGGCGAAGGGCAGAGCTAAGCCGAAATTCAGGAACTTCGGGAGATAGTCATAGAGAAGCTCGAAGGAGAGCAAGATCTCGACTGTAAAATATACCTGAAGCAGAGAGAGAAAACTTAGTTCAAAACCTCGACATGTCTTTTATGTCAATCGACACGAGGGGGAATATTATTCCCAAAACACCGAAAGCGGGATATATGGCAACGCAAGCTTTCATCCTAGCGTCCAAGCCACCTCCCGGAGATCCAAGAGAAGCGTTGTATAACATGGCCATGGCAGGGTGTGGAGCCATGGGAGCAGCATTCGCAACTACACCTCCCGAACGATCAGCAAGGCAAAATAGTCCACGACCCACTGCAGCAGCACCAGGTCCCGAAAGAACAAGTGGAGCAAGAGACACAGCAGCACAAAGCACGGGTGGACAGAGCACGACAAAATAGAAGAGAACATCGGCATTCCCCAGAGATAGATGACGAGGATATGTGTGGGCTACCGTGCTTTACAAGAAGGGTCCGGAAAACTCGAGTTCCTTCAGGGTTTAAGTTACCCGATAATTTCAAAAAATTCGATGGCCTACAAGATCCCGAGGATTGGCTAGTCGATTACCTCGAGACGGTGAAACTGATAGGTGGAACCAGAGCAACAGCCATGCAGAGCATTCAAGTACACCTAAGTAGAGCCGCAAGATCTTGGATCAAGAAGCTTCCTCCAGGTTCCATCGATAGCTGGGACAGTTTTGAGGATGTGTTCGTCAAGAATTTCCGATCCACCTGCAAAAAACCTGCATCACTAGAAGAGTTGAGATCATGTCGACAAAAGCATGATGAGTGATGTCTACGGGTGCTTCTATTCTTGTAGACAGTGTTGGGCCTCCAAGAGCAGAGGTTTGTAGAACAGCAGCAAGTTTCCCTTAAGTGGATCACCCAAGGTTTATCGAACTCAGGGAGGAAGAGGTCAAAGATATCCCTCTCAAGCAACCCTGCGATCACAATGCAAGAAGTCTCTTGTGTCCCCAACACACCTAATACACTTGTCAGATGTATAGGTGCACTAGTTCGGCGAAGAGATAGTGAGATGCAAGTAATATGGATGAGTATAAGTGGTAATAGCAATCTGAATAAAATATGGCAGCGAGTAAACATGCAACAAAATAGTAAACAAACAGAGATTCGATGTTTAGAAACAAGGCCTAGGGATCCTACTTTCACTAGTGGACACTCTCAACATTGATCACATAATAAAACCACTCTACACTCTCTTGTTGGATGATGAACACCATTAATTGTGTAGGGCTACAAGAGCACCTCAATGCCGGAGTTAACAAGCTCCACAACATTCAATGTTCATATTTAAATAACCTTGGAGTGCATGATAGACCAACGCAATCACACCGAGAACTAACATAGCATGCACACCGTCACCGACAGACTATGAAAGGGGAATAAATTGCATCAATACCATCATAGTAATAGTTAACTTCATAATCTACAAGAGATCACAATCATAAACTACGCCAAGTACTACACGATGCACACACTATCACCATTACATCATGGAGGAGGAATAGCCTACTTTAATAACATCACTAGAGTAGCACATAGACAACTAGATCACAAAGAGAGAGATGAACCACATAGCTACAGCACAGCCCTCAGCCCCGGGGGTGAATTACTCCCTCCTCATCATGGAGACAGCGATGGCGGTGGAGATGACTCCGGGGGCAATTCCCCGTCCCGGCAGGGTGCCGGAACAGAGACTTCTGTCCCCCGAATTGGAGTTTCGCGATGGCGGCGGCTCTGGAAGGTTTTCTCGGGTTTCGTCAATCGGGGGCGAGGATTTAGGTCAGGGACGACTAAATAGGCGAAGAGGCGGAGTCGGAGGGGCCACGGGGGGCCCACACACTAGGGGGGCGCGCCCCCTTGGCCGCGCCGCCCGTGGGGTGGGGCCCCCCGGCTCCCCTCCGGCCCTTCTTCGGTGCTCCGGAAGCTTCCGGGCAAAATAAGATATTGGGCGTTGATTTCGTCCGATTCGAGAATATTTCCTTTGTAGGATTTCTGAAACCAAAAACAGTAGAAAACAGCAACTGGCCCTTCGGCATCTCGTCAATAGGTTAGTTCCGGAAAACGCATAAAAACGATATAAAGTGTGAACAAAACATGTAGGTATTGTCATAAAACAAGCATGGAACATCAGAAATTATAGATACGTCGGAGACGTATCAATGAGTCAATGAGGAAATACATCCGGAGGTGGAACATTATCAAAAACTCGGCAGAGAACATATCTGACGAGAGGGAAATAGATGCGTTCGTGGCAGGAATTTGACGAGGAGATTTTGTCGAGGACTTGGGGAGAACAAACCCAATGACAGTATCAGCATTAATGGAGATAGAAAACAGATGGGCGGATGGAGAAGATGCTGTTCACAATAAGCGACATAGGTCACCAGAGGAGGACCGCAGTCGAAACTTCCAAAATAGACGACGATTCTCTCGGCAGTTTTCGAGTTATGACGCTCCTGGTCAAATATCGGCTGGTTTCCGAGGAAATACTGGGGGAAATAGTCGAGATGATTATCAAAGGAGTAGCGAGCAGCGAGGCGACAATAGAGATGATTCTCGGAATAACAGGAAAAATAGTGGACCAAGGTTTCAGAGACCTTTTGTATCGCCCGAGGATATGATGAACGGGCCATGTCAGATGCATTTATATCTCGACAATAATGGGAAGAGGCAGTCAGGACATCTGCAGAAGGACTGTCGAAATTTTCAAGCGATGTTGAGGGTCGCAGGGGCTAGCCAATGCTCAAGCAACAAATAGAAACCCCCAAGGGCCCGGGAGTGAGATCCACTTGCCACCTCCTCCCGCAATTACGGACGAAAATCGGCACCAGCTCAGAATAGCGGCAGCACCACACCCACCTCCATATGTTGATCCTAACTCTAACGGAGCGGTCTCGATGATTCAGAAAGCTAGGCCGTCCAATAGGGCTTAGAAAGTAATCTCACGACAAGTGTTCATAGCAGAGAAGATGCCTCCACCAATGATTGAGTACCTAAATTGGTCGGGACAGGACATTGGTTTCACAATTACGGATCACCCGCAGCAAGTTCCTCGACCAGGGCAGTCAGCACTTATCTTGCCAGCGGTGATCGCAGGATTTGACGTATCACGAGTATTCATCGACGGAGGCAGCAGTCTAAACCTTATGTATGCAGATACACTAAGGAAGATGAACATATCCTTGGCAAATATAAAACCAACTGACACACGTTTCCATGGAATCACGCCAGAGAAACCAAGCTATCCGTTGGGGAAGATCAATCTCGACGTTCAGTTTGGGACCCGAGAAAACTACAAGATAGAAAGGCTGGAGTTCGAAGTTGTGGATTTCCCGTCGCAATATCACGCTTTGTTGGGACGACCAACATATGCCAGGTTTATGGCGGTACCACATTATACGTACCTGTTGTGGAGGTTACCAGGACCTAAGGGACCAATTACAGTCAAAGGCAGTTTTGTGTTAGCTGATAAATGCGACAAGGATTTTCATCAACTATCAGAAACTTTCGGGATGCAAGCAGAATATATGGCATCAAGGCTCACAACTGATTATGATGTGTTGCCAGATGTAGGAAGCCCTCTCAGGGAGCCAACCTTTAACACTACGAAAGATTCCAAGGAGGTGCAGATTCACCCGACAGATCCAAAGAAAACGACGTCCATTGCAACAGTACATGGACCTCGCATAGGAAAGCGCGCTCGTCGAGTTCCTCCGTGAGCACTGGAAAATCTTCGCATGGTGTCCAGCTGACATGCCAGGAGTACCCAGGGAACTTGCCGAGCACCACCTAAACTTGGATCCATTAGCGAGACCAATCAAACAACCTTTGCGGCGTTTTTCGGAACCAAACCGCAAAGCCATGCTGTCAGAGATAGATCGACTCAGAGAGGCTGGTTTTATCAAAGAGCTACATACGGAGGCCACGTGGGTAGCTAACCCAGTTCTGGTCCCGAAGAAAAACACGAAAGTCCTTCGCATGTGTGTCGACTTTACGTGTCTCAATAAACACTGTCCAAAGGATCACTTTCCCCTCCCAAGGATCGATCAAATCATCCACTCCACGGTAGGATGCGAACGTCTTTCCTTCCTGGACGCATATTCTGGTTATAACCAGGTCAGATTGAAAGAAGATGATGAAGTCAAGACAGCGTTCATAACACCTTGTGGCGTGTTTTGCTACAAAACAATGCCTTTTGGTCTGAAAAACGCGGGAGCAACATATCAGCGGATGATGCAGAAGTGCTTGGCAACACAGATTGAAAAAAACGTACAAGTGTACATTGACAATGTCGTCATAACATCAAAAAAGGGGACAACCTTGATCGAGGATTTAAAAGAAACTTTCGACAACCTTGACAAGTTCTGCCTCAAGTTGAACCCGACAAAGTGTTCCTTCGGCGTCCATGCGGGAGAACTTCTCGGATTCCTAGTCTCAGCAAGAGGAATCGAGGCCAATCCAGAAAAAATTCAAGCTATTGTAACAATGAGGAAGCCAACAAAGTTAAAAGAAATACAACAATTAACTGGGCGAATCGCAGCTTTAAGCAGATTCGTCGCCAGGCTGGGAGAAAAGGCGTTACCGTTTTATGCTTTGATTAAGCAAGGAGAGAAGTTTGAGTGGAACGAAGAAGCGGACAGAGCTTTCGAGGATCCCAAACGCACAATCTCGACACCACCAATCTTGGTGGCGCCTAAGGAGAAGGGACCCCTCTTACTATACATTGCAGGCACACCCCAGATGGTCAGCACAGCACTCGTAGTTGAAAGGGAGGAAGAAGGAAAACTTCATGGAGTACAGAGACCAGTATATTTCATCAGTGAAGTATTATCGCCTTCAAAACAGCGGTACCCGCAGTACCAGAAGCTAGCATATGGAGTGTTCACAACAGCAAGAAAGTTGCGACATTATTTTTCGGCACACCCGATAATAGTGGTCAATGAGGCGCCTTTATCCAATATATTAAACAATCCAGAAGCTACGGGTCGTGTCTCCCTTTGGGGAATAGAACTTTCCCCTCGGGAAATCACGTACGAGAAAAGAAAAGCAATAAAGTCGTAAATTCTACCAGACTTCATCGCAGAGTGGATGGAGTTACAAAATACGGGACCCCCAGATTTGTCGAAAACCTGGACTATGAACTTCGACGGGTCCAAGAGATCAGAGGGAGCTGGAGCAGGCGTGATACTAATATCACCTGAAGGTGACAAATTAAAGTACGTCTTACGGATGACGTTCCCAAACGCATCTAATAATGCGGCAGAATACGAAGCTCTCATACACGGGATGAAGATGGCGAAGGCTTGTGGCGCAAAACTCGATTAAAAATCTTCGGCGACTCGCAGTTGGTGGCTCAGCAAGTCATGAATAAGTGCGATGCAGTCAATGATAGTATGGTAGCATACAAAGAAGTGTACAACGAGCTAGAGAAGTTGTTTGATGGATGCGAAGTAAATCATATCAGCAGGCTGAGCAATGATGTAGCCGATGTTCATGCAAACATTGGGTCGCAGTGTCTCGCAATTCCACCAGGCGTGTTCTGGGAAGAGATAGCCGAAAGATCTACAAAGCCAAAGAAAGCACAGAAGAAGAAGAAAGACGAGAAACCCTCGGGGGCTCCAAAAGAAGCACTAGAAGAAGAAGAGGAACATGACCTAGTAATGATGGTGCAGATTCCATGGATGCAAGCGTACATATCATACATCCTATGGAAAGAAATACCCGACGACCCAGTTGAAGCAAGGAGAGTTATTAGACGATCTAAAGCCTTTACTGTGGTCAAAGGGGAGTTGTACAAGCGAAGTATTTCGGGTGTGTTACAAAGGTGCGTCACACCCGAAGAAGGAAGGATAATTCTGAAGGACGTACACGAAGGAATATGTGGTCATCATGCAAGCAGTCGAGCTATCGCGGCCAAGGTTTTCAGAGCAGCATCTTATTGGTTGACAGCAATCGAGGATGCGAAGGAGATAGTGCGAACTTGCGACGCGTGCCAGAGATTTGCCGCAAGGCCTCATTCTCCGGCAGCAGAGTTGATGCCAATACCGTTGTCTTGGCCCTTTGCTCAATGGGGTCTCGATATGGTGGGAAAATTACACAAGGCCTCGCCAGGAGGATACGAGTATATGCTCGTCGCTGTCGACAAATTCACCAAGTGGATAGAAGCAAAGCCGATAAATTCACCAGACGGAGCGTCGGCAATCAAGTTCGTGAAAAGCATTGTCTTTCGGTTTGGAGTACCTCATAGCATCGTCACGGACAATGGCAGTAATATCACATCCAAGGAATTCAAGGCATACTGTGCAGAGGTGGGCATCAAATTGCACTTTGCGTCAGTTGCGCACCCGCAGACCAACGGTCAAGTCGAGAAAGCCAATGGTATCATCTGCAACGGTATTAAGAAGCGCTTGTTAGGACCATTGGAAAAAGCTCGACATACTTGGCCAGAGGAGTTGCCGAGTGTGTTGTGGAGTATCCGAACAACACCAAATGACAGCGACACAGGAGACTCCTTTTTTCTGGTCCATGGAGCTGAGGCAGTACCGCCGATAGAAATAGAGCATGATTCTCCAAGAGTCACGGAATACGATGAAGAAGCTTCCATAAAAGCATTGGAAGACGATGTCGATGCACTTGACGAAGCTCGAGACGAAGTATTATCACGGGTCACTAAGTACCAGCAAGACTTGAAAAACTACCACAGTCGACGTTTGCGACCAAGATCCTTTCAGGTCGGCGACTTAGTTCTACGGCTCAATCAAAAAAGCCATGAAAAACTCGAGTCGCCGTGGCTTGGCCCTTACATCGTCACAGAAGTAATCGAAGGAGGAGCGTACAGGATAAATTACAAGAAGACAGGGGTTCCCCAGCAAAATCCCTGGAACGTGGCGCAGCTAAGGCGTTTTTACGCTTGAAGTCGAAATATAGTCCTCCTTGTAAACATATAATGTACTGAAACGCCCGCGAGTTTTCAGACGCACTTTTTTCTTTTCAGGGCACCGAGCGGTGCTGCAATATAATAAAGATAGTGGAGATATACATCTTTTTCTTCGACAGGCTCGGGGGCTTGTGCCCAGAAGTTACAATATATATATACATTACCGACGAATACAACTTGCAAAAAATATTTCGCCTTGGTGCAAAGCGCCTCGCAAAATAAATGAAGATACAAAATAGAGATCAATAAAAAAGGCTTGGGGGCTAATGATGTCTACGGGAGCTTCTATTCTTGTAGACAGTGGTGGGCCTCCAAGAGCAGAGGTTTGTAGAACAGCAGCAAGTTTCCCTTAAGTGGATCACCCAAGGTTTATCGAACTCAGGGAGGAAGAGGTCAAAGATATCCCTCTCATGCAACCCTGCAACCACAAAGCAAGAAGTCTCTTGTGTCCCCAACACACCTAATAGGTGCACTAGTTCGGCGAAGAGATAGTGAAATACAGGTGGTATGAATAAGTATGAGCAGTAGTAACGGCGCCAGAAAAGTGCTTGCTGGCGTGTGGTTGATGGTGGTAATATTGCAGGAAGTACAGATGCAGTAAAACAGTAAACAAGCAGCGATAGCAGTATTTAGGAACAAGGCCTAGGGATCATACTTTCACTAGTGGACACTCTCAACATTGATCACATAACAGAATAAATAGATAGATGCTAGACTCTACACTCTCTTGTTGGATGATGAACACCACTAATCGTGTAGGATTACACGAACCCTCAATGCCGGAGTTAACAAGCTCCACAATATTCGATGTTCATGTTTAAATAACCTTAGAGTGCATGACAGATCAACATAACCAAACCAAGTACTAACATAGCATGCACACTCGTCACCTTCACACTACGAAAGGAGGAATAGATCACATCAATACTATCATAGCAATAGTTAACTTCATAATCTACAAGAGATCACAATCATAGCCTACCCCAAGTACTACACGATGCACACACTGTCACCATTACACCGTGCAGGAGGAATAAACTACTTTAATAACATCACTAGAGTAGCACACAGATATATTGTGATACAAAACACATTGCAATCATAAAGAGATATAAATAAGCACTTCACTATGCCATTCATAACAGTGAATAAGTATTCTGTGAAATATAGCCTAAGAGACCCACACGGTGCACACACTGTCACCTTTACACACGTGGGACAAGGAGTCTCCGGAGATCACATAAGTAAAACCCACTTGACTAGCATAATGACCTCGAGATTACAAGCATCATCATATGAATCTCAATCATGTAAGGCAGCTCATGAGATTATTGTATTGAAGTACATAGGAGAGAGATTAACCACATAGCTACCGGTACAGCCCCGAGCCTCGATGGAGAACTACTCCCTCCTCATGGGAGACAGCAGCGTTGATGAAGATGGCGGCGGTGTCGATGGAGGAGCCTTCCGGGGCACTTCCCCGTCCCGGCGGCGTGCCGGAACAGAGACTCCTGTCCCCCAGATCTTGGCTTCGCGATGGCGGCGGCTCTGGAAGGTTTTCTCTGGTTTCGTCGAACGTGTCAGGGTTTTCGCGACGGAGGCTTTAAATAGGCGGAAGGGCAAGGTCAGAGGGGGTCTGGGGCCACCAGACACTAGGGCGGCGCGCCCCCCTCCTGGGCCGCGCCGCCACCATGTGTGGGCCCCATGTGGCCCCTCTCTGACGGTTCTCGGGTGTTCTGGAAGCTCCCGGGGATTCTAAGATCTTCGGTGTTGATTTCGTCCGATTCCGAGAATATTTCCTTACGAGGATTTCTGAACCCAAAAACAGCAGAAAATAGGAACTGGCCCTTCGGCATCTCGTCAATAGGTTAGTTCCGGAAAACGCATAAATATAACATAAAGTATGCATAAAACATGTAGATTGTGGCATGGAACATAAGAAATTATCGATACGTCGGAGACGTATCAGCTAACACCCGCAAATATAGTATACTCAGTAAAATTTATTTGCCTTGGTTTAACCTCGCAAAAACAATAAAGAAATTAGCCACCGAAACACTCGGGGGCTAGAGGAAAGAAAAAAATATATATCTGACTTACAACATACATACAGCGACTTATAGTTCTCTTTTGACAACATAGCTATATAAATTCAGTCGTGACCCAACAGGTCGTCAATATTTACTCTATCTTCTTCGGCAGAGGCACCTAGAAAATCGGCATGATGGCCATCTGCAAAAAAGTCGGCATCCATCCGAAGAAGTTCATCAATTATTTCTTCAGCTACTGGGATAACCACTGCATTGATTCTATCGACACCTCTTCGCCGTTGCCTCAGCTTAGCATGAACAGTTTCCACCACCTTTGTCATATCAAGTTTGGGGTGGTAGATCTGAAGCATAATAAGGGTAACCCTAGCACCAGCTACCAATTGAGCTCTTACAAAACCATGGATTTTTTGCGAGTCCTTAAATTTCTCCATCAGCTCAGGAAGAGACTTCGGTTGAACATTCCGAGGAAACATAGCATTGAAAATCATGGATAAAGTTTTGGAACAAAACTCAAGGAACTCCCGAACTTGGCATGAGCGGTCTTGGAATCTGACGATTTGTCGGGTTCGTTCCGGGGTAGCCCAAAAAAGAGAGCCATGGTCAAGGGCCAGATTTAAAAGGTAATTTGACCTTGTATCGACCCGTTGATCTTCGGCAGCGGCGTCTAGAAAAGGACCTGTTTGGTGACAGCATAAGAATCACAAAGGAGAAAACAAGGAAAAAACAGAGGAAGTTTAGGCTTAAGAAGTATACCTGCCATTTCCAAATTTGCTTCAGTCATCAGTTCGAGCATAAAATTCTCTCGGGAGGTAGCCTGCGCAGCATCATCTACAACGGTTTCTTTGGCAGCTATAGCTTCCTGAGCTTGTTGCAGCGCAACCTTTTCTTTCTCCGATGATTTTCGAGAATGCTCCATTATTATAAGTGCCTGCTTCTTCATAGACTGAAGTTGTTGGCGGAGTTCTTTCAAGTCTTGTGTTGAACCTTTACTCGAGGAATCTTCAATAAATTCATCATCGACATGTGTTTTCTTCGAGTAGGAGGAAGCAGGAAAAGTATCGGCAGGACGAGGAGTTGAAGTGTAGTTATCAAATATCAACTGGAAAAAAAGTTTCAACATCAATCATCAAGCAAAATAGATTTCCATTGATTTTCAAAGTATTTACATGGCTATTACAAAAGGAGGGTCCCTAATGAACTACTGAGGCAGTTGTCGCCAAAGCTACTATGGCGACAGCATCAAAAGAGACAAAGCAAAAAAGAAGACAAGATGTTCGATGAACTAGGAGCGGGAGTTGGCTTGCATCCGAGGTAGGTGAGGATTTTCTTTGAATTTGGTTTGGCAGCCTTAATCAACAACTGCCACCTCTTGGTTTCCATCTCCTTCGTGTCGCCAACTCTTGCCCAGTCGACATCTTGCTGGCTGTCAGCGACCAAGGCGATAGTGCCTTCAACGCCAACTTTCAAACCTTCTTGGCGAAGTTTGAGCCCAAGATCTTCTTGAGAATTGAAGCATTTGGCGAGAGCAGCAAAAGGCGTGGGTTCTTCCTTCTTCGGGAAGAAGTAAGGAAAAAGCCGCGACAGACCTGTTCTGGCATCGGCAAGACCTTCACGCGCCTCATCTCCGTGGATCTCAAGGAGGGAAAGAGCATCGAGAAGGCGATCACCTTCAGGATTCTCCAGATCATAATCTTGCTGCGTTTTCCCTAAGTGAGTCAAAAGAAGCTTGTCAGAGAAAAGCGAGACAAGAAGAATTTGATGATCCGAAGAAATAGAAGAGATATGAGTACTTACTCACAAAACGTCGACTCTGCGACTCCACGCGAGTGAGGATTTCTTTTTCACGAGCAGATTGCTGGGCTATATTATCGCTCAAAGAAGTTTCCGCGTCATGAAGTCTTTTTCGAAGATCTTCGACAGCGGCAGCATCTGCTTCAGCTTTCTTGCGAGCTGTTTCGCTATGCTCTAACTTGACAGCAAGAGCGTCAGCGCGTTTGTTGGCTTCCGCAAGAGTCTCTAGCAAAATAAACGACAGTAAAATATCACGACAAAAAGAATGAAGGAGTATGTTCAGCAGAAGAGGCAGGGAAAAATAGTACCTTCAAGCTTGGAGGCATAATCACGGTACCCGATCAATTGGGTACCGAGGCGGACAAATTCCTTCATCAAAGGCTGAAGAGAAGACCATCGAAAACAGGAATCAATATAGTAAGCAAAAGCTCGACAGCACCAAGCAAAAACCAGAGGGGAGTCCAAAGCAATGAAATGTTCAGAGTATAAAAAAGAGAGAAGAAGAGATAACTTACATCATCCATTAAAGGAGTCGTGGAACTACCAGTTAGCAAGGTAGGCTCCTTGGCCGGCTCGACCCTAGCCCTCTTTGGAGAAGGGGCACGGGGGCTGATGACCCACAAGTATAGGGGATCGCAACAGTCTTCGCGGGAAGTAAAACCCAATTTATTGATTCGACACAAGGGGAGACAAAGAATACTTGAAAGCCTTAACAGCGGAGTTGTCAATTCAGCTGCACCTGGAAACAGACTTTCTCGCAAGAGTTTATCAGTAGTAACAGTTTTATAGCAGTAGCAGTAGTGAAATAACAGCAGCAGAGTAACAAAGACAGCAGTAGTGATTATAGTAAAGAGCAGGATTAAAATACTGTAGGCACAAGGATGGATGAACGGGCGTTGCATGGATGAGAGAAACTCATGTAACAATCAAAGCATGGCATTTGCGGATAATAATAAAACGGTGTCCAAGTACTAATCAATCAATAGGCATGTGTTCCATATATAGTCGTACGTGCTCGCAATGAGAAACTTGCACAACATCTTTTGTCCTACCAGCCGGTGGCAGCCGGGCCTCTAGGGAATCTATCGGAAATTAAGGCACTCCTTTTAATAGAGCACCGGAGCAAAGCATTAACACTACGTGAACACATGTGATCCTCATATCACCGCCATCCCCTTCGGTTGTCCCAATTTCTGTCACTTTGGGGCCTCGGGTTCCGGACAGCAATACGTGTATACAACTTGCAGGTAAGATCATAAAGCAATGAATATCATCATAAAACAATAACATGTTCAGATCTGAGATCATGGCACTCGGGCCCTAGTGACAAGCATTAAGCATAACAAGTTGCAACAATATCATAAAAGTACCAATTACGGACACTAGGCACTATGCCCTAACAATCTTATGCTATTACATGACCAATCTCATCCAATCCCTACCATCCCCTTCAGCCTACAGCGGGGGAATTACTCACACATGGATGGGGGAAACATGGCTGGTCGATGGAGAGGTGTCGGTGGTATTGATGGCGATGATCTCCTCCAATTCCCCGTCCCGGCGGAGTGCCAGAACGGAGTTTCTGGTCCCGAGACGGAGTTTCGCGACGGTGGCGGCGTACTGGATGGTTTCTGGCGATTTCGACTAACCCCCGTGCGTTTTTAGGTCGAAGGCATTAAGTAGTCCGAAGGAGGGCGTCGGGGGCCAGCCGAGGCGGCCACACAACAAGGCGGCGCGCCCCCCTCCTGGGCCGCGCCGGCCTAGTGTGTGGCCCTCGGCCCCCACCTGGCTTGCCCTTCCGGCTCCGTCAATATTCTCGGGAAAATAGGACCTTTCGCATAAATTCCGAGGATTTTCCCGAAAGTTGGATTTCGCACAAAAACGAGACACCAGAGCAATTCTGCTGAAAACAGCGTTAGTCCGTGTTAGTTGCATCCAAAATACACAAATTAGGGGCAAAACAATAGCAAAAGTGTTCGGGAAAGTGGATACGTTTTGGACGTATTAGGGGCTTGCAACTGGAGTTGGATGCTCGATGTTTTGCTGAGGAGGCGAGGTTTCCTCCCCTTCAGGTTGAGCTTCAAAGACAACTAAAGTACGCTACGTACTCGTTCGAGCAGCCGCGTCAATAGGTGGATTTTCATCCTCGTCACCACTACAATAAAACGGTGACAATATAAGAAACAACACAAACAAAATATCGAGAGCAAACAAAAAAGAGAAGCAATGACTTACGAGCTGACAAGGGCATCCAAGTAAGGGTTGAAAGTTGTCCTTTCTTCAGTAGGAACAACTTCTTCGGCAGGA
This sequence comes from Lolium rigidum, assembly GCF_022539505.1. NCBI lineage: Eukaryota > Viridiplantae > Streptophyta > Magnoliopsida > Poales > Poaceae > Lolium > Lolium rigidum. The sequence continues at coordinate 40,414,034 of NC_061509.1, forward strand.
GATGCGCCGGCTTTAGAGGTGCCAGAATCGGCAACTTCGTCCCTTTTTCTCTTGTTCCTTGGAGAAACAGCGGAGGGAAGGGAGTGTGCCGATTCGCTAGCCTCAGAATCGACTTCTTTTTCAGAGGAAGCCGCAGATTTTTGAAAACCCACGACTTAACTCTCAGGGCGAGAAGTACCCTGGTTGTCGTCGGTGACAACGGTCCGTTCTTCGACATCTCCACCTTCAGGAAGGGGAGGAAGAGGTGACGCAGTTTTATGGCCCTGGACAAGATGGAAAGAGTATCGACATGAATTTGTATCAATAATAGCAGACGAAGAAATGGCAGTACAAAAAGAGAAAAGAAGAGAGTGAATGAACAAGAAGATGGTAAAATAAATTACCTGCGGGAGCGCGTTGGTGGCGTTGTATGGTGTCACACGGCAAGATGATGGGATGGTGTCTTTTTTGCTCAGCGACGAGATCTTCCAGACATGTTTTTCTAAGTCCTTGACCGGTAAATCTATCGACAGGCGATCCACATCCTTGTCGCCAGAATACATCCAAAGGGGGTTTTTGCGAGCTTGCAAAGGCTGCACCCTAATCCTAAGGAAGTACGCGGTGATTTGGACACCCAACAATTCTCGCCACGCGTATTTTGAAGCTCACGGATGCGTGTCATCAGAGCCTCTATCGCCATTTTTTCTTCGTCGGTAGCCTCTGCATCCCAGGACCGGTGGCGACAGATTTTTTCGTTACCATCGAAAGGGGGAATGTTGTGTTCCGCCGAGTCGAGGCTTTCTTCGTGGATATACAACCATTTTTTGCGCCACCCTTGAACTGAGTCAGGGAATTTGACGTCGAAGTATTCGACGTCAGGGCGGACGCATATAACAATGCCACCTATGTTATAGGCAACATTGGGGGAGCCATTGCGGCAGAGAAGAAAGATGCGTTTCCAGAGAGCCCAGTTCGGTTGGACCCCAAGGAAAGACTCGCAAAGAGTGATAAAAATAGAGATGTGCAGGATGGAGTTGGGGGTGAGATGGTGAAGTTGCAATCCATATACAAAGAGCAACCCACGCAGAAAATCGTGAATGGGGGAGGAAAGGCCGCGGATGAGGTGGTCAACGAAACTGACCCGGTACTCGATTGGAGGAGATGGATAGCTGTCCTCGCTGGGGAAGCGCGGCGATTCCTTCTTCTTGCTGATCCCAAGCTTCTTCGGCAAGTTGATGTCTTGGGCGGAGATTTTGGATCTCTCCCACTCGGTGTTCCCCAGATCTTCCGCCGCCATCTTCGACTCTGGAGTGTTGTGCCTAGTGAGCCGCGCGCGCGGTGGCATCAACAATGGTGTAGGAGAAAGATGCGAGCGTGGTTGAGCTCAAGAAGTGATGGGCGCAAGGGAGGATTTTTCGCAGAGGAACGCAGATGTGCGGCGCGAGCGAAAGTGCGAACGGGGGAAGGCGATGACCTTAAGTAGGGGTGCGGCGAATCGACGCACCGTTGGATGGAGAAATTATGAGATGGATGATGTACACGTGGATAAGGGGTAACAACGTAATTTCAATATGAAGGAAAGGAACAGGCGCTACAGTGCGTGCGCCAGGAAAAGTGGAGACGTGTGTCCCCCACTTGCACGACGTGTCAACTTGATAAGGATTTTGGGCCCGCAAGGCAGAGAGAGAGCAGTACTCGCATCTTCCCGATACAGTGATCGTGGCTATCGTCAGTGATGATGTCACCTTGCCAAAAGGAAAAATCTCAGCTATGACGATTAATGAAATTGGCGGCAAACAAAGACTATTGGTAATTTCGAGAAGCCTTTGATCAAATACAAGTTCTTGCTCAAATGCTCGGGGGCTACTTTGGAAAAAATAAAAATTCGAGTATGACAAAATAGAAATGGCGAGAGCCTATGACCAAATGCAAGCATTTGTTCATAGCCTCGGGGGCTACTCCCATCGGTAGCGCTGGTCGCGCACCCGATAGATATGAAAAGTTCGAGAAAGAATGACAATATAGCGACATGATGCATTAAAGTGTTGAGCCTACAACCAAGCACTAGTCCTTGGCTGTAGCCTCGGGGGCTACTCCCATCGGGAACGCTGTTCGCGTGCCCGATGAAATTATAAAAAAAAAGTGAGCATATTTCGAGTTATACAAATAACTCTGCATATACTCCCATCGGGAAGGCAAGATAAGTCATCCGTTGACTCAATAAAATGTGCTATTCCAACAGCCGAAAAAGCACTCGACAATATATTCTCAGAGCGCCAAAGTTGCGAATAATCTCTAAATGCCGCAAATTTTGCGAAGGTAAGACCCCAGATCCGTTCTGAGCGGCGTGGCGCCGTCTCTGACGTCGGTTTGCTACTTTTTTCCGTATCAACAGATACGAATAAAAATCCTAACGGACGCGTTAGGTACCCGATAAAATATGACTGTGACTCGACAGAATGGTAAGACCTTAAGCGGCACCTGTCGAAATTTACACCAGTATTCCGAGATCATGTCCAGGGACGTGATCTTGAAGTAGGTTTTTGCGGATTGCCACTAGAGCAGTTAACTAGTACCTGATCCGTCAGATGAACTAGCCCCAACTACCATCATCCCTGTACAATATATAATTGCATATCCAAAGATATGTGATAAATTCGACAGAGTTATTGAATGATTAAAGTTGGAGATTTTCCCTGATTCTTCGATTCAAGCAAAATCTCGGGGGCTACTGACATAGGCATCCCCAATGGGCCTGCCGAAGATGGTACCCGAGGTTTACTGAAGGCCCATAACTCGAAGAATAAGAAGATTCGGAAGCCCAAGTTATTATTAAGGAAAGCTAGAGTTGTATTAGGAAGTACTACTTGTAATCTTGCGGGACGGGTTGGAAACCCTCCCGGACTCTGTAACTTGTGTATTATGAATCCCTCGACTCCACCTCCTATATAAGGGGGAGTCGAGGGACAAAGAGAGTATCGATTCATTGTTTCACGCAACCCTAGTTTTTACATCGTCGAGTACTTTTCGGCTGAAACCTTCGAGATCTACTTGCCCTCTACTTCCGACTAAAACCCTAGTCTACAATACGTAGGAATTGATAAGTTAATCCCTTGTCAGCGTCGCCCAACCCCTTTACCTTTTTCTAATTCTTGCGTCGGCCTGTAATATGATCGCGCGCCCAGTACTTTGATCGCCGTTAATCTGATCGCGACGACTTCAACCGGAACGATCTCTTTTGAATGCAAACTATTTGAATTCCTCATTGGGGGCGGCCTTTGGGGGACGCGACTGAGGAGCGACGTCCCGCAAACGCAGCATGAACAAAACTCGTCCCCCAAACGCTTAATTCGGCGCGGTTTGGGGATGGTTTGGAGGACTCGACTGGAGATGCTCTTAAACCGCCCGGCGCGCCCATTGAATTTTAGTGCGAGATAAACCGCGCGCACGCCTCCTTCGACCGATCGAATCTTGGCACGCAAGGTCGGTGCTTTTTAAAACATTAAGGTGTGTTATTACCTAACCAGTTATCCTCTAAGAATCTTATCTCTAAACTGTCTTTTTTTTATTATGCGAGAATCTCCGAACTATCCTTAATATTAAACGATCCACAATGGAAGAAATGTTTCTTCGTCGCCATCAGAACATCCCAAAAATGAGAGTCACCCTGTTTCAATAGACGAAGAACAAAACAATTTGAGCATATGTACTTTCTTTTTTGAAAACTTCACCAAACCCCATCTTCGGTGAGTAGCTTAAGAAGTCATTTGCTGCAAATTTATATATGTTTGGCCTCAAGGTCATGAATACCCCCCTTGATTTTTAGGTCTACAAACGACATTCCACCTTGCTAGTGGATATTTCTTTTTCTCACTATCCCTCAAAAGAATCTCGAACGTAAATAATCTACTCTGTGTGAGACTCCTTTAGATAGTTGGAAGAAAAAAAATCATATATGATACCTTATCACTTAGTGCCGAGTTTATGAAAAATAATCTTCCATCAAGAGATAGTAGCTTCCATTTCTAGCTACTAAGCCTTTTTTGCATGCGGTCCTCGACTTGTTTTCATTAGGCATTTGTGGATCCCATGTAATGTATTGGAATACCCAATAGGAACTTGGTCTTACTCGCAACTGAATAGTTCGGTATAAAGAGTGGCATCATCATGTGCCTAAACAATTGGCTCTTGTGAAATTTTATTTTGAGTCCTAAGAGTTGCCCGAACAATGATAAAATTAATTTCAGGTTCTTAGCCTTATCAAGGTCATGTTATGTAAAGTCAACCGTATCATCCCTAATAGACCCCCCCCCCCCATCCACAAGATGCAGAACTATCACTTCATGACTTCAATAGGGTCATTTAGCTTTTGCCGTTCAATCATGACAATTAACAGACCATCCATTATATTACTAAAGTATATGTGATAATGTGTCTGTATCGTATTTTTTTTTTTGGAAGTAATGGTCTCACCGTTGACTTTATAAACACACTACCTCTAGAGGAAATTTAAGGGTTGCTTGTTGTGTGAGTGCACGAACACCAAATCTCGGCAGGCGGTATCATCGACATAAAAATCAAAATGTCTCCCTCTTTTCGGTTAAACATGAAAATCTAACCGACCTGTTTCGTGGCCGCTGCAAAAATTTCCCCCTTCACTTTGACATGTTGCATGGTCTATGTGGCGCCTGCTGCTGCCACTTGGACAACTTTGGCACGCCCACGCAACTACCTTCCTGGTGTCGCTACCAAGCAGTTGTTTTCTGTTGGCTCCACGACTGAAATTTGTCGTTTATTTCTCCGTAGTTAAATCAGATTTGGATAAGATATTTATGTGGCGGTAGATAATATATCTAGCTACCATGGTGCTCGATTAATTCGCTCAAGCATACATATTTTAGTAAAAGTTAGGAGAGCACATTGATATTGTAAATCATGGCAGCCTTGGTAGCACACTAAATAACTTTTCAAATTTTTGTTTTATCTGTCCCTTTGGAATGCTAAAAATTCCATGTAGGTTAATTTCTCCAAAATCCTGGCGTGTTACATACAGAAGGACCCAACTATGCCAATCCTATCTCCCATATATTACATATCATTGATTGGTCACTAACACTTGTGTATAAAATTTGTACAAAGTTTGCCAAGTGACAAAGAAATTATCAAGGGTGTTGGACTAACTACTTGTCTCTTTTGAAGACGAAGAGAAAGGGCCGGATCGGCGGCTCGCTGATGCCGTTGTCGAGCTGCCGAGACCGAGGCGGCATATCTCGTCAGAGCTTGGCACATCCCAGTGCTCCGTCCGTGCCCGAAGCGCCTCCATCTCTATCTTGCACTCCTCAATCCCCATCCTCGCAATCCTCAACCGCTCTTCCGCTGCCTCCTTGCCAGCAGCATGGTCGAACACCTCCTCCCACCCGTCCTCCCATGGTCCGCTCGCGTCACACAACTCCAATGTCCCGTTCCGCCACTCCGTCCAGCTCCACGCGTGTTCCAGCTGCTCAACTGCGCACCCCTCGCTGCAGGCCACAGGACGACGGCATGGTCGACACTTGGCCCCGCTGAGCGGGCCAGGGCTCCCGAGCGACGCCACGGGCACACCATAGCCCGTCGGCGGGTATGCATACTTCCGATCGCTGAGCACGCAGAAGGGCATCCTCCTCTCCCGCGCTGCCACCTCGGACACCTCTAGCTGCGCCATGAAGGCCGCCTCTGAATTGAGGTCCGTGTACCCGGCCTCGCCTAGCCGGGGTAGCATGGAGAGGCGGGATAACGCGACCTTTGAGGCGGCACGGGTCCCGACACCGAGTCGATCGTTGAGGCCGCTGAACGCGGAGCCCTCTGGGACTACGTAGACACCATCGGAGCGTGGGAAGGCATCATCCGCAGAGAGTGGCGCGGTCCAGAAGCCGTCGACACGTGTTCGGAGGATCCAGGCGTAGGTGAAGTTGCCTCGAGATTCCCTCTCCCGAATCAAGTCCAAGCATCCCTCCACCAGGTGGAAGTACTGGAGAAGACCCTGCGTACATAGTTGCAAATGGCCAGCAAGGTTAGAAGTAGTATAAATCAAGTTAATTAAGAGAGATTAGAAGTGACATGCATGTGCAGAGCCTACAAGATTATTATTAGTTTTAGTTGGTCAAATGGTTTTGGAGTAGTATGCAAGGATCGGAGTCTTCTTCCCAAATGCATGTGCAGGTCAGATGATGTTCAAAACCCAAGGTAGTATTAGCATTTAGCAGGGACTGTACTGGCAACCCAGCAAAGTAGTATCAACTGATCATACACTAAACCATGTGCATTGTTCACGCGACTATCACACATCTGTCAATTATTGAGTATATTCTACGGTTGGGGGAATGCATGTGCTGCAAGAAGTATATACGTTGATCTGAAACCAGTCTCTGGATCGATTGACAGATGTTTGATAAATTAGTGCCACTACTCTCTCCTCCTTATTACACTGATTAAAAATGGCCAATTGGTTCGCTTTGTCGTTTCCAGTGATTAATCAAGCTAGAGTGTGTAGAACAAGCGACCGGCCGAAGCCGGATGAAACAACAGGCAAAACGGCAAACGTCGGATTTGCTCTCACCTGTGGTGATTGGTGTCTTGCTCTTGCCTCCAATCGAAAAATAATTATTAATGGTACCATATTATCCAACACATAAATCTTTTTGGTGGTTGTTGGACACATGGATGCAGAATTCGAAAGACGGCAACAAGATAAAGAAGACGGGAAAGGGGATTATTGGATAGGAGCTTTTGTGAAGGGAGACGATGATCGACTTTTTGGGGGACCTTTTCTCTTTTTCTTAGAAAAGCTTGGCGATGTTATAGTAGTACAATATACCGTCATCGTGCACTCTGGTATAGTAGAGAAGTCCATGCATGCATGATGCATGCACGTTCTTGGTCGATCGATCACACTTCGCGGCATGTTTTGAGGAAATTTTAAATTCAATTTTTTTTTTTGAGTTTTTCCATGGTACGTACGGGAATCCCGAGCTCCCTCGAAGGAAAAAAAAAGTAGGGAGCCAAAACCTTGCATCATCCATGGCATGCCATCTTGACTTGTCCCTAGCTTGTTGTGAGACAAGGATACCACTTTTCCTGGTGCTACTCCCTCTGTTTCATAATTCTTGAACTAAAACAATGAAAAGAACTAAAATGGGTGAGCATCTATTTAGATACACGCATATATATGCCACCTGGCCGATTGAGGTAGGCAGTTGCATTACGTACGTATTATACTGCTCATAGTGGGAGTAACATAGGTAGTAACATCACACATCTCAAGGCATTTTGGTGACATGGCATACTAATAAATGAAGAAAGAGAGTGAGGTGGTAACTAGCTATGTTACCATAACATCACACATCTCAAGACAATATGAGTCTACAACATAATTAATGACACATTGCATGACACCACATCTAAGTTACTACCCACTATGAAGGTAGTAACTTAGACTAGTAACATGATATATGTTACTAGTCTAAATTACTCTCCACTATGAGCAGCCTTAGTAATACAGTTCAATTGACTTTTGACCGTGTGGACGGTTTGCATGACGACCGCGCGCAGCCGCCAACTGCGCCACATACTACCTATACAAATCAAATTAATACTATCTCTTTCTTCCCTCGAAACAGAATCAAAATCGTACGTTACCACCGAATATTTTCTGTATTTGACAGGGCCTAATAGATTAGGTGATCGACCTGTGTGTGAGACGGGTGCTGCCACTTGGAACAAGTTGGCATGCAGGCGTCGCTACCTATACCTAGGCTAAAGTAGACGTGTCCAGTTTGTTCGCTTGCCCTGCTCGATCTCTCTCCATCGGAATTCAATCAAGTTGGTCCAGTGTGATCTTGATCGAACTATATCTACGAAAATACGTTCTCATCCGTAGAACAAGTCGACCAAAGTTTCAGATCCTCATGTCAAGCCAGCCGCCGGTTAGAGACGTTTGGTCGATAACGATCGTTTTGTGGGGGCTCGCTGTCAGTTTTTCAGGCAGGGTAGGCAGGCAGGCGCGTAGGACCTCTACCTTTTTCCTCTCCAGCAGGCCACGGGTTTCAGTGCTGATGTAACGCGCGCGCGAACGTCGGTTTCGAGTTCGCAATGCAAGGACGACGAAAAGATGCAGATGGATGGTAACCCATCTTCTATCTGAAGCAACAAATCCGCAATTAAGTAGGTGTCTATCTGCAAGACGCTATGTACCAGATCGTGCCATCTTCTTTAATTAGGCCGGCAATCTGCAGTTTGTTGGACTCTAAATAAGAAACGAATCAAATCAAAGAGTGTTTAAAACCGTCCCGCGCGCCTCCTGGATTGATTTTACTGCGAGAGAAACCGCCTCCGTTACGATCCGGGTCCCAATTAAGCGAGGCGTGCAACAAAGCTACTATACGCAAAAAGGTTCTGATCTTTATTTATGTGTTTGCTTCGGAAAGGGGGCTGGCTGTCGGGCTGATTGATGGACCGATCGAATCTTCGCACGCAAGATCCGTCGATTTTGTTTAAAATAATGAGGTTTGTTTAACAAGGAAGAAGATTCCATGGATGCAATGCGCGGCAAGCAAGAGCAGGGATGCATGGAGAGACGAAGCAAGCAATCCAAAGTTCCAAACTAGAGGCAAGCAAGGAACAACGTGGTGCTACCGTGGTGGTAGAGGTTACGTACCTGGATGCCGTTGGGGGAGTTGGCGGCGGTGAGGACGCGCGCGCGCTCGGGGGTCTCCTCCACGGGCTCCGGCCGGAACACCCTGACGGCGGCCAGCGTGGTGGTGTCCGCGACGGCGCGCGCGAGGAGGGAGAACTTGTACGCGTCGGCGTCGAGCGGGCTGTGCAGGAACACGTCCACGCCGGTGTTGTCGTCGCCGAGGCTGTTGAGGAGGTGGCGCGCGATGGAGGGGCCGGTGAGCTCGAACCGCCGCGCGCCGCCCACCAGGCACACCGCCACGCGCTTTGAAGGAGGAGGAGGAGAGCGAGCCGGCGGTTGCTGGAGTGGCAGGCGCGGCGGGAACTGCAGGGCGGGGAGGCGGAGGGCGGAGGGGAAGGAGAGCGCGGCGGCGAGGAAGAGCAGCAGCGGCGCCACCACGGCGGCCAGGCGGCGGCGCTGGGACTGCGACGCGCGCGGGGAGGCCGGGTGGTGGTGGTACTCGGCGGCCGTGCCTGCCGGCTTCATGACGCCGGGCGATCGAGCAGCTGGCTAGCTAGCAGGAGCACTATGCGGTCGGTGTCCTGTACGTCTAGCAGGCAGCTAGGTAGGATCATGGAGCCCGTCGTCGCGGTGGGCGGTGGGTGGAGCGTGCGTTGGTGAAGGGTCTCGTCTCTCGTCTCGACGATCGGTGTGGTCGCGAGATCGGAAGCCGGGGACGAGCGGGAGGGTGGCGTGACCCAACTCCAAACTCCTTTTGAGTGGGTCGTGCGTGCTCCGGGGCCGTTTGGTGCTTCGCTTCCACGACGATATACCTCCTCGTGGTCTCGCGCGCGCGCGCAACTTCCTACTGCTGCCACGTTGTTTATTTTTCCCTAACTTCCTACCACACGTCTATCTATTTGTTTACGGAAAAAACTTTTACTACCTCCGTTTCAAGGAATAAGGCGCCCTTGTTTTACGTGTTCTTCGTTTGACCAAGAATAACTTGAAATAGATAAACATTATTTGTATGAAATTAGTATCATTAAAAAGTAATTTTCAATACGAAGCTAACGATACTAATTACATATAATATAATCAAGATTTTGTTCCTCAACTTTTATGGTCAAAGTTCGTCTTGAAATACGTGTGCGCCTTATTCCTTGAAACGGAGGTAGTATATGTTAAGAATTAGGACTACTTACTTACTGTTATAAGTTTGTGTTTACTACGTACGTTAATTACCCAGGGAAGGAATTGAGTTATAGAGATTTTATACGCTTAAAAAGAAGGTGCGATAATATTCTCGATCCATATGTCCTCTCAACAGAAAAAATCTTCAGATGTTTCTAATAGACTGCTGCACTGCCAAAAAAAAAATATATAACGCATCGATGCAATGTTAGCTATATGCTCCCAGGATTTTCATAACGATTTCGCCATCTTACTTTTGAGAAAAATAAAATAAACATCGCATACACATCCTTTTCATGTACGACTACAAGCCTTCGGAGATCCACAAATTTGCCACCTCTCCCTCGTGGTCGTCGATATGGACACTAGAGCAGGGTTTTTTTATCCTCCGTAACAAAAAATGCCCGTTGAGACATGAGTAAACTATGTTTTCGGAAATACAAACCAAAAAATTGTCAAAAGATTTACAGATTAATCAAAAAATTATTTAAATACCAGTAAATTTCATCTGGCATTACAATTTTCTAGAAACTGGTGAAACCGTTTTTTCGGCAATAAAAATTCAAATATCTTGGCCAAGAAGAAAATAGCCTAAACTCTAGTACGCGCTTACGTGCCTCCCTTATTTTAATTGAACTTGGAAAACGAATTGTACAATATCGTGGATCCTTATATTATATAGTTCGCAGAGTTCAGAAATAGACAGTAAATTTGTGGATGTTTATAGCAAGAAACAGAGGAATAATTGGCTAGCAAGCAAGGGGCCGATGTCTCTCCATTCCAATGAATAGGACTGGCACACATTTCCGAAAGAAAACTTTGTATCAATAGAAAATGCTTTTCAGTATGAATCTATAACAATATCAAGTATGGACATGGTGTTTTGACCCATGGGTCTAACTGCACCTATTAAGAAAACTAAATTATACTGGAAAATTGAAAAAGATATCCTGGATGTACATTTGGACACTCTATGTTCACTCACAAAAGTTTGTGGAAAAAAGACATTTTGTGTGGGCTACGTAAAAAACATAAAAACATGTCACGTGAAAAGCTATTTTCAATGACCAAAAATTGTCTTTTTTTGCATAGCTCATAAAAAATATCATTTCTTTGCGAAACTTAGTGTGTGAGCATTTTGAAATGTATATTTTAGACAAAGGGTGCATCTACACCTATGAGTCAAAGAGGATTTCCCTATCAAGTAGTACTACCTCCGTTTCAAGGAATAAGACGTACACGTATTCAAAGATGAACTTTGATCATAAAAATTAAGCAACAAAATTTTAATTATATTATTTGTACTTAGTATCGTTGGATTCGTATTGAAAAGCACTTTTTAATGATATTAATTTCATACAAACAATTTTTTATCTATTTGAAGTAATATTTGGTCAAAAAAAGCACGCATATTCCTTGAAACGGAGGTAGTATGTACTATATTATAGAACAGAAATTCAATTTGGCTCCCGGGTGCATATGCTCCCTCTACTAGAAAATTATATTTTTAAATATCGAAACATTTTGACAAAAAATTCTACATGTACATCTCCCACAATATATGTGCGTTCGTCAAGTTTCGCAACGAACCAATATTTTTTGTGGTCTATGTAAAAAAGAGAAAAAAAAATTGAAAGCCTTATGTTTAGCATTGAATTTTGTCTTTTTTACACAGGCCACACGACAAGTCAATTTTTCATGCAATGAATTTGTAAGAGCGTAGCACGTGAAGATGTACGTGGTAATTTTTAGTTTCAATTTAAAAAAAATCAAAATATGTATAGCATGCATTCAAAAATAAAGGGAGCATATGCTCCCATGTGCCAAAACACCACTCTCATTATAGAGATATTATTAAGTATGTACTATGTTATTGAGATATTGTTGCTCATTTCTTTTGATCAAAGTTCATCTTTAAAAGCATGTGTGTCTTATTCATTGGAACATAGGTACATCTTTCTCCTCCCCTCATCCCATAAAGAGTTTACATCCATCATTTTTGGAATGCAAACTTTATTAAGTTTCTCTTCACACTACAAAGAAAAACACTATTATGCCATTAAATCAGCATCCGTAGATTCATAATGAAATAGACCATATAACTATTTGCTACTCCATCTCCCACTTAATATGGGTCGGATGGAGTATTCGATTTCATAAATATTAATACTTCCTCCGATTCGTATTAATTGACTCAACTTTGTTTAGACCTAGTTGTATGGGGTCAACAAAAACGTCTAAATACATCCGTATTTACCCAAAGATGAGTCAATTAATTTGAACCAAAAGAAGTATTTTTTTTATATGTAACTGAGTCACTTTTCAACAAAGCTCGAAGTACAATCTTTGGGGAACGGAGGGAGTAGATAAGAGAGAGGGGAGAGGCGTTGCAACATGAAGGTACTTTGTCAACCGCCTGGTTAATTACCCTTGCCTCTCTGCCTGAGGAAGGCTGCTTCTGCACCGGCCAGCCGGCCCGGCATCATCTGAGACAGATAATGACTCGGTCCACATGCAGACACGGTGGTCTATATACACGTCTACACTAAGCTCAAAAAAAAAATATACACGTCTACACAAAGCTCGACCTACTAGAAACTCGAGCCGCAACTGGTCTGTACGTAGACAGAGGAACATGGACGTGGTCCGAGGCTAATCCGCAACAAGGCTTATGTTATTCAGAACAATTCAAAAGCATCCTCTATCGAGCAGCACATCTGACCGTAATAGAGAGGTTTAAGCTGTTCCTTATTTTTGCAATGGAAGAAAGGGCTCAGTTACTTCAGTATGCAAACCTTAGTCTCTTCAGTATGCAAATCTTAGCTGTTAACCGCTAAGCATTACTGAACATAACAGAATCAAAACATATACTGTGAGAAGAAGCACATCCAGACACAAAGATGCCAGCAAACGTCGTCAGACAGGCAAGCTTGCTTCAACGAGCTTGGTTGGAAATCATTAAGCAAATGTACCGCAAGCTAAGTACAAATCAACCGAACTAAGTCACTATGTCCTCATCATTCTTCACCGTGTCAGACATTAGATAATACTACCTCCATTTCAAGGAATAAGGCGTCCTCGTTTTACGTGTTTTTTATTTGACCAAGAATTACTTCAAATATATAAAGATTTTTTGAGTGAAATTAGCATCATTAGAAAGTACTTTTCAATACGAATCCAACGGTGCTAATTACATATAATATAATCAAGATTTTGTTGTTCAATTTTTATGGTCAAAGTTCGTCTTGGAATACGCGTGCGCCTTATTCCTTGAAACGGAGGTAGTACAGGGAAGTTGCCAAGATTAAATGATTAACTCCTACAAGTGCAATTTCCAGTTGACCAGCAGACGCTATTCAGATGGTTGACCTGGCTCCACGTGAAGTTATTCAGAACGGAAGAGCCCAGAGCAAACAAGTCCATTCCTACACCTCAGCAACTGGAGAAAAATACTAGATACCTGTGTAGCAACGATGTCATTAGTCCAACCAATTTGACTGTTCAATCATGCAAAAATCATTGAAGTTATACAATTGAACAAAAAATTATGATTCAGACAGTAAACAATAGCGTGACCATTGGGGAAACTGCACTAAAATATACAATGTTGAATCAAGTTCAGCATTATTGGGAAAACCCAACAATAGAAGAAAAAAAAATGTGATCGGAAATTTAGTCTAGTGGCACAATTCCAACTTTTACTGTACACATTCTCTAGTATCTTGCCATCAGGCCTCCGCAGATGCTAAGAGACAGTGGTTCAAATAACCCCACGTAGAGGTAAAATGCTGATCCACATCTAGCTTACAAAATCATTAGAAGTATTATTTACTATCATAGACATGTGAGAGGTTCATGGAGTAGAAAATAAAAACTTCAGGTTTCTAGCTCATATCCATATTTCTATAAATATACGAGGTAGCTAGTCACTCAAAATCGAATTTAATCAAACTCAACCTCAAAAAGGGATCATATATACATCATCTTATTAACTAAAACTTCCTTAGTTCCTTCACTACAAAATAGATGCCATTTTTTAAAACTGCATTGGTTCTAATGATAATATGTTAGTGCAAATAAAAGGTTCTAATTCGTGATTAGCACAGTTTTTATGATGAATCTAGTCTTGTCACTTCGATCATGTCTTCAGTATCATGTATTAAACATTTATGGTGGACAAATTGAGAAAATTAGACTGCACACAAAGCATACATGTAGCTTAGAGTAAACAAAATTATACTAGCGACTAATGGCCAATTACAGATACAGGCTAGACAAACTATTCTCAATTAAGTATATGAAAAATTAGTATTGGCTAATTGGAAGAGAGAGTTATCTAGAGTAATTCTCAAGCTTGTTTCCTGCAATATCTAATACAAGTAAAATAAAACATGCTCATACTAATAAGCCTAGCAACATAGGTGATCATGACTAGCCAAATTTAATGAATACAGCCTGAAAATGCAAATGAACTAAATATGTTTTTGGAACAAATTGACTTGGCACTCACATCAGGACTTCCCTAAAAGTGATAATATGAAGTTATGAACAACTGTTTTCTATATATTAAACCAAGTCATTGTTCCAGATTTAGGATTATTAGCAAGATCACAAGAAGTAGAATACTAAAAACTAGCGTTAAGCTTCCCAAATGTACATGTTGAACTATATATTTAACATTTTAATTGGTCCAGGCTAATTTTCCATGTAAGTTGTCTCCACCTTTTATGTATCACATGTTGAGAAGAAAAAAGCACTGCTGCACTAAACTGATAAAGAGAGTTCGACTACCTAACTTGAACCATCTTGTCCGATGGTAATGATAATGATAATAATAATAATAATAATAATAATAATAATAATAATAATAATAATAATAATAATAATGTGAGAATATTAAAAACAACTTCAGTACATATTTCTTGGCAAACGAGGTACCCCCATCCCTGCTTCAATCACAAAAGCCACAATACAGTGGGATGATGACAGCCAATAAACTGGATATAGAGGCAGAAATTGCAACACAAATTAAACTAGATACCGGTAAAACAAAAAAAATTCCAGATCATAACCATTGTATAAAACTCCACTACATAGTAACAGGACAGAATTCAGAATTCTACAGAACAGCATGCTGAGCAGCAAAAGAAGTAATTACTACGGTCATACTTGAAATTATTAGCTTAACAGACAAGAATGTGAACGGCATTCTGTAAAATAAATCTGATTTTTTACTATTTGCAGTGTAAAGGTATGCTGTTACCTGCAGCGTAGACAGTTTCAAATGGATGATAGAAAAACGCCGCTCTGGATTCGGAACATTTCTTGAACTGCAAAGACTCAAGCTGGACCATGAATAGGCCCATATCTGTAGAGAGGAACACCACATTATTGCACTCAGCTAAACCTGCAATCGCTGGGAACTCTCTCTGCTCCTCTGAATTGAGGGAAAGTAGCTTGTCCAGTTTTACAGTTCTTCCCAACCCCCATGAAGCAACACCATGACAATCAGTATTCATCTTCCATAATTGGGCAGTAAAACCAGTCAAGAAGAGTAAGCCGAGCCCACCACCCTCTGCCGGCATAACCATGAAGTTCCAAGTTTTGCAAAGGGCAATCTCCACCGGCAGATGTATCAGAGCTAGGCTCTGCCTACCCAAATCAAGCTCGAGAATTGCACGCGGAGTCCCAGCAAACATCCAGTAAACGGAATCCCCAACCAGCACAGAGGTCCTGCCCATCAATGGCATATACATGAAATCCTCGTATGGAAGGAGTGTTGATATAAGATCACTCCATACGCCGGTCTCTGACGAGTAAATGCAGGCGAACACTTGTTGTTTGTCTGAGCCTTCCAATACCACCTGGAAATGGTAGGCGTCTCCAGCACGGCGAAGCACCGTCCCCTGGATCGGGATTATGCTCGTGTCAAACCCCGGGGGAACGGCAAGCCTGTGCTGGTCGCCGGCGACCGGGTCCCACACCAGGACCTGTTTCAGCTTCTGCTGGAGCACTAGCATGAGGCCATGGCGACATCCGAGGATCTTGGAGTGGAAGTGAGCGCCCGGCAGGATGGAGAAGCCGACGTCCGGCGGCATGGAGAAGCGGCCGGGCGGGACGCGGTTGGGGGGCTCCATGGTAGGTTGGAAGGCGATTCCGCGAGCACCTTGACTGAAGAAGCCGAGGAGGGGAGGAGGGCTCCGGCGGTGGTGGCGGCGGAAACAGCGGACGAAGCCGGGGTCGGAGACGAGGCTGCGCCAGCGCTTGCAGACTGCGGAGGCGCGCGGGAGGGAGGACGGCTCCGGAGGGAGGCGGAGGAGGATCTCGAAGAGCAGGTTGTCGTATTCCAGCGGCGGCGGCGCCGCCGCCACCGGCAAGCGAGGGCATTCGCGGAGCATGCTCATCTCGCTGTAGGACTGATCAGGGCCGGACTCAACGTTGCCAGTGAGAAACCTATGCTTGGCAAATATGGAAAGCCCACGAGGCTGAGGCCCAGCCCACAATAGCCGGCCGTCTATCCCAACTGCCGATCTGCTAGAACACCCCAACATGACTAGGACATCTAGGGCTCGTTTGGTAGCCTGCAGGCCTCTTTATTGCATGGGCTGAGAAATAAAATGTGTCGTTTGGTTGACTGAAGTCGTCCGCATTGTTGCATGAACCGAGTTTTAAAGCACCTCCGGGACAGGTCCTGGAGGAACGGCTGAAATGGCAGTTTTTTGTGGAGCCTCGCCCGTTGTCATGAGAGAGCTACGCGTGGGAAAGAAAGACGGAAACGCCGCGTCCCTTCGGGGAAACGCGGCATAACCAGCCAAACAAACCGGCCAACTCCAATAGAAAGCATTTATCTGGCTAGGTTGTGAGCCTCAAAGCTCCGTATCTTCCCATTATGCCTTCCAGGATATCATCCACCAACGGACTGAGATCCAGTGCCTCGCTTAAGGCAAGGCACAACGCGCCTTGAGGCATAGCATCCACCGTATATTAGCATCCAACGGACAGCATCTGTTCCAAGCCAAGCAACAACAGTTAACGCTAATTTTAGTCCTTCGTTCTCACCCGCGCGCAGGGGAAACAGAGTACGCGGACGTTCCCTGACCTCCGACGCCGCCGCTGCGGGAAAGGGAGGAGAGCTGCGCCAGCTGTACCTCCACACGGGCTTCGTCAGCATGCACCTGCAACACAGCCGCGACGGCTCCCTCCGCCCACCTCTAGCCGTTACTCCGATAGGTCGCTCCGCCTCCATCGACGGCCCTTGTCGCGCACGCTTCTGCTCGCTCTGACGGCCCCGTCCTCAGTAGAGACATCATCCTTAGCGGCTTGTAGCCATGAGCAAGCAACGATTGGCATCAAATTTTATTCAGTGAAGAAGCACACAGTTCGGTTCGTCCCAGTTCAGCAGCTAAAAAAGCACTCTAGTCACAAGTAAAACTGCATTTTGGTTCAGAAAAAATAGCAGCAGATTTGCAAATCAACAATAATACAACAACAGATTGAACAAGCAGAACCTGAGCCGTATTACAATGACAGATTGAACAAGCTCAACACTTCTTTGGATTCAAAAAATTGAAATTTCGAATCATCTAGCATCGAAATATATGTTTTTACATAGTCATTTAAGTAGTACATAGATTTCACCATTTTACATAGTCATTGAGAGCAGCCGGAGTGGACGGTGCCGTCGAAGCGGGGCGGAGGGGCGCTTGTCGAAGTGGGGGGCGATGGGGAAGCGCACGGCACCGCCGGAGTGGGGCGGAGATGCTTGTCGGAGTGGGGGGCGATGGTGAGAGTGAAGAGGTGAGTGAGACGAAGGAGAGGGGGGCGTTGAGGGGACTGAGATCCAGTGCCTCGGAAGCCTGCCAAATTTCCTTTTGGTGAGAACGAAGGACTAAAATTAGCGTTAACTGCTGTTGCTTGGCTTGGAACAGATGCTGTCCGTTGGATGCTAATATACGGTGGATGCTATGCCTCAAGGCGCGTTGTGCCTTGCCTTAAGCGAGGCACTGGATCTCAGTCCGTTGGTGGATGATATCCTGGAAGGCATAATGGGAAGATACGGAGCTTTGAGGCTCACAACCTAACCAGATAAATGCTTTCTATTGGAGTTGGCCGGTTTGTTTGGCTGGACACTCCCCATGATGTAAACATTCTTACAAAGCAATAAAATCTAGTAGGTTGTCTAAGAAAAACGCGGCTCGTGACTTCTCATCAGTGGCTGAATACGGCGGCGGTGTATAGCTTTTTCGGTTCCCACTGAGCAAAACTTAATCTGTAGTACCGTATTTAAGCATGAATGTGCATAATTTAATAAAGCTAAGTACAAATCAACCGAGCAAAGTCACCGTATCCTCACCATTCTTCACCATACCGGTTGGCTAATTCTGTCAAGAAATTAGATAATACGGGAAGTTGCCAAGATAAAATGATTAAGCTGCTACAAGTCCGATTTCCGATTGACCGGCGCAAGCTATTCAGATTATCGACCTCCACATGAAGTTATTCAAAATGGAAGAACCCACGGCAAGTCGATTCCTACACTCCAGCAACCGGAACAAAATTCTTGATACCGAGCGATAATATCATTAGTCAAACCAATTTGACTCTCTAATCATGGAAAAACCATTGAAGTTACATAATATGATTCAAACAGTACGCAGTAGCTTCACCATTGTGGAAACTGCACCTAAAAGTCCAAAGAAGGATCAACTCAAACATTATTGAGATTTTTTTTTAAAACGGAGGCAAAAGCTTTGCCTTGAGAAAGTGCACAATTTTTAGGAGAAAACCGGGCGAAAACCATACAACAAGATACCACGGGGCCAGCCGGCCAGGCCCCGCGCCATGCCACAAGGGCAAGCCCACTCAAACCCACTACTGATACAAGCAGACGACACACTCGCCAAGACCAGCTTGCCATCCAACCAAGCCGGAGAGAAGACGCCGTGCCTACTATGGAAGGAGCAGACACGGGACACTCCAACATAGCTGAAGAAGACGAACCTCTTAGCTACGCCAAAATGACGTTGTCGCCCTCGCGACACAAAGTCGATGTCCTCAACACTATCAAGCTGACGAACATTTGGAACCGCCGCTCCGACATACCGCTGCTCCGTCACGCCCTGCGCGTCCACCAAGACCACCTCCTTTTGGGGCCGCCCCGACATACCACCGCTCGCTCTCAAGCTGCAACGCCGCATGAACCGTCCACCCGCAACCCAAGCTGCACAGGGCAAACGACCACAGACCACGGGCATCACACCAACTCCTTCGGGGCCGCCGCCCCGACATAACGTCCGACCGTCCCCACTATGACGCTTCCGGCCGAGCCGACTGCCCTTCCGCCCACACAGCCATGGTCGCCACCCCAGTCGTGGAAAGCCGCATCCCAGCACCATAGAGATGTTGCCGCACCACCTTCCGGGGCCACCGCCCCGGCTCACAACCACCTACCCGAGGCCACCGCCTCGACATCCTCTAACCCGTCCGGCATGGCAACTTAGCACGACAAGCAAAACCACCACCGCCGAGAGAAGGTCAAGCGCTCCAAGGTTGGGGGAAGGCTTCCCCAATATAGTAGGTACTAATCTGGTTAGCTTTTCCTGATAGGTTTTTCACTTGCTATATCGCATAAACTGGCCAACCAATCTCAATTAGTTGAGCTAGCCTTGCCTGATAAGTACTAATCGGGGAACACTACCCGACAGTGTATTATTCTTAAACAAATCAAAATTGAGTATTATTTTTTAAAATAAAGAAAAAAATATTTTAAAAAATCGCCAATGTAGATGGGACTTAGCGCTATATCGAGTACTGTTAGTTATTCTGGGCTTCGCCCCGGCCTCATGGGCTTCCGTTAGTGTTTTGAACCCGTGGGCTTGTCACTGGCAGCGTGATAAGGTGGTATTGGCAGGGTCATGTTGGGCCAACCTGCAACCTCCTGGGAGCAAGATGAGCCTCGTCTGCCCCTGCTCCACCTTGCCGGCGGCGGCGCCGCCGCTAGAAGATGACGACCTGCTCTCTGAGATCCTCATCCGCCTCCCTCCGCAACCATCCTCCCTCCCGCGTGTCTCCGCCGTCTGCAAGCGCTGGTGCGGCCTCGTCTCCGACCCTGGCTTCGTCCGCCGTTTCCGGCGCCACAACCCACCTCCCCTCCTCGGCTTCTTCGGCCAAGGTTTTGACGGCATCGACTTCCAACCTACCATGGATCCCCCCAACTGCATCCCGTCCGGCCGCTTCTCCATGCTGTCGGACGGCCGCTTCCGCCCCAAGCTCCTCGGATGCCGCCATGGCCTCGTACTGGTGCTCGACGAGAAACTGAAATAGGTGGTGGTATGGGACCCGTTCTCCGGCGACCGGCACAGCCTTGCCGTTCCCTCGAGGTTCGACGCTAGCATAGCCCCGATCGGGGGGACGGTGCTTCGCCCTGCTGGAGACGCCCACCACTTCCAGGTGGTATTGGCACGCTCAGGCAAGATACAACAACATACACAAGCGTTCGCCTGCATTTACTCGTCGGAGACCAGCGTATGGAGTGATGTCATCTCAACGCTGCTACCATCCATGGATTACAGGCCCTTCATGTTTTCTTCAACCATGCCCGCTGTGCTGGCTGGGAATTCCGTTTACTGGACGCTTACCGGGATTTCACCTGTAATTCTTCAGTTTGATTTGCATAGGCGGAGCCTAGCTGTAATACATCTGCCAGCGGATACATTTGCACCTAGCAAGCCTCTGCAATTCATGGCTATGCAGGCAGATGGTGGTGGGCTCGGCTTACTCTTCCTGTCTGGTTTGACCGCCCAATTATGGAAGAGGAATACTGATTCTGATGGTGCCGCTTCGTGGGTGTTGGGAAGAACTATTGAACTGGAAGAGCTACTTTCCCTGAATCCAGAGGTGCACAAACATTCCCTAGTGATTACAGGGTTTGCCGAGTACAATAATGTGGTGTTCCTCTATACACTTATGGGCCTTTTCATGCTCCAGCTTGAGTCCTTGCAGTTCAAGAAATGTTCCGAACCCAGCATGTTGTCTTGCTACCACCCATTCGAAGGTGTATATGCTGCAGGTAAATAGCATATCTTTACACTGCGGGTATGAAAAAATCAGATCACTTTTGGATATTTGGTTCATTGAATGAATGACATTCACATCCTTACTTCTTTGCTGCTAGAGATGTTCTTCTGTAGTATTCTGTCTGGTCACTAATGTAGTGATGTTTTATGGAAACATCTTTTTTTACCGCTATCTAGTTTTATTGGCTGTCATCATCCCACTGTATTGTAGGTTTTGGGATTGAAGCAGGGAGGAGGCACCTCATTTGTCAATAAATATGCACTGAAGTTCTTTTTAACTCACATTATTATTATAGAATCTCTATCAGTGTAGTACAGAAGTGCAACTTTTTGTCCACACGAGATACATAAAAGATGGAAGTTGAAGACAAGTACAAGAAAAATTAGCTTGAATTAACTAAAGTGTTAAATATATAGTTCAATATGTACATTTCGAAGCTTAAAGATAGTTATTTTGTTATTCAATATTCTCACATCTGCAGATCTTGCCAGTTATCTTAAATCCATAACAACGACTTGGTTTAATGTGTACAAACCAGTTCATTTTATCACTTATAGGGGAGTCCTGATGTGAGTGAAGTCCATTTGTTCCAAAAGAAAAAATGAGTTCATTTATATTTTCAGGATGTATTTATTAAATTTGCATAGTCATGATCAACTATATTGATTGGTTTATTAGTATGAGCATGTTCTATTCTGTTAGATATTGTGTGGAACGAGCTTGAGAGTAACTCTAGATTAGTCAATACTAATTATTCATATTCAAGTGAGAATAGTTTGTCTAATCTGCACATGTAAATTAGCCACCAGTATAGTTTGTCTAGTCTAAACTACATATGTCCTTTGTGTGTAGTCAGGTTTTTTTTCAATTTGTCCACCATGGATGGCTAATACTTTATACCAAAGACATGATCGAAGTGGAAAGACTAGATTCATCAGAAGCAACAACTTTAGTTTAATCATGAATGACATTCACATCCTTACTTCTTTGCTGCTAGAGATGTTGTTCTCTAGTATTCTTTCCCGTTACTAATGTAGTGAAGTTTTATGCAACAAGTTATGATCTGGAAACTTTTTTTACCGTTATCTAGTTTTGTTTGTTTCACAATACCAGCTTCTGTATCCAGTTAATTGGCTGTCATCATCCCACTGTATTATGTAGGTTTTGTGATTGAAGCAGGGAGGGGGGCACCTCATTTGTCAATAAATATGCACTGAAGTTCTTCTTAATTTTCTCACATTATTATTATAGAATCTCTATCAGTGTACTACAGAAGTGCAGTTTTTTGTCCACACGAGATACATAAAAGATGGAAGTTGAAGACAAGTACATGAAAAATTAGCTTGAATTAACTGAAGTGTTAAATATATAGTTCATAAGACTACCTTTAATCCTGGACGTACGGACGAAATGGCTTACGGAAAACGTACGGGCGGGCTGACGTGGGTTACATTGGTTGGTTGAAATTTCGTCCCCTCCTGAAAAACCGGGGCTGACTTTGGATTCCCATTCCAAGTCCATAAGACTTTTTTGTAAAATGTTTTTGTAAGTGTAGCATTACTGTTTTTTTAATAATATTGCTTAGCCATAAAATCTCGGCCTCTCGGGAAACTCTTGCCCGATATCTTTCTCTCGGGCATGCCTCCCGACAGTGTATTATTTGTTAAATTTATAAAAAATAAGTATAATTTTACATTCTTTGGAGCAATGTAGAGCGAGCTTCTAAAACAATTCGCACTACATTACTCCAAAGAATGTAAAATGTGGCACGTCACGTGACTCCTCTTCTTTGTTTTTGCAAAAAGACGTGACTCCTCATCAGTCATCAGTACCTGAATCTTTGAGTGCAGTGTATATGTTTTATTGTCTTTTCATCGTCACAGAAAACACACATATACTACACGGAACTACAGGAGTGGTGAGAAAACGACAGCGATCGTGCCGCACCATGATAGCGTCGCCATTTTTAACTCTTCTCGGGACAGAAAAGGATAACGACTGCTCACTCGCTCCATCGTGTCCTGCGCCTCCGTGCTCGCCCGCCGTCGCCGTAGCAGCTCGCCGCCTCGGAGTGGGAGGGAGATGGAGGGCGCCGTGCTCTGCGCCGCCAACCATGCCCCCCTCACGCCCATCTCCTTCCTCGAGCGGTCCGCGCTCGTGTACCCAGACCGCCCAGCCGTCGTCTCTGCCGCCGGCGACGCGCCGCCCCGGACATGGAGGGAGACCCGGGCGCGCTGCCTTAGTCTCGCCGCCGCCCTCGCCGGCCTCGGCGTCCAGCGCCGCGACGTGGTAACAATACATGCTGACACCAGCACTCCCCTCTATAATTGCCCACTCGATCCAGTCCTCTCCCCGTTCTATCACTCCAAATTCCGCTCCGAAATTCCCATAGTATATTTTCCTTGTGCAAAATCCGGTTACAGTCGCTCTCGCCACAAACAAATTTGTCCTGAATCGATTTTCCTTCGCGGGCGGCGCTGAGAATCGAGTGATTTTGACTGATTGTTCTGAACTGCGCGTGCAGGTGGCCGTGTTCGCCCAGAACATCCCGGCGATGTGCGAGCTGCACTTCGCGGTGCCCATGTCCGGCGCCGTCCTCTGCGCGCTCAACTCGCGCCTGGACGCCGCCACGGCGTCCGTCCTGCTGCGGCACTCGGAGGCCAAGGTGATCTTCGTCGACGCCGCGCTGCTGGACGTCGCGCAGGAAGCCCTCCGCCTCGTGTCCGCCACCGGCGCCACAGCCCCCGCAGCCGTCCTCATCACGGAGCTCCTGGACGACGACGACTCGTCATCACCGTCACAATCTACAATAATCGAGCACGAGTACGAGGCGCTGGTGAGCAGGGGCGGGTCGGCGGGGTTCGCGGTGCGGTGGCCGGCGGACGAGAACGAGCCGATCGCGCTCAACTACACGTCGGGGACGACGTCGCGGCCCAAGGGCGTGATCTACACCCACCGCGGCGCGTACCTCAACAGCCTCGCCGTGGTTCTGCTCAACGGCATGGCGGCCGCGCCGGTGTGCCTGTGGACGGTGCCCATGTTCCACTGCAACGGCTGGTGCATGGCGTGGGCCGTGGCGGCGCAGGGCGGCACCAACGTCTGCCTCCGCAGGGTCACCGGCGGCGCCGTGTTCGACGCCGTCGCCCGCCACGGCGTCACCCACATGGGCGGCGCGCCCACCGTGCTGTCCATGATCGTCAACGCTGCGCCCGAGGATCAGCGGCCGATGCCGGCGGGGAAGAAGGTGTCCGTGATCACCGGCGGCGCGCCCCCGCCGCCGACGGTGCTGTTCCGGATGGAAGAGCTCGGGTTCATGGTGATACACTCGTACGGGTTAACAGAAACCTACGGCCCGGCGACGGTGTGCGTGTGGAAGCCCGAGTGGGACGCGCTGCCGGCGGAGGAGCGGGCGGCGATCAAGGCGCGGCAGGGGCTCCACCACCTGGGCCTGGAGGTGGACGTGAAGGACCCGGTCACGATGCGCAGCGTCCCGGCCGACGGGAAGACGATGGGGGAGGTGATGCTGCGTGGCAACACGGTGATGAGCGGGTACTACAAGGACGCGCCCGCCACGGCGGAGGCGCTGGCCGGCGGGTGGTTCCGGTCGGGCGACCTCGCGGTGCGGAACCCCGGGGACGGGTACGTCAAGATCCGGGACCGGTCCAAGGACATCATCATCTCCGGCGGGGAGAACATCAGCACGATCGAGGTGGAGGCGGCGCTGTTCGCGCACCCGGCGGTGGCGGAGGCGGCCGTGGTGGGGCGGCCGGACGAGCACTGGGGCGAGACGCCGTGCGCGTTCGTGGTGGTGAGGAGGAAGGTGGAGGCGGAGGAGGTGATGGAGTTCTGCAGAGGGAGGCTGCCGCGGTACATGGCGCCGAGGACGGTGGTGGTCGTGGAGGAGCTGCCCAAGACGGCCACGGGGAAGGTGCAGAAGTTTGGACTCCGGGAGAAGGCCAGGGCCATGGGCAGCCTCTCCTCCACTGCCTCCCGTCCGCAGGGAATAGGAGGAAGAAGCACCAGCAAGCTCTGATCGAGTACTAGCACCAGGGTCCGTCCACCATGATCAAGAAGTGGGAATCACCGGCGAGCTCTGATCGAGTTACCAATATCATGTGGTTAATTAAGCTCCATTCATGCTCTATGTGTCGCCTGAGATCACTCCAAGACAGCGGATGATGTCTCCATCTTACTTTGTCATCGTTAAAGCTTTTGGATCATCATGTCAAAAATAAAATAAAAGCTTTTGGATCACCTTGTCACGATGCCTGGCTCAGAAAAGCTAATCGTGCTTTTGTGTATGAAAAGAAAGCTAATCTCATAATGCCCCGTATCTTTACAGATTCAGCTTGTAAGCATTCAGATCAACACCAACCACTTTTGGCAAACTAAATTGGAAGAGAGGTAGTACAATAGAGGTAGTACAGTCACTAGATGTCATAAAATCCTAGAATAGCATAGCAATTCATAGAATTATAGAAATTCCATTACAGTTCTATATCTTGAGCATCATTTACTTATTTGATAACTTCATTTCAACTTAAAGGATACTAGGAAGCATAGGTGCGGCAGCACGCCGCACTCTTGGTAACCAAGGACCACGCATTTAACAGATCTTTAACAGATATAGGCTCCAACTTTTCATTATCAACATGTGTATGAAAATAAAGCTAATCATAATGCCCCGTATCTTTAGTTCTTTACAGATTCAGCTTGTAAGCATTCAGATCAACACCAACCACTTTTGGCAAACTAAATTGGAAGAGAGGTAGTACAACAGAGGTAGTACAGTCACTAGATGTCATAAAATCCTAGAATAGCATAACAATTCATAGAATTATAGAAATTCCATTACAGTTCTATGTCTTGAGCATCATTTACTTATTTGACAACTTCATTTCAACTTAAAGATACTAGGAAAGTAGGAAGCACAGGTGCGGCAGCACGCATTTAACAGATCACGCATTTAACAGATCTTTAACAGATCTAGGCTCCAGCTTTTCATTATCAACATGTGTATAAGTAGTGCAACCGAAAACCCATAATTGTGAATAATTAACAAGTGAACTAGAGGATACCTCAAAGAGAGTTTCTTATCAAGCAGAATGCAAAGAGACATGTTTGTCAAGTAGCAGGCGATGGAGTCTGCTTCAGCCATAAAACGTCTGCCCATACCAGCATTGGACAGTATGCAACGAGTTTTGAAGATAATGGTTCTATTCATCCTCTATGCCTGTTGAGAAGTGTACATAATGGTGTAGTGTTTGATAATGCAATAATCATTAAAAATAGTAGAACACGACTTCATGCCATTATCAGTATGAAGTAACTTAATTTTTTTTAGTTTGCTTCTCTATCATAACTTTTTAGTTTCTAAAAACATCAAACACATTAGATTTATGTTTCAGAAAGATTGAGGAAAGAGAAGACTGCCTTCTCTTAGCTAAGTAATGATCTCTTATAAAATAAGAGAGAAGGTTATTTTTTCTCCACGGTACAATTTGCCTTCCCTGAGCAATTCAATTGCTTTCTAAAATTTAATTAATTCTCATTTATTGCTAGAGATAATAATAAGATTTAATGCATTATACCATATAGATTTAGTGATGTGTACTGCTAAGGAGAAGGCGCGTCTTCCCTACCATTGTACATGCTCTAAAATCTTAATAATAGTACGAATGCAAACATTAAATTTAACTCTTTTATTCTTTCAAAAAATGCAGTGCTTATATAACTACAACTTACTCAAATTGCAATTATCTAGCGGCTGTGCAATTTTGCAGTACCATGTTCACTCATACAGATTATTTTACCAAGGGCAACAACAATACCAAAAACGATACCGCTACATCACCACTTTTATATTTCTTAATTGGTGTGAAATTTTTTGAAAAGTGTTTTTGGCTCTCGAGCTCTAGTGCTCTCGCCATTTAAAAAAAAACAAAAGATATTTTTACAAGTTACTAAAAAATTTGAAAATAATTTTGGGGACTGTCAATGATACATCTCACAATCGTGCAAAATCTCAACCCGAAATTCGTTTTAATTTGTGCTAGAAAAAATGACAAAATATGATATGTTTTGGAAGATTTGAAAATGACTACTCGGATCTACACTTTTATCATTTTTGTGTAGATAAAAATATAAAGTATTTGAAGTTGATATTTATATGTTTGTGGAATACAACATTGACTATACACAGATTTATTTTCAGAATTTTTTGAAGCTTAGAAATATGATTTTTTATTTTTCAAAAAAAATAGGATCACTGGTATCCATGTGCACCAAATCTCTATCCGAAAATTTTCTCATATATTATAATACTTCCAAACTATTAGTATAACAAAGCAAACTTCCGTCTCCTTTTTGAATGAGTATTTCTTTTTTTTGCAAAGTTATGGTACAATGGCATCGACCCAACCCAACCCATCCAACGAGTGTGAGTGAGGTGAGCTCTACTAGTGCGCACGAGCCCGACACGCTTACAAAATGGCACGCTACTCCAACTAATCCTAGTACACTAAGTACAGTATAAATCGATTAATCACAAGACAGACGAGCTAATCGCTCGATCGCATCACCCCACCAGCCAGGCTGCCACACACACAGAGAAGAACAGAAAAAAGAGGACGGAGCCTGAGCGCGCGCGCGGGCGGCTCGACTTTGGGCGATTCGCCGGCGAGGGGAAGGTCCCGGCCGGCTCTGCGGCGGCGATGGCACTGACCTCCGCGCATCCGGCGCCTCCCCTGCTGGTCTGCCGGCTCCTGGCGCTGGCCCTGACCCTCGCCCTCGCCTCCGCCAGGAAGATCCCGGCCTCCATCACCCCGATCTCGCGGGACCTCTACCACTCCAGGTACGGCGCGCGCATCCAGCTCCCCGCATGCCACAGTCTCGCGCCTTTTACCTGGGATCTCCAAAGCCCTTCCTTCATCTGGGATCCATACGTAGTTAGGTTCTTGTTTTGCGATGTCAACATTCCACCAAGAAACCATAGCCCTGTCTGTTAGCTTGTTGCTATGTCTGCACACCTAAACTTAAGTTCGGAACCTTTCATTGCTTAGCAATTAGCAAAGAGAACCTCCCGTGGGTCAATTTGGTGTGGCCTCTATATGGGCCTGGGGCTCCACATGCTCAATCCAGTAGAGGTTCGTTCTGGTGGAAGGACATCTTTAGCTTCATTGGTGATTACAGAAGCATCACTCTCAGCGATACTGGTGATGACTCGTCGACGCTTTTCTGGAAATATTTTTGGCACCATGGTGATCTGCTATGTGATAGATGTCCGAGACTCTTCTCTCATGCAATAAATGAAGATGTTACTGTAGCAGATCTAATCTCTGAACCTGCAAGGATCTCCATGTTTGCTCTGCCTTTGTCCGTCGAAGCATTCCAAAAATTTGTGGAGATGTCAAACATTTTTACAGGGGATTCAGATCGATCCATCATGCCCTGACACCAGATCGTTTGTGTGGGGAAACTCGACTTACACATCTGCACGTTTTTACAAATTCACCTTCGCTCAGTTCCCTCAAGATGAAGAGTTTGCAATATATTTGGAAATCTAAATGTCTTCCGAAGCTTAGAGTTTTGCATGGTTACTGCTGAAAGACCGCCTCAACACTAAAGATCTTATGCAGTGGAAGCACTGGAATGTTGATGGTGGGACAGATTGTGTCCTTTGTGCCTCACACTCATTAGAAACACGTGACCATTTATTTTTTGACTCTGAGTTTGCATCGAGCTGTTGGGGATCTAGACATGTCCAGTGGGATACCTCCTTCCCATCAGCCAGCGTGTCTTTTCTGCCCGGGCAGCCTTTAGAGGTCCCTGCTTCATGGAAAAAATTTGCTTGTGCAGCTTGGAACATTTGGAAAGAATGGAACGACCACATCTTTCATAATCAGTAACCCATCCTTTGCTTGTTGGAAAGTCAGGTTCAAGAGTGATCTTCTTCTTCATCAATTTCGAGTTAAAGCAGCCCTGGTTCAACCCCTCCTTGACTGGGCTATTAACATATTGTTGTGATGGAGCTCTTTGTTTCTTACCAGTTCCACTTCTTCCCCCCTTGATGTAATTCTCTGATATTTTTGTACTCTAAAGGTTTGTATAATATAAAATCACACCGTAGGGTCTTCCCCTACGGTAATTTGATCCAAAAAAAAAAACCTTGCATTGCTAGTTTGTTATCACATAGGCTAAGGGATGTTCGGTTTGCTGTATTGACTTTGCCAATGCTTAGCACTGGGGTAACTGGGTTTTGTTTTCTGTTTCTTCACAGTGACTCCATTCTGGGTGAGATCAAGGCCTTGGTGGCACGGAATTCTGATAGTTTGACTGTCGAGTGCTTCACCTGCCCTTGTTCATCTGTTATTCGTCAGTTTGGTTCGCTTTCTTTACGCGGTTTCTTATCCACCATTGCAGATGGATACAGTAAGAGCAAGTAACAAAGGGTATTCTGCAGAGATGTTCGTCGTTACTTTTAACCATGCCAAGGAAACCGTAGAAGATGGCTCCAAGATTAAAATCATGCTGGTTAGTTCCCAACAGATATTTTTCCGCTATTTTTCTCCCAATCATAAGCATCACTCTGCTCCAAGTCGGTTAGCTTTAGCCTCTTGAGTCATCCAATATCTCAAGGTCAAGTATGCTTTTGCTTTGTCCATCTTTTCCTCAATTCTTTGATGGAATAGTGGGCCTACAACACAAAATAAAACAACGCAATTGTGTCTTTCAATACGTTTTGGCAAGTTGGTGCGTAAATGAAATTATTGATACCTTGCAGTTTTGACGGAAGGTTCATTGTCTTCCAGAGCTTTGGGCAGCATGGTAGAGAGCTTATTACCTCTGAAGTTGCGTTAAGTCTGCTCTACATTTTAACGGAGAAGCGTAGAATCGCCGGTGTAGATCTATCATCCTTTGAGAAAATTCTGGAGCATCTTGTGATCAAAGTAAGTCCTGCAACTTATTTTATGTCTTTGGTGCTTAGAAGCAGAATTATAATGAAATTTTCACTTTTCAGTTGGTCTGCTTGTTGAAAAAGGAATTTACAGATAGTGAAATATCATGTTCATTTTTTGGCAGCCTTATTATGCCTGCTTTCTTGAATCAACTATATTTTGATCTGCTCACATTGTTCAAATGTTAGTGCATAGTGTTCTTTTTCATACGAGAAAGTTATTTCTGCAATAAAGTTGCACTATTTAATATGTTGTCTGAGAAGCATGTAGTTACGTGGTGTTCTTTACCTTCATCCATATTCTTCTGCCTTTTCACCCCCATCAATCTCTTTTCTTGTTATTACTTATGTTCTCATTGACGAATCATTTCTCGAACTAAGGAGGTATAGTGATGTTTGAAGTTGCCTTCAATGTTGTAGGTGGTGCCAATGGAAAATTTTAATGGACGCAAACGTGTTGAAGCAGGGGAACTTTGTGATAGAAGAAATGGTGATTAGTCTTTTTCTTAAATCACATGAAGCAGATTCTGTGCCAACTATTTTATATCTTCTTCTTTTCTTATGAAGGAAGAGGAGTTGATCTTAACAGAAATTGGAGCGTTGATTGGGGGAAGAAGGAAAAGGTTTGTGCACCAGTTGTTTAACGCTGTGCACTAGGAAAACCTGACTCATTTTGGATTTAGCTGTATGCATGTATGTAATTTTGTTAAAATACACCTTACATGTAATTTTGAATGTTTTAGTCTTTTATGTCAATCTCCACAGTTTGTGGACTTCTTTTATGCAAACGTTTTTAGAACTTGAGAAATTAGCAAGAGAACTTGTGTAATTTACAGCAAATAACATAGCATTGCCCTAGAAGAGCTAGGCTGATTGACATTTAGGAACATTAGAATAAAAGGTCAGATGTTTGTAGACCTGGAGTGGACAGACTAAGTGTAGCCATGGTTCTTCACCATGTATTTTCTTTCTTATTGTTATGTTGAGTAATCATAATTTTGCCAATCTTGTGTACGCTTTGAGAAACTGCACCTATATATAGCATGGCTCGCCATCTTTTTTTTTGCTCACTAGCTTTTTACTACGCATGTTCTTTATTGGTTGTTAGGTTGATTAATCAGACTTTACTTGTGTGCACACCATCTATCTTATATCCTATATATATCCTGTATTGCAGGATTATAACCCATTTGAGGAGGATCCTGGTACTGCTCCTTTCAGTGAACCTGAGGCTCAGATCATGCAAGAATTATCCAAGTCATTTAAACCACATATCTGGGTTAATGTGCATTCTGGAATGGAGGTATTCTGTTGTGCTGCTATGCCATACTTTGAAGCGAGTTTCATAATATTTCATGAAGAGGGATGGGCCTAACATCTAGTATGGTTGTAGTACCACAATCTTATGTGTAGTTCCCATAGTGTAACCCTAGTAAAATAACTCTTGATCGATGCCACTAACTGTTCCTTTACAAATTCTCTCATTCTGCTGTTTCACTACAGGCCTTATTTATGCCATATGACCACAAGAATACTACACCAGATGGAGCGCCTTCTCAGTTGATGAGGTCACTTTTAGAGAATTTGAATCGTCGACATTTCCAAGATAGCTGCCTAGTTGGATCAGGTGGTGGAGCTGTAGGGTATGTAACATCCATCTAATTGCTCAAGTTCTGTGAATCTATTTGGGTTATTATGCTAAGGCTTACAAAGAAGGAAATGTGGTAATGGTTTTTCATCCCATCATTTACTAGGTACCTTGCACATGGGACTACGACTGATTATCTGTATGATATTGCAAAGGTGCCAATGCCTTTCACCTTTGAGGTAAGTTAACCTCTTGTCTCTATTCCGATAATTATGAACCTGCATTGACATAACATGACTCATCACATTGTTGGTATTCAGATATATGGAGATGAGAAAGCATCCACCGACGATTGCTTCAAAATGTTCAACCCTGTCGAGAAGACAACATTTGATGTACGCAAATCAAGAACCTGTATATCTAATCATCTACATTGTTTTTCCAAATGTCTGACATTGCAGTTTTCTTTCCAGAGAGTCATTAACAAGTGGTGCATGGCGTTTCTCATACTTTTTGAGGAAGGGTTGCGAATCCTGCCTGGTAGTCAAGTAGCATCCCAAGGAGCACTGGATAACTGGGTCCCCATGGGAGGAGAGATTTTGGAGAGAAATGCAGACGAAAAGAATGGCAATGAAAACAGACAACTTGAAGGCCTTGACCTCGGAATGCAGGAGCTAAAGACCTACTTTAGGTTGTTTATAATATCAACGTTCTTGTTGATGTTCATGTTCTGCTCGAGGATATCAAAGAACAGAAACAGAGAATCAGGTAACTTTTGAATCCCATGGAAGAATTGATTGGAGCTGGCTATTCAGCTCGGTATGGGTTGGCAGTAGTGTTCACCATTTGTTGCCGCAGATGAACAAAGTATAGCATGAATCATTCTGACAAAGTTCATCTCCGGGAGTAACTTTTGCGCTTCGCGACTTGGGAGATGCGGCGATGGGAGATGACAAGGCTGGTAGAATTGTAGTAATGTTTTGCAACCTCTGTTCAGATACCAGCTGAATGTCAAGTGATTTGTTTATGTCTTCGACAAGTCATAAATGTAAGTTGTAAAGATGTCCATGTCTGTTCTTGGTGATGAATAGGTAGAATCAGAATGATATCCACACCTTTCGAAGGTTGCTGGATTTTTGACACGACCAGATGTAATGTTCAGTGGTCGACTTGTTTTGGCATTATTGATTGTCACAGCTCACCGTGGACTTACTTTGACGCGACTGAATGTAATACCATTGCCAACTTGTTACCTGTAAGATACATGTGCGTTGCTACAAGACAACAGGATGTACCCCCTCTGTTCCGGATTACTTGTTGCAGATTTGTCTAGACACACATGTATCTAAACACGTTGTACTAGATACATGTGAATCTAGACAAGTCTGTGATATCTAATTTGTGACAGAGGGAGTACAAGATCGATATATTTTGTGATTGTACACATCATGTATGGACCGTGTGCATGACAATTCCTGGAGTCCTCTGCAACATATCGTCTTCTTCATCCGCACTTTACTATTTATTATTCAGCACCGAACCACCTTATTCGTGCCCACAATAAAATGTTATTGTAACTTTAGTCTCAACTGAATGAGATCATTTGTCGTAAGAGTAGATGTTCATTGACCCAATGTGATTAGTTAGTCTGCCATTCTTTAGTTTATAAATTCAATACTCTTACATCACTGTTGTCAACGATAGACTTGGTGGATATGTTCATTCATTTGTGTTTACTAAGATCCAACTATTTACAACAAAATATTAAGCAATGTGCTTATACATTGCTGTTGTACAAGTTCTCTCATGTCACCGAATCAGAAAGTGTCACGCCACCTCCGCTTGATAATGTGTTTCCTCTGCCCTGAGAGGTGAGATAACATGCTACTGCTACTTCTTCTACCTGTCTGCTGTTGAGCATTCACTCTTACCTGCATCAGCCCAGTTCTTCCCTGTCGTAACCCACCACCCATCAAACCATACCGCAAGGAACTGAAATTGCTTCCTTGAGCAGCCTCCGAATTAGATCCAGCCTGATCCTGTATGTTTGCACCATTTTGCTGTGTGGGGACACTGAAGTTTGTTGCTGAAACAGCAGGTGCATGCCGGATACCGGCTGCACTAGAGGACTGTAATCCGGAGCTCATGCTTGACAAACTAGCTCGAGGATTAGTATGACTATCATGCTGCTGTAGGTTTTGAGAAGGCTGTTGTTGCCGCGAAATGTCAGAATTAGGAGCTTGTCCTGTAGGTGGCTGGAACCGTCTTGCAGCCAAGATGTTGATGATATGTTTCTCGTATAGAGGAACCATGTCCCTCAGGGCAGGTTGGATACTACTCTTGCTAATTTGCAGCATTTTTAATATACCGCCCAACATTAGTTTAAAGATCTTCATTCTTTCATACAGCTCAGATGGCACTGGACACGGTACGACGCTGTCAACATGCTGTAGCTTCACAGATAACTTATTGAACAATTCATTGAGCTCTGCAAAGTGTTGCTCCTTCAAACTCCTAATCTGTCAAAAACAAAGACCACTTACACATAAGTTTGGTGCAGAAGCTATATATGGAGATGAAAACAGAACACCATGTTTTGTCACTAAGTCGGAAGATATGGCACCGGCAAGATATTTCAAGTAGCCATTAGAAGCATAGGAATAAGAAAACAACAACATATGATGTCCATTAAATAAAATCACGTTCATAGACTGCTAACTACCTCGTGACTTCACAAGATCTAGATGTTAAGATACTGTATGGTTGTATGCTCCATAGCACATACTCATACAAATTTCCTATCCATATAATATAAATGTTACCAAAATAGTGGGCTACCTAGGTGGCTAGCTGTGCATATGCATCCATCCATTAGATCTCGTATATGAAGCACGATACTACGTAACGAGAGCACAAAGATGATAACAGAATAATCCAACGCCGTCACACCGAGAGCACAGAGCAGCCTCCCGCTCTACTTCAGAGTTCAGAGTGCTACGCGTACATCTTATCTCCCCCCATTCCACCCATTTTCTCCACCCACTTTGCTTTCTTCCCCACAATCGCTGCCAATGGTGCCGCCCCCGGACTCCCCCACAAGTACTGCTTCGACTGGTCACTGACGTCCTTGTCGGCGGATGCTGGGAGATGGCTGGAGCGGGGATGCGAAGATGTACCCCTCGGGTAGTCGGCGGGGTGGCCAAGGAAGGTGCCGGCGGCGGAGCGGCTTGGCCACCCACTCCACGGCGCGAGCGAGGGCGGCGGACCACCTGCACGATGCTAGCCACGCCGCCCCGTTACTTCGGCCATGGATGTGCTGCGCCGGTGGCAGTCGACGGGCGGGCCTCAGACCCTCAGATCGAACGGGCGGGATGGAGCTGGGGCGGGTCGCGCGTGGTGGAGGTGCTAGATCGCCCTGGTTCTTCTCCACCGGCTATCTGCATCGCTTCTACCAGATTTTGGTGAGCCCGGTCGGCGCGTTGGAGTAGGCACAGGGGAGCCGGGGCTGTTCGGGATGGGGCGGCTCGGTAACTCGCCTGCTGCTGCTCCGAGATGGCCGGCCAGGTTCTCCTCATCTCCTGCTGCTCTGAGGAGGACGATGAGCCACACCGAAGCAGTGACTGAAGGTGGACATTCTTTTTTCCATTTCATTTTTTTGCTGATCTCCCAGGATTTGTTAGTCTAAATCTTGATTTCTTGAATATCTATCTCCTTAATTTCTTCTCTCGCCTACTAATCTCCTACGCGAATTTTCTTTTCTGAGTATGTGCCTTTTTATCTGTTGTAAAGATGTTGCTGAAATTGTTTGTTGTTGACTTCACCGTCGATTTCCCTCTTCTTGCCATCTCCGGTCAAACTGAATCGCGCGGTGGGGTGCTTCCGTGGTTGACCTTGCCATGGGGTTTCGATCTCGGCCGGCACCGTGCCTCCTCGGGCACGGAGGGCTTCCCTCGCTGCATTCTCCCGACAGCGCCCGACACCCCTCCATCCTCCTCTCCCATGGCGCCTGTCTCTGCGTCTCCCATGTCGACAAGGAGGAAGGAGCCCTACTCTAGCCGCGGCGTGCTGCGAGTCGCGAGGATGGAGTTTATGAGATCCTCACCGGATGTGGCATACGGACAGGAGGGAGGAGGGCTGCTTCTGTTCTGTATTTTTTGGGCGAGACTAGGTCCCTGCTGCTAGTCTCCACCTTCAGTATTTCTCTCTCCTGTTACTGGATTCCAGTAGTTGAGTGCCTCGATAGTCCACAACCTGTTTCTGATAATGCTTGCTTATGTGGATTTCTGGATCTATTCATGATGTAGTAGAGGCTTTGTAATTTTTTTGGTCTTCAGTCACGAATCTGTTCATGTATCTGAATCTAGCAGCACAAATGTCTACTAAACTTAGGAATAGTCAGAGCTGTTAATAATGTGGAGCATCATGCTCCATGTGTATCTTTTGGTTTTCTTCCTCTTGTTCACTCACTTACCAAGGTCAAGTTCAATGATATGCAAAGTATTCACCTCCAGGAAGGGGGATCGTGGTTCCAGAATTGCTTTGTGCCATCCACTAAATTCCGTTTTGCTTTGTCCCTAACAATTGCAGATATCATGCTTGGTGGCTTTACTTGTATGAGGTGGTGAATATCCACGGTAATTGTGAAGGCAAAATCTTCATCGAAGAAGAGTGGAATCCACCCGATCCAGTCCGTCTGTGCTGATCGCCGCAACCTTTGCTATCTCTGAATGGCCAAACAATTTGACTTTTCTGTTCCTTACTCTAATGTTTATGAATAATGGCCAAGGCGTTCGAGGGAGGATAAACTCCGGAAGACTGCCTGGCTGTTCGACAGGCTAAGAGAAATTTCAGGCTAGCGGAACTCAGAAAGGTAATTGATCTTCTGCTAGATTTTGTCTCACATTGATACACCTTTTCCCAGATTACGAAAACACAATGAACCAGTGCGGCGCCATGAAAATAAATATCACGTTCCTTTATATTGCATTGACATGCTTTTAACAAAATTTGCAAATCGTGCCGTTCATGCAGTTGGGCGATCATTGGGCATCACTTTCCATTGTGCTGATGTAGATGTCAACTTTGCTCATCCATCCAGCCGTGTCATCCAGGCCACCCAAGATGTGGAGGATGGGTCTTTCTGAAGACAGGCAATTACATCAGAAGCATAAGAATATTTCAGCATCATCTGCAGTCATGGCTTCCCCGAAAAGCTCAGTCCTCAAGCATGGCTCAGACCGTCCACGGCACGGCGAGGTGACAGTCTTCGAGGAGAAGAAGGCCAACAAGTGCGCCGGATCATCCGCATGTTTCATGTCCAAGAGCGACCTGGAGGCGTTGTCGTACCTCCGCGACAACCCCTTAATCGTCGAGTATTGTAACCCGGGGTCACGCTGTGTGTGGAGGTCAAAACGAACGCCAACTGGAATTATAATCGCAGTACAAACTGTAATCTCTTGCTTTCTGCTATGTCATTTTCTTTGCTATAGCTATCAACAAACCATGTGGATAATTATCTTTTTTTAATTTTAAAACCTGTTAAAAATTCTAAGTGTGAATAGAGTACTAGAAAACTGTCATTGGATTTGCAATTTGCAATGTCCATACACATGTTTTGTTTTTGCCTACTCGTTGGTCAGTTCAACTGTCATTGGAGTTGCAATTTGCAATGTCCATATGCATGGTTCACTGCTTTTGCCTATTCGGTGGTCAGTTTAGGTGCTATTTGAGTTGCAATTTCCAGTGTCCCATTCGATGGCCATTTTACTTCAGTGGGAAGAGTAAAACGTACAGCTAAATTGTCATTTGAGTTGCAACATGCTTAACTGCCATTTGAGTTGCAATTTGCAATGTCCCATTAGTTGGCCAGTTCAGCTGCCAGCGTATCATCTGTACTATCATCGGTACAAGGAAATAGAGCATGTAGGTTCAGCATGCCAAAACAAACGCCTGTGAGAATGGTAGTTTCAATTTTCAAACCCAGTTTAGACGAAGCATGTCAAAGCCAGGCTCCAAGGATTGGAATACTCCCTTCACAAAGGATGCTATAATTTGACCGGTTGTTTTAATCTGTTTTTAGCTATAATGGCATAAGTTCCCAGAAGAATTCGCAACCTTCAAAAACCAACGCATGCATGTATTTAATATTGAACGAAGTTCTGACTGTATTACCATTCATGTTGCAATTACATGTGTACAAAAAAGTGTAGTAAATCCAGGATGCAGGAAGGCAAGGTCCAGAGGGCATGCTGCTTTATAAACTATAGAGCCAATCCTATCTGAAAGTGTAGAAACAAATGTAGAAATCAGGTGTACTATGAAGCGTATTTATTTTTGTACTACAGTTGAAATTGCACTTCACTTATTTACCCAGATTCTACATTGTAGAATACAACATTCCATGTATTCCAATTTGGCCAGCACCCTAACGGCTGTAATGCCATTGATATTTCCGTTAGCTCACTCTACTGCTACACATAGGAATCTTGATCCCTTGAATTTCTTGCACACTATATCCAATGGCTAATGGTGGGTGCATAGCTAGCCACCATGGTAGCAAATCCGCGTCGATAAATGTTATAAGAACATTGTTAGAATGTAGTGCATCCACAACGGCAGACTATTGCATTGTTGTATTAAATTCCGGTTATAGTTCCAGATAGAGTTTGTTGGAACACAGACCAAAGAAGAATATACGAGCAACATGAAGTGCAAAAGTAAATATCATTTCTTACCATTTGATATATCTCCTCTTGCCAATCACCTGCACCTGCATGTCCTGTCTGAGCAGTAGAGTCCTCAGATGCTGCATAAAAATCAAGGTTGTCAGAGAGGACAACGATGAACAAACCAACAACTTGTAAGTTACAAGTACATTGTAGGATGGATTGGAAAACTGGTGCACTTGCCGTCAACAACGTATAGAGACACAATTGAACTAGATGTCAGATTGCAACGATTATGAAGCCTAGCACCACTTGACAGAAAAAAGGTTCAGAAATCAAAGAACCAAATATGGTGAAGGAACACAGAAGCTCAATACGGTCAGCTTAGTCAATTTACCATGAAGATAACCACTCCAGGTTTAATAACTATGGACACACGTCAGATAAGCTAGATGCAAATTCTTATACATGATGCCGGAGAGGATGGAGGTTGATTTAATGCAGTAAAGCGCATAATCTCAGCACTTGATGCAGTAAAAAACAGTCATACAAGCAACAATGATAAAATGTGCAACACTCATATTGTACCTTGACCAGGGTTGTTTTGATTTGGAATCATTTGAGCATTTCCAGGAGCCTGTTGTGTCTCCGCCTCCACAGAGAGCATTTTCAGACAAATCTTTCTCAAATAATCAGCCTGAGCAATACAAAAGAAAATGATATAAAATTTTATACCAAATTACTAATATAGTAAACAGTGACTTGCAGCCAATAATTCTGGTGTGATTAGCAGTTTAGCATGGTCGAGAAGGTGCTTGAGATTTTAACATTTGAATCATAATCATAAAGCAATTATTAACTTATTGAACGGAGACATTTACATACAAACATGAATTGGAAGACTAACTAACTGAAGCAACTTAAGGCTACAAGATTCAACACGTGATAGGGAATAACGAAGATCATGATCACCGTTTTGGTCTATCAGTTATGTAAATAACAAATAAAATTGAAAACATAGTTAGCTTATTAACTTACAATTTGTATGTATACTAAGTGTGAAAATGCTAACATAGCTGGATGCAGGGCCGGTTCTGGCCCTAGGCGACCATGGGCAACGCCCATGGGCCACTGCCTGGGAGGGGCCCGTCAGCGCATCTCTCCTCTGTACCTTCCCGCTGGAAAAAGAATTTGGAAAAGGGCCAAAGGCCCAGCGCGACGTATTCATGGAAAGAAACAAGGCTATGGAGAGAAACAAACACAGTTAAGCAACAAGGGCAACATATTGATGCTCTTATTAGAAAATTTTGGTGGGGCAGTAAAGAGGGGGAACGTAAGACCGCATGGGTCTCGTGGGAGGAGATGACGAAACCTAAATACATGGGAGGACTAGGTTTTCGGGATACTGAACTTTTTAACCTCGCCCTTCTAGCCCGCCAAGCTTGGCGGATTCTCCAAGATTCTACAACATTGAGCGCTCGGATTATCAAAGCAGTTTATCATCCAAATGTTGATTTTCTGGACGCTGAATTGGGTAATCACCCTTCACAGATATGGCGTGCATTGATAGAAGGGAGGGAGGTTCTTACACAGGGTCTCATTCGCCGCATTGGTGATGGAACATCTACTCGTATTTGGACTCAAAACTGGCTAGACCAATTGCTTGCCTAGCGGCTGATCCTCCAATTCTGGTAAGTGAGCTGATCGACTCTACATCTGCGTCCTGGGATATGGAGAAGTTAAACAATTCTTTGTACGGGTGGATATAGACACAATTAAGAGTATTCCGTTATGTACTCGGTCTGTTGGAGACTTTTGGACTTGGAATTTTGAAAAGCGAGGCTTCTTCACAGTAAGATCTGCATATCGCATGCTTGTGGATACTAAAGTGAGAAGGGAAGCTTGGCTAGATGGACGTTCAACCAGCTATGACAGCTCTCGAGATACAAAGTGTTGGACGAAAATGTGGAAGGTAGATGTCCCCTAAAAAATAGAAGTCTTTCTATGGCGGTTAGCCAAGCAATCTTTACCTACAGCAGATTTGTTGCATCATCGTAATATGTCAACTACACATGCCTGTACTTTGTGTGCAGTCGCTGACTCATGGCACCATTCGCAGATGGAATGTGCGATGGCTAGAAGTGTGTGGGCTCTAGGAGATGAGGAGGTGGCCGAGCATATGTTTGCAACTATGGAACCTTCTGCAAAAATATGGATATTCACCATGATGGAGTCCCTACATGGGCATGATTTTGTCAAAGTTCTAGTCACCCTTTGGGCAAGGCGAAAAGCCATTCATGAGGGGATTTTTCAGAGCCCATTATCCACACAAAAAAAAGTTAAGCAACGAGAAAGCGCTGAGAACGGCCGAATGTGACGGAAAGAAACAAGGCCAGCGATCGACTCGGTCCAAGACTCGAGCGCCTCCGCCTCGCACCCTCGCTTGGACTCCTAGGCTCCCAGATCGCCCGTGTTCCTGACTTATTTGGTTACGGATCAGAAATTTTGTGGTCCCGACTTACTACCATCCTGTGTAAATATTGTAAGAGATGTACTCCCTCCATTTCATGAAAATTATCTTAAGTTTGTCAAAATTTGGATGTATCTAGATGTATTTAGTGTCTCGGTACATTCGAACCTAGGCAAATTCAGACAACTTTCGTGGGACGGAAAGAGTATTTAATTTCTTCATAATATTAGGTATCATAATGCCAAAAGAGAAACATAAATCGGGTGCTACAAAAAAGGATGAAAATAAATGAGCGAATCAACTTATTGCATCACAAAGAAGTGCTTTAAATACATATGTTTCAGCAACAAGTAGTGTTGATGTCCATTTTTCAAAGGCAGAGTATGATCCCGAACAAGATGATGATACAAGTTGATGATTTGCAGCCTTCGCCGGATGCTCAGAACATTGTAAAAAGGGTATTTTAGGGGCCTCTTTCATCGCCTCGCCCAAGGGCCACGCAAAAGATAAAGCCGGCCCTGACTGGATGTGCTCCAAATGGCCTCCATGGCCTTGGTCCCAAGCATGGGAAAACAATCAAGATTTATTCCCAACAGCATGTATAAAAAAATGTTGGCAGCTAAAAAACATGTACAGCATATGGAGACAGTTATGCTCTTTTGCTAGCACATAAACAATGCTCTGGTCCGAGAAATAGAGCAGATAGGTCAAATCACCTGGTTGGTCGCTACGCCATAGATACTCTCTTCCAATCGCACAGCGATTCTTTGAAGTTCGTCCAATCCCTCTGGCAGATGCATCCTCAGAGTTTCCACTCTAAATGTATAACGCAACTTGTGAATCGGTGGCAAAATTGACCGGAAAATTCATTATATGCGGGGAAACCAAGAAATGGCGGAGGAAGGATGGAATCAGTATGATTAGAGGGAGGGGAGAGCAAATCAAATCAAATCGATTAGTCCCTACATCTTATTGACGACCCTGCTGCGATCCTCGGGCTGCAGCAGCCAGTCGCCTCCGGAGCGGGCGTTCGGATCAACTCCGCCGCCGACGGCAGCGGGGTCAGACCCCTGCGTGAGCCGCCGGTTGGCGTCCATGCGGATTGGCGATGGTTAGTCTCGCGGCCGCGGGGACGGAGGTAGACGAGGAGAGACGCTCTCAGAAGAGAGGAGTGGCAGAGTGTTTTCTTTTTCTTTTTCTTTTTTACAGAAAAACTCTCTGGTTTGTTGGGCGAGCCAGTGCTGCCAAACCATTGGCAACTCTTGCACGTCTATATCTTTTGGCTCTTAGACCATGTGCAATGCTTGAAAAGACTTAATATCGTCACGTAATTTAGATATAACAATAAAATATGATGTATGATGGATAATTTTTTAATTTTATCATTAGTAACCAGATATCTTAAATTTATGATGAAGAAATTATGCCAAGAGATAATCTCTTAATTAAGAGAAGACATTTATCGTCTGGCAGTGCTAAGATATCACCGCAAAAAAAAATCCTTTTTTTTTTTACATTCTCTCTCATCTAACTCAATATTTATCGTCTGGCAGTGCTAAGATATCACCGTTATACATGCCTTACTGGTATAAAGTAAAACTCAACTAAAATGCATTTAAATGCAGTCTATCTTTAGGATGCAGTCTATCGTGTCACCGTGCGATTCTCACCGTCTATCCACATCGACTCTCCATATTACCTGATCTTTTTGAAGGAAATAATATCACCTAAATCATGAGTGGTGGCCACAGGGGCGGACCTAGCATCCCACTTGCGGGCGGCTAGCCGGAATTGCCCGTGCGGCGGGCAGCTTCTTGGGCTTCCGGCCCGACAGGCTTGTTTTTGTTCGTATTTCATATGTATTTGATATAAAATTAGCACACTAAATTTATTTTGTCTAGGCTTCAAACTTTTCCTAGGTCCGCTTATGGTGGCCACATCCGGTCCTTAGCTCTCTTGATATAAAAGTAGATCTTCATCAAAGAGCACGTGAAGCGAAAATGTATTTGAATATAGACTTTGTTTTTCGGATCATCACAATGATACAAATCACAAGTGGGTGGGCTGATCGTCGACTCTCAAGCTTTGCCATTCACATTTAGCATCTACCATCTTCTTAGTTGATTCTATGCATATAATTGTAAGTTTCGGCTTGAGATTAACTAAAAGGCAAACACATGAATTGTACTACTCTATAGAAAATATTTTGTTTACACAATTGACATTCTATATTAATATTAAATTATGCCCAAATGGATTATTTGTTCATTTCATGCCGCTTACAACTATTGTATGTATAGCATTTTACTTTCTATAAATACCCATTGCAACGGGTGGGGTAATCCTCTAGCTATAGGAAAATACAGAGCTCACAAAAGGTACATAGTAAATATGAATTTAAACTTTCCCACCAAGCACCGAAAGAAACAAATCCACTGTTCTTACATTGTACAGGTTCTCTCACAACATCTTGAGTGCAGAAGTTCGAAATGAAGTCCCCCACACTTCTGCTTCAGATGGCTGAGATAGCTCTCACTTTCACCATCCATATCAGTTGCATGGGGAGTCCGAATTAGGGCATCTTGAACTTCTTTTTAAAAGCTAATCTTATGCACTTCTCAATGGATCCAGCCCCTTCTCAACATTAAATCCAAGCAATACACAATTGCCAAAACAATCCTACCATGTTCCTAAAACCAAATCAAAGGGTGTCGCGCCACTTCCGCTTGGTCATGTGTTCCCTCTGCCCTGAGAGGTGAGATAACATGCTACTACTGCCTGTCTGCAGTTGAACATTCATCGTACCCTGCATCAGCCCAGCGCTTCCCTGTCGTAATGTGCCACCCATTGAACCAGACTGCCAGGAACTGAAATTGCTTCCTTGAGCAGCCTCCACAGCATAGCCTGCCTGCCGCTCTACGTTTGAACCATTTTGCTGTGCGGGGAAACAGAAGTTTGTTGTTGGATGCACAGGTACATGCCGGAGAACAGCTGCACTAGAGGATTGTAATCTGGTGCTCATGCTTGACAAACTTGCTTGAAGATTGGTATGACTATCATGCTGCGACAGACTTTGGGAAGGATGTTGTTGATGTGAAATGTTGAAATTAGAAGCTTGTCCTGCAGGTGGCTGGAACCGTTGCGGTGCTTGTGGTTGCACTAGCTTCCTTCTTCGTGAAGTCAAGATACGGATAATCTGTTCCTCGCATTGCGGAACTTTGTGCCTAATAGAAGGCTGGATAGCACTCTTACTAATTTGCAGAACTTGTAATATACGGTCCAACATTATTTTAAATCTCTTCAATAATTCATACTGCTCAGATGGCTCTTGAGGTGGTATGAGGCTGTCAATCTGCTGTAGCTTCACAGAGACCTTATTGAACAATTCATTGAGTTCTACAAAGTATTGGCCCTTCAACCTCTTAATCTGTTGACACCAAAGACCACATACACATAAATTTGGTACATAAGCTTA
The DNA here is from genome assembly GCF_022539505.1 of Lolium rigidum. Classification (NCBI taxonomy): domain Eukaryota; kingdom Viridiplantae; phylum Streptophyta; class Magnoliopsida; order Poales; family Poaceae; genus Lolium; species Lolium rigidum. The sequence goes on from NC_061509.1 coordinate 40,458,087, forward strand.
GAGATGAAAACAGAACAATTAATAGACCACGGTTTGTCATCAAGTCAGAAAATATGGCAGTAGCATTTCAAATACCTATTCGAAGCATAAAAATTTAAAACAAAGTAAACACCTACGATGGCCAGTAAATAAAACCGCTTTAATGAGGACTGCTAACTGTACTGTGGCTTTACTACATCTAGATACTAACATACTATATGTTCCATAGCCTGCATTCATACATAACCCCCGATACATTTGATATATACCTTATAAGAGGACTGTGAGAATGTGGTACATTTACACAGAAGAAGGAGTTTGTTCGGACACAAACCAAAAGAAGAAGAGATGGGCGATATGAAGTGCAAAAGTAAAAGGACCCAACATCCAACATGGTGTGTTGTTTCATCTTCGAACAATCTAGATCAGGGCAATCTAAACCTCTTTCTTCTATTGCCACTGTCCATGAATTTTAGAAAGTTCCAACAAAGGGAGTGTCAAAAATGATGATATAAACATTATGTATTACCATTTGATATATCTCCTCCTGCCAATTACCTCCACCTGCATGGCCTGTTTGAGCAGTAGAGTCCGCATATGCTGCATAAAACCAAGGTTCATACTTTACCACAATACAATGAATAAGCCAACAAATAACATGATGCCAGAGAGGGTGGACGTTGATTCAATACAATAAAACGCATAATCTCAGCACTTGATGAAGCAAAAAAAATGCCATACAAGCGAAGAAGATAAAATGTGCAACACTCAGTTTACTGAATACCGTACCTTGAACCGGGTTGTTTTGGTTTGAAATCACTTGCGCATTTACAGGAGCCATAGTGAGCAATTTCCGAGAAATCTTCCGAAGATAGTCAGACTGAGTAATACAAAAGAAAAAAAAAAGTTTATACCAAATTACTGATAGAGTAATAGTGGTTTGCAACCAACAGTTCTGGTCTGATTAACAGTTTAGCACAGTTGAGAAAGTGCTTGATCTTTTAACATTTGAATCATAATCATACAAAAAGGTCATTTAAGCAGCAAAACACATGTCTCAAATAAGTGATATGAACAGAAGATCCAAATCAAGATAGTAACAGAATCACAATAGTCATCAAGCAATATGATAAAACTGCTCCAATACAAAAAGGAGGTGATTTCCCACAAATAAACAAGTCGACCAGAAATACCAATTGGAAATAGTGATATGGTACACTGCAGCCAAGTAAATCCATTTGAATTTTATTCACCGAACTGGATTAGATGCAATTAAGATGAAGCTCGTTCAAACAGAGGGAAGGAGGGAGTAAGGTCTTAATTGATTTTTGGTCTGAGATAAATGATTGAATACCATTTCGCATCCCATGGGCTTGGGTATTGCTGTCTTTTTAACAGAAGATAGTTCGACTTCATATATAACAATTTCAGATGCATGGACACATGGCATACAAACATGAATTGGAAGAGTAACTGACTGAAGCAACTTGAGGTGCAACAATACAAGATAGACCAAGCATGAGAAACAATGGGATATTGTCCCAAGAGCATGTAAAGAAAGTGTTGGTAGCTGGAGAGCCAAAACAGTCATCCAAAGTCCCACAATATGAAGGAACCTGCTAAAGGTACTTAAAATGACTAAAAATCTGCTACAGCATTTGGAGACAGTTCTGCTCTATTAATACCCCACATCAAGCCTGCTCTGAGAAAGAGGATAAGTTAAATTACATGGTTGGTCGCTGCGGTATAGATATTCTCTTCGAATTGCACAGCAATTTCTAGAAATTCGTTCAGCCTCTCTGGCACTGACACTGGCAGACACTTCTGCAGAGTTTCCATCCTACACATATAACACAAAATGTGGATAAATTAGGGATGAATTGCTTTCAACAAGTGTGTAACAAAATCTGTGGCATCTGAGTAAGCTGGAACGGGTAGGAAGAGCAGCCAACTAAGGTAGATCTCCAATTCTCACTCACATACTCCCTCCATTCCTATAAGCAAGGCACAGTTTTCGTTATGCTAAGACAAAGAAAGTGCTACGAGGGTTAATCTAGTCCCGACTTGCGATAATGTGAGGCATATCCCTTGGGTAACAGGGTAATTGTACGATAGATCAGAACAAACTGCATCCTGGCACTGTGCTAGTAGCATGGTTTCCCCTAGGAGATCAAACGGTGTGATATTATGCGTTATACTGAATTTGCAGCTTGTGTTCAATTATTCATCAGATATAATTTGTCACACCGGCCATGACTGACGGTGGGAATACGGAGCATGACTGAAGAAGGCCTAAGCGTGCAGGGACGGCGTCAAGCTCGTGGGCCAGTCAAGTAGTACTTAGCTGTCTATTTAGAGCTGCCATTGAGCTGTCAAGTGGTGAAGTGGATCGTCCAATTGAACAGTAAAACTGACCGTTGCTTCTTCTTCCTCCTCTCCAAGTCTCATCCACCTACCACAGATCCCCAATTCCTCGTTGTATCTCGTTACTACATCTGATCTATGGAAGATAGGACCATAGCATAATTCTAGTTAAGGTTGAATATGAATCAGGTACGTTACAAGATGATCCCAGCGGGAAATTAATTTTGTCCTATGGATGGATCAGAGCAGTATCAGATGTACCGGTGACGAACTTGACCCGAAAACAAAGCAAAATCAGTTAAGAGGCCATACATCTTATGGACGGCCCTGCTGCGCTCCTCAGGCTGGAGCTGGGCGCGCCAATCGCCTCCGGCGGCGGGGTCGGACCCTTGCATGGGCCGCCACTCGGCGTGCATGCTGCGGATTGCCGGATTGGCGATGGTTAGGTCTCGGGGGATGTGGAGGTGGAGCATATATGAACGACACGACGGCGAGGACAAGGAGAAGCCCAGAGGCGTGCCCTAGGGCGCGTTTGGTAGACTGGATGAGTTTGATGCACAACTCAGGATGCAGACGGACGCGTCCACAGAGTCCGTTGCGTGTATTGACTGAGGGCATCGCGCGACACATTTCAGACGCCCAAACGTGATCGGCAGCGTCCGTTTGCGTCGCCCAGCGAACATATTTTGACCGCGCGTCCGTTTGCGTCTGGGTGTGCTCCCACCGGGGCGACCCATTTTTGAATTGCAACATAGTTTGATCTTTACAATTCCTTTGGTTTTCTACCACGAGCGATTGATTCATATGAAAACCAAACATAGAAAGTACATAAAAACTATAGAAGACCTAGACTACTTGGTTCCTGACGGGCCGGCACCGTCGTTGCGTCGCTCCGTGGCCTGCTTCTCCGCCGCCTCCCGCGCGGCCGCTATGGCTCGGTGCGGCGCCGCGTCCTCTGCGGTGCCTGCTCCGGCCTCGCGTTGACGGCCTCGTCCTTGAGCGTCTCGAAAGACGCGACGAGGGCCCGCTGCTCGCCGCCTTCTCCTCCGGCGTCGGCGCATCGTGGTCATCGGATGATCATGAAATCTCCGAGTCGAGTCCTCGGCCGCAGCGGCGGCCGCCGCGCTGCGGCTGTTCCAGCTCGGCGTCGACAGCCGCATGGCCCGCCCGCTCCTCCTCTGCTTCCTTCTCCGCTCCGGCCCGGGTCCGCGGCGTCCCCGACCGGGTGGAGGAGGTCGGTGCTTGTCGTCGGAGTCGAACCCGTCGTCGGAGCTCGAGGCCGGGGGAGGTGGAGTGGGAGGTGAAGGTGGAGGTGGAGGCGAGGCAGCCGGCCGCGCCGGCGGCTGCTCATGGTGGATCTACTGAGTGGCGCTACGGCAGCGGCGGCTAGGGTTTAGTGCGGAGGAGATGAGATGCTGGCCCCCCTGTTTATATAGGTCCGAGGCACGGCGACGGCCGCGCCACACGGGGCATCTCCATTACTACGCGCGGCACGCGAGGCAGCCGCAGACTGCCGAAGCGACGCCTCGCTGCCAGTACTGGCGGAGAAGACGCATCGACGCTGCGTCTGCTAGCTGCCCACGTCTACTAGCTGCGCACGCTCGCGGAAGCCGAGGCACGCCATTAACGCGGCCCTGCAAAGGCTGCGGCGCGCCGCCCGCAAGTAATGCCGCCGAAGACGAAGCAGTTGTGCCGCTGCCAGGCGGGCCCGTGCCAGGACCAAGCGGTCACTTTGCGCGTCCGCGCAGCGTCCGCCGAGACGCAAACCTGGCGCATATTTGGGCCAGGTTTGCGTCTCTGCGGACGGCCCGGTCACTTTGCGTCGCGCCGCTGGAGGTGGTGCACGACGTACGACGCATTTTCGGTCACGGCGGACACAAACGGTCGCTCACTGGAGATGCCCTGAGCCGTGAAAGCAAATTTATCTGTCCGTGGAGTCCGTGGAAGTACCTTCGGCTGTCTGCGGTGTCCGCTGGACAATACGGACACGTCGACGCAAACTGGGTAGCTTTAGTAGCTTGTCGCGGCTTCTTTGATCAAGATCATGTCTACACTAGCTAGATCAGGTATACACTAGCTAGATCAGGTATACACTAGCTAGCTTAGCCGTAGCTCTGCACGTTAGCTACAGTGATCAACAGCTTGCAGTACATACACTGTATATACACAAAATGATTCACATAAATTATACTTCAGTTGGCACAAACTATAAAAAATAAAATAAACTCTTCCCAATATTTCCATTTTGTTGCACTTCACTCATATCAAATACAAACTACTACTCAGAGAGAAATAGCACAACCAAATGACAGGCTCAGATCTTGACATAAGTCAGATGACACTCTTCAATATGACTCACGTCAGCCATTGAGTATGTGCCTGAATTACCATTCAGTATCAGCCATTCAAAGTTAGACAGACAGTAGCTAAATAGAGAAAGTTGTTCTGTTCCGTGGTTGTATTGCAGCGTCGATGTTGTTCTGAATAGTTGAGTAACAGAGTAATCGCTACAGTAATCATCAACTTCCTTGAGCATTCAGATTCATCCTTGATCAGCTACAAAATATAATTTGGTAAATGAGCAGAGAGCAATATCAATTGGACAGACTTATCATGCACAGGTCCTCAACCAAGAAATCTCACTAAATGTAGTACTAGTAAATGCACAGGTCCTCCAAAATTAATAGTTTTCATAATATCTCACTAAATGTAGTACTTGCAGCACAACTGACGCAATGGGAAAAAGTCCTCTGCGCGCGTCCTAGTACGTTTCGTTTCATTTCCTTGACTCAGCGAAGAGGAAATGGTCCCAAAAACGCCGCCGGCTACCAACATCTCCAATGTTGCTGCTATTATTGCTAAGAGCATCTTCAGTGGCGTCTTCCAAACGGCGCCGGATTGAGCGTTTGGGGGATGTGTTTTGCTCGTGCCGCGTTTAGAGGGCGTCGCTCCCCAGCTGCGTCCTCCAAACGCCTCCCCCAAATATTAAAATACTTTTTTTGTTTATTTTTATTTTTATTTCAATAAAGAGAAGAAATATTCCACAAACTAATACATAATTGGGAATATGGTTTACATGAAGATATAGTTTGAAACATGGTTTTTCCACAAACTAATACATAGTTTGAACCATGGTTGACACAAATATAAAAGATTGCAAAAAAACTAAACCTAACTAGGCCGAACATCGAAGGTTTCGTGTGTTCGCTGCCATGAAAGAACACTCGAGGGTACACCCATGTAGGATAACGTTGCATAGAAAACAAAAATTTTCCTACCGCGAACACGCAATCCAAGCCAAGATGCAATCTAGAAGACGGTAGCAACGAGGGGGTATCGAGTCTCACCCTTGAAGAGATTCCAAAGCCTACAAGATGAGGCTCTTGTTGCTGCGGTAGACGTTCACTTGCCGCTTGCAAAGCGCGTAGAAGATCTTGATCACGATCGGTTCCGGCGCCACGAACGGGCAGCACCTCCGTACTCGGTCACACGTTCGGTTGTTGATGAAGACGACGTCCACCTCCCCGTTCCGGCGGGCAGCGGAAGTAGTAGCTCCTCTTGAATCCGACGGCACGACGGCGTGGTGTCGGTGGCGGTGTAGAAGTCCGGCGGAGCTTCGCTAAGCTATGCGGGATGTGGAGGAGCGGGCGGCTAGGGTTTGGGGAGAGGGGGCGCCGGCCACTAAGGGGTGCGGCCACCTTGGTGGTTCTTGGGTGGCCGGCCCCCTCCCTTGGTCCCTCATTATATAGGTGGAACCCCAAGAGGTGGTGTCCAAGTCTTCGAATAAGACCCGAACCAAATCCTTCCATAGGAGGGGGCAATCCTAGCCCAACTAGGACTCCCACCCAAAGGTGGGATTCCCACCTCCCATGTGGGGGGTGGCCGGCCCCTAAGGGGTGCGGCCACCTTGGTGGTTCTTGGGACTTTTCTAGAACCTTCTAGAACCTTCCATAGAACCTTCCGCGACATTTTATTCACATAAAATGACATCCTATATATGAATCTTATTCTCCGGACCATTCCGGAACTCCTCGTGATGTCCGGGATCATATCCGGGACTTCGAACAAATATTCCAACTCCATTCCATATTCAAGAACTACCATTTCAACATCCAACTTTAAGTGTGTCACCCTACGGTTCGTGAACTATGCGGACATGGTTGAGTACTCACTCCGACCAATAACCAATAGCGGGATCCGGAGATCCATAATGGCTCCCACATATTCAACGATGACTTTAGTGATCGAATGAACCATTCACATACTATACCAATTCCCTTTGTCTCGCGATATTTTACTTGTCCGAGGTTTGATCTTCGGTATCACTCTATACCTTGTTCAACCTCGTCTCCGACAAGTACTCTTTACTCGTACCGTGGTATGTGGTCTCTTATGAACTTATTCATATGCTTGCAAGACATTAGACGACATTCCACCGAGAGGGCCCCGAGTATATCTATCCGTCATCGGGATGGACAAATCCCACTGTTGATCCATATGCCTCAACTCATACTTTCCGGATACTTAATCCCACCTTTATAGCCACCCATTTACGCAGTGGTGTTTGATGTAATCAAAGTACCTTTCCGGTATAAGTGATTTACATGATCTCATGGTCATAAGGACTAGGTAACTATGTATTGAAAGCTTATAGCAAATAACTTAATGACGAGATCTTATGCTACGCTTAATTGGGTGTGTCCATTACATCATTCATATAATGATATAACCTTGTTATTAATAACATCCAATGTTCATGATTATGAAACTAATCATCCATTAATCAACAAGCTAGTTTAAGAGGCATACTAGGGACTTCTTGTTGTCTACATATCACACATGTACTAATGTTTCGGTTAATACAATTATAGCATGACATATAAACATTTATCATAAACATAGAGATATAAATAATAACCACTTTTATTATTGCCTCTAGGGCATATCTCCTTCGGTCTCCCACTTGCACTAGAGTCAATAATCTAGATTACATTGTAATATACCTAACACCCATGGCATTCTGGTGTTGGTCATGCTTTGCCCTAGGGAGAGCTTTAGTCAACGGATCTGCTACATTCAGATCAGTGTGTACTTTGCAAATCTTTACTTCTCCATCTTCGATGTACTTGCGAATCGAGTGGTAACGCAGCTTGATATGCTTCATCATGTAAATCACTTATACCGGAAAGGTACTTTGATTACATCAAACACCACTGCGTAAATGGTCATAAGGACTAGGTAACTATGTATTGAAAGCTTATAGCAAATAACTTAATGACGAGATCTTATGCTACGCTTAATTGGGTGTGTCCATTACATCATTCATATAATGATATAACCTTGTTATTAATAACATCCAATGTTCATGATTATGAAACTAATCATCCATTAATCAACAAGCTAGTTTAAGAGGCATACTAGGGACTTCTTGTTGTCTACATATCACACATGTACTAATGTTTCGGTTAATACAATTATAGCATGACATATAAACATTTATCATAAACATAGAGATATAAATAATAACCACTTTTATTATTGCCTCTAGGGCATATCTCCTTCGATCTCCCACTTGCACTAGAGTCAATAATCTAGATTACATTGTAATATACCTAACACCCATGGCATTACGGTGTTGGTCATGCTTTGCCCTAGGGAGAGCTTTAGTCAACGGATCTGCTACATTCAGATCAGTGTGTACTTTGCAAATCTTTACTTCTCCATCTTCGATGTACTTGCGAATCGAGTGGTAACGCAGCTTGATATGCTTCAGCCTCTTGTGTGACCTTGGCTCTTGTGCATTGGCGATGGCACCCATGTTATCACAGTAAATGATTAATGGGTCCAATGCACTAGGAACCACACCGAGCTCTACAATGAACCTCTTCATCCATACCGCTTCGATGAAGCCTGCGAAGCCGCTATGTACTCGGATTCCGTTGAAGACTTCGCCACCGTGCATCGCTCGAGCTTGCCCAGCTTACTTGCGGCACCATTCAATATAAACACGTACCCGGATCGTGACTTAGAGTCATCAGGATCAGTGTTCCAACTTGCATCGGTGTAACCATTTACAACGAGCTCCTGGTCACCTCCATAACAAAGAAACATATCCTTAGTTCTTTTCAAGTACTTTAGGATATTCTTGACCGCTGTCCAGTGTTCCATTCCTGGATCACTTTGATATCTGCTAGTCAAACTAACAGCATGTGCTATATCCGGTCTAGTACATAGCATGGCATACATGATAGATCCCACTGCCGAGGCATAGGGGATATTACTCATCCTTTCTCTTTCTTCTGCCGTAGCCGGTCCTTGAGTCTTACTCAAGACCTTGCATGGTAACATAGGTAAGAACCCTTTCTTACTTTCGTCCATTCTAAATTTCTTTAGAATCTTGTCCAGATATGTACTCTGCGATAGCCCTATTAGGCGTCTTGATCTATCTCTATAAATCTTGATGCCTAATATATACGATGCTTCACCAAGGTCTTTCATTGAAAAACTATTATTCAAATAACCTTTTACACTTGCTTAATAGTTCTATATCATTCCCAATTAATAATATGTCATCTACATATAATATCGGGAATGCTACGGAGCTCCCACTCACTTTCTTGTAAATACGAGGCCTCTCCATGACACTTGTATAAACCCAAAGTCTTTGATCACCTTATCAAAGCGTCGGTTCCAACTTCTTGATGCTTGCTTCGGTCCATAGATTGAACGCCGAAGTTTGCATACTTTGTCGGCATTTTTAGGATCGACAAAACCTTTGGGTTGTACCATATACAACTCTTCCTCAATGTCTCCATTAAGGAACGCCGTTTTGACATCCATACGCCAAATCTCATAATCGAAAAATGCAGCTATTGCTAACAAAATCCTCACAGATTTTAGCTTCGCTACAGGTGAGAAAGTCTCATCGTAGTCAACTCCTTGAATTTGTCGGAAACCCTTTGCGACAAGTCGAGCTTTATAGACGAGTAATATTACCATCGACATCTGTTTTTCTCTTGAAGATCCATTTATTCTCGACGACCTTTCGGCTATCGAGGTAAGTCTACCAAAGTCCATACTTTGTTATCATACATGGATCCCATTTCGGATTTCATGGCTTCTTGTCATTTGTTGGAATGCTGGGCTCATCATCACTTCTTCATACGTCGCGGGGTCCTCATCATTGTTATCCACAATCATGACATTTAGACAAGGATCATACCAATCGGGAGTGGCACGTTCCCTTGTCGATCTGCGAGGTTCGGTAGTTTCCTCGTTCGAAGTTTCATGATCATTATCATTAGCTTCCTCGTTGCCGGTGTAGGCGGTACGAGTACAACTTCCGATGCTTGCGCTACTGCGATCAACGAGTATAGATTCATCAATCTCATCGAGTTCTACTTTTCTTCCAGTCACTTCTTTAGTGAGAAATTCTTTTCTCAAGAAAGGTTCCGTTCTTTGCAACAAATATTTTGCCTTCGGATTTGTGATAGAAAGTATACCCTATAGTTTCCTTAGGGTATCCTATGAAGACGCATTTCTCCGCTTTGGGTTCTAGCTTGTCCGGTTGTAACTTTTTTACATAGGCTTCGCAACCCCAAACTTTCGAGAACGACGACTTAGGTTTCTTATTAAACCATAATTCATACGGTGTCGTTTCTACGGATTTTGATGGTGCTCTATTTAAAGTGAATGCGGCTGTCTCTAATGCATAACTCCAAAATGATAATGGCAAATCGGTAAGAGACATCATAGAACGAACCATATCTAAGAGAGTTCGATTACGACGTTCGGATACACCGTTTCGTTGTGGTGTTCCCGGCGGTGTCAATTGTGAAAGTATTCCGCATTTCTTTAAATGCATGCCAAACTCATAACTCGGATATTCACCTCCACGATCGGATCGTAGAAATTTTATCTTCTTGTTACGTTGATTTTCTACTTCACTTTGAAATTCCTTAAACTTCTCGAAAGTTTCGGATTTATGTTTCATGAAATAGATATACCCATATCTACTCAGATCATCTGTGAAGGTTAGAACATAATGATAACCACCGCGCGATGCTACACTCATTGGTCCGCACACATCGGTATGTATGATTTCCAATAAGTCGGTAGCTCGCTCCATCATACCGAGAAAATGGAGTCTTAGTCATTTTTCCCATTAGACATGCTTCGCATCTATCAAGTGACTCAAAGTCAAGTGATTCAAGTAATCCATCGAGTATGGAGTTTCTTCATGCGCTTCACTCCAATATGACCAAGACGACGAGTGCCACATATAAGTAGAATTATCATTCAATTTAATTCGCTTAGCATCAATGTTATGTATATGCGTATCACTACTATCGAGATCTAACAGAAATAAGCCATTCTTTTGTGGTGCTCGACCATAAAAGATATTATTCATAAAAATAGAACAACCATTATTCTCAGACTTGAATGAATAACCGTCTTGCATTAAACAAGATCCAGATATAATGTTCATGCTCAACGCGGGTACAAAATAACAATTATTTAGGCTTAAAACTAATCCCGAAGGTAGATGTAGAGGAAGTGTGCCGACAGCGATCACATCGACTTTGGATCCATTTCCAACGCGCATTGTCACTTCATCTTTCGGTAGTCTTCGTTTATTCTTTAGTTCCTGTTTCGAGTTACAAATATGAGCAACCGAACCGAGTATCAAATACCCGGTACTAGAACGAGAACCCAGTGAGATAAACATCTATAACATGTATATCAGATATACCTTCTTTCTTCTTCTTGACAAGGCCGCTCTTCAGATCAGCCGGATACTTGGAGCAATTACGCTTCCAGTGTCCCTTCTCCTTGCAGTAATAGCACTCAGCATCAGGCTTAGGGCCGTTCTTAGGTTTCATAGGAGGCGTGACAGCTTTCTTGCCACCCTTCTTGAATTTTCCCTTAGATTTGCCCTGTTTCTTGAAACTAGTGGTCTTGTTGACCATCAACACTTGGTGCTCTTTCTTGATCTCAATCTCAGCAGCTTTTAGCATGCCAAAGAGTTCAGGTAACTCCTTGTTCATGTTCTGCATATTGTAGTTCATCACAAAGTTCTTGTAACTTGGTGGCGGTGATTGAAGGACACGATTAATCCCCAGTCTGTTAGGAATCACTATTCCCAAGTCACTGAGTTTCTTCGCATGCCCGGTCATGGCGAGCATGTGCTCACTAATGGAGCTGCCTTCTTCCATCATACAGCTGAAGAAATGTTTCGATGCTTCATAGCATTCCACGGCCGCATGAGTCTCGAAAATAGTCTTCAACTCTTTCATCAACTCATGAGGATCGTGGTGCTCAAAACGTTTTTGAAGATCGGATTCCAGACTGCACAGGATGGCACACTGAACTTGAGAGTACCGAGTTTTCCGAGTCTCGTAAACAGCTTTTACTTCATCGGTTTCGGTTTCTGCAGGAGGGTCACCTAGCGGTGCATCAAGCACATATTGCAGATTTCCGCCGGAGAGGAAGATCCTCACATGACGGAACCGGTCGGTGAAGTTGCTACCGTTGCTCTTAAGCTTTTCTTTCTCTAGGAGCTGGTTAAAATTGATTGGGGACGCCATCTCTACAACATATATTTGCAATAGTTTAGACTAAGTTTATGACAAAATGAGTTCAAATTTTAATTCAATATAATTAAAAATCTAGGTGAACTCCCACTCAAAACAATATCCCTCGCATTGTCTTAGTGATCACACGAACCAAATCCACCACACCATAGTCCGATCATCACGAGACAAGGTGTAATTTCAATGGCGAACACTCAAAGTGTTCATCATATCAATCATATGATTCATGCTCTACCTTTCGGTATCACGTGTTCCGAGACCATGTCTGTACATGCTAGGCTCGTCAAGGCCACCTTAGTATCCGCATGTGCAAAACTGGCTTGCACCCGTTGTATGCATTTGTTGATTCTATCACACCCGATCATCACGAGATGCTTCGAAACGACAAGTCTTGGCAACGGTGCTACTAAGGATGAACACTTTATTATCTTGAGATTTTAGTGAGGGATCATCTTATAATGCTACCGTCGCGATCTAAGCAAAATAAGATGCATAAAAGGATTAACATCACATGCAGTTCATATGTGATATGATATGGCCCTTTTGTCTTTGCGCCTTTGATCTTCATCTCCAAAGCACGGACATGATCTCCATCATCTTCGGGCATGATCTCCATCATCGTCGGCGAAGCACCAAGGTCAATGGCGCCGTCTTCATGATTGTCCTCCATGTAGCAACTATTACAACTACTTTGAAATACTACTCAACATGAAATTTAAAGACAACCATAAGGCTCCTGCCGGTTGCCACAATACAATAATGATCATCTCATACATATTCATCATCACATTATGGCCATATCACATCACCAAACCCTGCAAAAACAAGTTAGACGCTCTCTAATTTGGTTTGCATATTTTACGTGGTTTAGGGTTTTCGATATAGATCTAATCTACCTACGAACATGAACCACAACGTTGATACTAATGTTGTCAATAGAAGAGTAAATTGAATCTTTACTATAGTAGGAGAGACAGACACCCGCAAAGCCTCTTATGCAATACAAGTTGCATGTCGAACGAGGAACAAGTCTCATGAACGCGGTCATGTAAAGTTAGTCCGAGCCGCTTCATCCCACTATGCCATAAAGATGCAAAGTACTCAACTAAAGATAACAAGAGCATCAACGCCCACAAACCATTGTGTTCTACTCGTGCAACCATCTATGCATAGACACGGCTCCGATACCACTTGTAGGATAACGTTGCATAGAAAACAAAAATTTTCCTACCGCGAACACGCAATCCAAGCCAAGATGCAATCTAGAAGACGGTAGCAACGAGGGGGTATCGAGTCTCACCCTTGAAGAGATTCCAAAGCCTACAAGATGAGGCTCTTGTTGCTGCGGTAGACGTTCACTTGCCGCTTGCAAAAGCGCGTAGAAGATCTTGATCACGATCGGTTCCGGCGCCACGAACGGGCAGCACCTCCGTACTCGGTCACACGTTCGGTTGTTGATGAAGACGACGTCCACCTCCCCGTTCCGGCGGGCAGCGGAAGTAGTAGCTCCTCTTGAATCCGACAGCACGACGGCGTGGTGTCGGTGGCGGTGTAGAAGTCCGGCGGAGCTTCGCTAAGCTATGCGGGATGTGGAGGAGCGGGCGGCTAGGGTTTGGGGAGAGGGGGGCGCCGGCCACTAAGGGGTGCGGCCACCTTGGTGGTTCTTGGGTGGCCGGCCCCCTCCCCTTGGTCCCTCATTATATAGGTGGAACCCCAAGAGGTGGTGTCCAAGTCTTCGAATAAGACCCGAACCAAATCCTTCCATAGGAGGGGCAATCCTAGCCCAACTAGGACTCCCACCCAAAGGTGGGATTCCCACCTCCCATGTGGGGGTGGCCGGCCCCTAAGGGGTGCGGCCACCTTGGTGGTTCTTGGGACTTTTCTAGAACCTTCTAGAACCTTCCATAGAACCTTCCGCGACATTTTATTCACATAAAATGACATCCTATATATGAATCTTATTCTCCGGACCATTCCGGAACTCCTCGTGATGTCCGGGATCATATCCGGGACTTCGAACAAATATTCCAACTCCATTCCATATTCAAGAACTACCATTTCAACATCCAACTTTAAGTGTGTCACCCTACGGTTCGTGAACTATGCGGACATGGTTGAGTACTCACTCCGACCAATAACCAATAGCGGGATCCGGAGATCCATAATGGCTCCCACATATTCAACGATGACTTTAGTGATCGAATGAACCATTCACATACTATACCAATTCCCTTTGTCTCGCGATATTTTACTTGTCCGAGGTTTGATCTTCGGTATCACTCTATACCTTGTTCAACCTCGTCTCCGACAAGTACTCTTTACTCGTACCGTGGTATGTGGTCTCTTATGAACTTATTCATATGCTTGCAAGACATTAGACGACATTCCACCGAGAGGGCCCGGAGTATATCTATCCGTCATCGGGATGGACAAATCCCACTTGTTGATCCATATGCCTCAACTCATACTTTCCGGATACTTAATCCCACCTTTATAGCCACCCATTTACGCGGTGGTGTTTGATGTAATCAAAGTACCTTTCCGGTATAAGTGATTTACATGATCTCATGGTCATAAGGACTAGGTAACTATGTATTGAAAGCTTATAGCAAATAACTTAATGACGAGATCTTATGCTACGCTTAATTGGGTGTGTCCATTACATCATTCATATAATGATATAACCTTGTTATTAATAACATCCAATGTTCATGATTATGAAACTAATCATCCATTAATCAACAAGCTAGTTTAAGAGGCATACTAGGGACTTCTTGTTGTCTACATATCACACATGTACTAATGTTTCGGTTAATACAATTATAGCATGACATATAAACATTTATCATAAACATAGAGATATAAATAATAACCACTTTTATTATTGCCTCTAGGGCATATCTCCTTCAACCCAGTCACCCAAACTGGAAAATCCAGCTGGTGAGGGTGCCCCTGTTGGTTCTTCCGAGGAAGAACATCCAGAAACCTTCGTCCATTTTTTCGCTGCGAAGAAACAACACTCTTCAGTCGCCGTCCTCCTCGGCGCTGTCGCCGTGGTAGTTCTGGCGGCAACGCGTCTCGTCGAACATCTTGACGCTCACGTCCCTATCGCCGAAGTAGGAGAACACGAGCATGAAGCCGGCTTCGAGGCGGTGGTAGCGCGCGAACTTCTTCCAGCTGATGTGGAGTTACATGTTGCCGCGTGCGTCGTAGATCACGTCGACGATCCACCAGCAGCAATGGCAGCCATCCTCGCGCAGATGCAGCGAGCCCGGGCGCTAGTCGTCGGCGGCGAAGTCGGCGAAGTCATCCGGAAGCATCTAGATGCCGTGTGGGTCGCCCTTGAGGACGACGATGAACTTGAACAACACGGACCCTTCCTCGTCCTGCCTGTCCGACGATGAGGACGATGACGGCGTCACATGCGACGGCGAGCGTGCTCAGTACCACTCTTCAGGTGCTCTTGATGCTTTAAGAATGGCCATCGGGCACATAACTACCGTAACCCTTGGCGTCCTCAGTACCACTGAATTCGGTTGAAGCATTGTATTGTACTGTACAACAATACGTTGAGTCAAGAACTGTCAATCCGTGGGATGGATACACCGAAATTCTCCGTTTTGAAGGCTACTAGAACATTATGAGAACAAGAATTTGATTCTTTCTTGGGAAAATCTATACAAAAGCGCCGCATCTCTCAGCGTTCCGTGCGGCGCGTACCGATTGGGAAAAACACATCGCAGCCTTAAGGAGTGATTGCAACTTATCCCCTCACTACCTTATCCTCTTGGGAGAACTCTCCACCACACAGTCTTTCTGCCTCTCTCTCTCTGAAACCACCATGAAAATAGCACCGCGCCGGAAAGGGAAGAGAGGACGAGGATGCCGCCGCCGAGCACGCATCAGCGCGGGAAGCGGCGGCCGCCAAGCACGCAGCAATCGGGGAGGCCGCCCCCGCCGAGCACACGGCAGCGGGGTGAGGCTCGCCACCGAGGACGCAGCAGCGGGGCAGGTCGCCGCCGTGTGGGCATGCAGCGGGGATGCACGCCGACGAGAGCCAAGCGTGCGAGGAGGCGGCACCTTCCGGAGTTTTCCGTCGGCAAAAACTCAGGCGAGCACGCACGCGGGGAGCCGGTCGCCGTTGTCGAGCAGCGAGCAGGGGAGGTGCCGCAAAGAGAGGTGAAGAACGTGTGGGGAGGCGCGAGAGATAGAGGTCTTCGCCGGCGACTGCGGGGAGGCTCACGCCGACGAGCCCAAGGAGCTATCGGACATAAGGAAGAGACTGGTTGTTCATGTGCTTATGAAACTAGGAGTACGTGCAATTGCCGGATTAATTAGTCCAGTTTCCATATTAGCTATTGTTGGATTTAATTTGTAGTAATTGTCTGGTTAATTACTATTAATTGCATGATTAGTTAGCAGTAACCTCCAGGTTCATTCGTGGTAATTCCCAGATTGATTATGTTTAGTTATCATATTACCAATTGCTAGATTAATTAGTCCTAATTTCCTAATTAATTTGGAGTAGCTGCCAGGTTTTCCTAATTAATCAGGAGTAGCTGCCAGGTTTTATGTGGTGAGGTCGTGTTGAAAAAAATACTCCACCATATTTTGATCACAAGATTTAATATGAAGACGGTGGAGATGGCTTCCCATAGTCTGATGATATAGCATGCATTTTTTTTAGACAATGCCTGCACGCATGCATGCGCGACGGAAGGAAAGGCGCAATTTTCGCCACCGCAGGGAATTCTTTTGCACTGCTTTTCTTCGCACGGTGGGACCAGGTCACCAGGAGAAACCGCCGCACGAAACCTCCCTGGTGCGGCGCCGCCGCGTAGTCAAGCCCTTCTTTCTTTAGCAGAAGAATTTGCTTCAACATCGTTGGGCCCAAAAACATCCTGGGCTCGGAACCTCAACGTGATTTCCCCTACTATATTCTCAATAACATAATACTGGGCCTCCACCTCATTTCACTCCAGCACGCCAGTTCCAGTCCAACCCACTGCAGGCATGAGCTCGCCGGCGGCGCCGCCGCTGGAGGACGACGACCTGCTCTCCGAGATCCTCCTCCGCCTCCCGCCGCAGCCCTCGTCCC
This sequence comes from Lolium rigidum, assembly GCF_022539505.1. Lineage (NCBI taxonomy): Eukaryota > Viridiplantae > Streptophyta > Magnoliopsida > Poales > Poaceae > Lolium > Lolium rigidum. The sequence continues at coordinate 40,475,121 of NC_061509.1, forward strand.
TCCCCCGCGCCTCCGCCGTCTCCAAGCGCTGGCGTAGCCTCGCCTCCGACCCCCGCTTCTGCAGCCGCTTCCGCTCACACCACCGCCGCAACCCTCCCCTCCTCGGCTGCTTCGTCAAATTCTTTGACGACATCCACTTCACTTCTACCCTGGACGCGCCCAATCGCATCCCGCCATCCCGCTTCTCCGTCCCCATCCACGCCGGTGACAGCTTCCGGCCCCTCGGGTGCCGCCATGGCCTCGCGCTCATCCTCTCGCCCAAGAACCAGCTCCTGGTGTGGGACCCCATCACCGGCGGCCAGCACCGCCTGGGCATTCCTCCAGCGTTCGACGCGGATGACAGCTGGATCAGCGCCGCGGTGCTTCGCCCTGCCGCTGCCGGAGACATCCAGCACTTCCAGGTGGTCTTGGTAGGAAACAGCGACTTGCACCGCCGAAAGGCCGTCGCCTCCGTTTACTCGTCCGAGACCGGCGTATGGGGTAATCTCATCACAGTACAGCTTCCGCCTGATGATCCTAGTGTTAATCAATACAACCCCGCTGTGATGGCTGGGGATTCCCTTTACTGGTTGATTAGTGGGGAAATCTACGGAATTCTTGAATTCGATTTGGATAGGCAGAGCCTATCTTTGATACCTGTGCCAGGGGAAGAGATTCACTGGTGGGAAGGTGTTGGCAATATTTCGGTTATCTTGTTAGAAGATGGTGGCCTTGGTTTCCTCATCCTGTCAAAATTCAGCGCCCAGTTATGGAAGAGGGAGATGGATTGTGATGGTGTTAGTTCGTGGCTGCTGGAAAGGACTATTGCGCTGGACAAGCTACTTTTAGAATGTGCGACAGAGCACCCATTCATCCTCGGGTTTGCTGAGAACAATAATGTGGTGTTATTACGGACATCGACTGGCGTATTCGCGGTCCAGCTGGAATCATTGCAGTTCAAGAAAGTTTTCGACTACAACAATTGGCATGGCTTTTATCCATTTGAAGTTGTCTATACTGCAGGTATAACTAGACCAAGTTATCTGATACTCTCTTATTACTAGTTTCGAATTATATAGTTCAAGTCTAAGGTAACCAACACTTAGGCTGTTTAATCTATGGGTGTGCCTAGTATAAAACAGAATACAATGATTGATAGAAAAATATTTTTTGAGGTGTATACATGCAAATTATTTGTACATTATTGGAACTAAATTTGATTGTTGCCTGTCTGTTGACTTATTCAAGAGCTGTATAATATAGCTAGTGTTAGTGCATAACTTGTTGCTTAGGTATTTCTCACGATGAGATACTCAATGGTCGGAAACTGAGGACAGCTATATTAAAAAACTTGGTTGAACCAATTCACATGTCGAACACATGGTGTGATATTTACACTGTAACTTTTGACCTTTAGAAGAGTCCTGCTGTATGTGGCATTTCCATTTTGCAGTATACAGGCTACATTTATCTAAATATAAATAGTCATGATCACTTTTATTTGTAGAATTTATTATTACAAGAATATTTTGTTTTATCCGAGATTGCATGGACATACTTAAGATTAATTTAAGGTGACTTCTCCCTTGAGATCTGCTAATTGTTGTGCATCATTGTTCATTTTATGAGATAAGCGAGTATATTCATATACTATATAATTAAACTGAAGAGAGTATGCACTGTAATATTATTTGTATTAAATAGTAGTAGATATGGTTTTGTTATCTGTTCTTATTGTCCCACCAAGATTCAATTGGTTTTATATGAAATGACAGCTATGTGTTTATTTTGATATCTCATTTATGCCCCCCTCGTATCTATTTGGCTTTTCATTGGAATCTTATTGGTTCCTTGACTTCTTATGTTTGTAGACAAGAGCATTGGTGGTGCGCATGATGGAGCTGTACTTCCAAAAAACATAAAATGATTTGTCAAGATGGACATGCTATTGTGATGTATTGATCAAGCAGGTAACTATCTATCGGTGGTAGCAGAATGAAATGTGTTCCTTTCCTTTTATGCTATTTTTCTTTTACCTTTTCTGGATGCTTCAATACGTCTGTTTTTTTTTTCTGTGCTTATGAGTTCAAGTTTGAGGATCATGTGTTTGATGTTCCCTCAATGCAAAATAATTGATAACTTAAAACTCGTGCGCATTCGGCTTCGAACTTCCATTATTAATATCGACTTGCCACTTCACTTTATTGCTTATTTAGGGAAACACATTTCATATTGTTGCTCATTCAGGATCTTTGTAATACCTAGTTCTCGCTTATTGTTGTACAATTATGTTAAGCTAGGAGGATAGGTTAAATATTTTCTCAGCATATCTCTATTTATGACTAAGTCAGATAACCTCCAGTATAGTTTGTATGATTCAAACTACATGTTGGATGTTTTTATGGTTTATGTGCAGTCTGATTTTCTTCCATTTTGGTCACTATGAATATTTAATAATTTATACAGAACACATGATAAGGTTGGTATGACTGAAACATCGCTTTCTTCATAAGTATGTGCTAGTGTTTTGTTTTTACAGTGGAGAGTAAAAAAAATGATGGACGACCTTTACTTCAGGCTTGACAACATGAATTTGATTTGCTAGTGACTATATATCTCGTACATTTCTGCTCTGTTACTCCATGAGCCCCTTATACTTCCATAATAATAAAGAAAAATTCAACATATTTTGATAAACTAGGTTGTTCCAGTGAGTTATTTGAACCACTTTAAACCTCTACTGAAACTAGAGTTAGCCAAAAACTTGAGAATGTGCTACAATTTGGAGTTGGAAGGTTTGCCACTACAGATTTACTGTCTTCATGTTGCCTTTCCCTGTTTCTAATGCTAGTTTTTTTTCCATTAATGCTTAGATGACAAAGCTTTTGACCTTTTGGTACAATCTTGATAATTTGAAGCTAATATTTATCGGTTGAATCATACAAAAATTGTGAGGTGTTTAACACACTTTCCATGAATGAATATTAGGAATCGGTTTGACTGATGGCATCTTTTGCTCCGCAGGTATCTAGTTAACTTCCGCTGGCTGAGATGCAGAAATGGATTAATTTCTGTATGTTCTTCCATTTCATTCTGTATGCTGCATGGAACCTGTGAAATTGACCCTTTCTATATCATCCCCTGGTCAAAGATGAAGTGATCTCGTAGGAATTAGCATGCCCTGGTGGACCTTGAAGTGTGAACTCATCTGAAGTAGCTAATTTGTGTATGTTATCTGGTTTCAGTAGACATTATTCCAACTGGCATGAAGAGAGACTAAACTTGCTTCTATTAATTCCATATTGTTGGCCCTCTCAGTTAACCACGTGGTTCATTTCCTTTTATGCCTTCCAAGCAAGCATGTTGATTGTGTGTGCACCCTTTTCAGCATTGTGTGCTCATGTCCCATTAAGTCTATGGTATGCCCTTGTATGCATTCTGTTTGTGCTCAGTTTATATCCCAAACATATGACACTGCTGTCGGGATGCTTGAATTTGCATTTATTGATTAACAATTTTACTGGGAGGGTTCTCTTTTTGTTTTGAGGGAAAGCACAAGCTTTATTACTCTTTTGAGACATAATTTGATAGTTCCCAGCTGCTCAGCGAGGTCCACTGCTTTTAACCGTAGTCAGTTCAGCACGAAACTCATCAGCAACATGGCCACTTCTTTCCGCTGTCGCTGCGATCACTTCCCTGTGGAAATCTCGTAGAATTACTCCCCAGCCAGCATGACTGTCGATGATACATTTAAGTTCTGGTCAGCATGTTCTTAGGCTTTGAGCAAAAGCTTCCTGGTACTCAATGGTGTAGTAGCAGCGTGTGCACGATGAGCAATATCTACAGCGTCAAAGGCATCGTCTCCTTCCCGCACTTCGTCTGTGGTCCTTCCAAGATGATATCCAGAGCATGTTCCTAGAATTCCTACATCCTTTATGGGTTATGTCCTGAAGAACAGAGTTTTTTTTTTTTGACAATCAATACCACATATATTCATAATAACAAATAGTACATGGTAGAGATACACGAGCTGTCTCCAGCGATTACAAAATAAAGTCTAAAAGATACTAGCAAATCTTCGAGGTCTTCAAACTCTTTCTTCTTCCAAGACATAATCTTGTACTTTTCTGAAGGCAGCCAAAGATAGATAACAAACCATAGACATGTAAATACCAACGAAGGTTCTCCCATAATTTTAATTTGAGCCGCAATGCCAAGGCTGCGTGCACGCGCGCAACCATTAAAGTAGTCAATCAACATCGGCAAGAGTACCAACACCGGTATGTCAGGGAATAAAAACCGATCTGCCTTGTCGACGTTGATGGAGAGCCGAGAATACGAATCACCATTGTCGAGGACGTAGCAACCGGGACAAGAACTGCGAGGATAATCCTCCTCGCGGCAACCATGAGAAAAGATCCAAGATCGATCTGGCGAAGTAAGATCTGAACACCCATACCTAGATAATTGTAATCTTTCAGCACCACCATTGACGTCGGGAAAGAGATCTCGTCGTCGAACGAAAGGCCGAAGAACGAAAGGCCGAAGATCCTGAAGAACAGAGTTACATATACTAAGATATGTGAAATATACCAATACAAGTGCTGCGACTATTGACTCAGAATGGAATGAATATTGTGCAGAGTTTAGATATGTGAAATTGCTTGCAAGTTGTAAGAGCATCTCCACCGGCGCCCCCGATAGCTTTTTAGGGGCCGGGAGCGAAAATGGGCTCGCATCGGCGCGCCTCAAACGGCGGCGGCCAATTTTGGAGCCCAATAGAATCGTCGGCAGCCCCGTGCCGGCCCCTTCGTCAAGGGCGCGAATTGGACACGCCTGTCAGCCACACATCCGAAAAGTCGACGCCAGCGGTACTGGCGGGGCCGATGCGTCAGCGGCTCATTCAATTTTAACCTAACCATCGCCTACCTCGCGACGGGAGTTAATAGGGGCGCAGCGGCGGTGCAGTTTCCGCAGACTCGCAGCGAACCGTCTCGTCGTGCGCGCCTTGCTTTTCGTGCCGCCGTTAATGAGCGCCACCGCTCCCCCGCCTCCCTCCGGCCTATAGAAAGGGCTGCCTCTCATCGTCCCTCTCACACATAAACCCTAGCGCCTCTCTCCCCAGCCCTAGCCGAGGCCGTGGTCGTGGCCGTGGCAGAGGTGCACGCACCGTCGCCCCTGTGACGCCGTCGTCTTCATCGTCGGACATGGACGAGGAGGGGCCCTTGCTGTTCGAGTTTGTCCTCGTCCTCAAGGGCGACCCACGCGGCATCCAGCGGCTGCCCCACACCTTCTCCGACTTCGTCGTCGGCGACGACCGCCCGGGCACGCTGCATCTGCGGGAGGCTGCGTGCGGCTACTACCGGTGGATCGTGGACGTGATCTACGACGCGCGCGGCAAGATGTACCTCCACATCGGCTGGGAGAAGTTCGCGGCGCCACCACCGCCTCCAAGCCGGCTTCGTGCTCGTGTTCTCCTACTTTGGCGACAGGGACATGAGCGTCAAGGTGTTCGACGAGACGCGTAGCGGCCGCCACTACCAGGGCGACAGCGCCGAGCAGGACGACGATTGAGTGTTGTTTCTTCGCAGCGAATATCGGCACGCATGTTTTCGGATGTTCTTCGTCGAAAGAACCAACAGGGACACCATCACCAGCTGGATTTTCCAGTTTGGGTGACTGGGTGTGCCCTCGAGTGTTCTTTCCACGAAACCTGCGATGACCGGCCTAGTTAGGTTTAGTTTTTTTTGCAATATTTTATATATGTGTCAACCATGGTTCAAACTATGTATTAGTTTGTGGAAAACCATGTTCCAAATTATATCTTCATGTAAACCATGTTCCCAATTATGTATTATAGTTTGTGGAATAAAATATTTTTTGTTTAATTTTCTATGCATACATTTATGATTTTAAATCAAAACATTTATCGGGGCCGCCGTTTTGGGAACGCCGGTATGGAAACAGCTCCCCAAATAGAGAATGTAGTTCCAATGTTCCCAAACGGAGGTGCCAGCGCCCCTACCGACGTCTATTTGAAGGCTGCCGGTGGAGATGCTCAAAAGAGTACTAGCCCAAACGTGGCAATTAGCCCATTCAACCGCAGGGAAGCATAAGAGTCAAGGCGGTCAACAGTTGCAAATCAGAAACAATGCGCAGCCAGGCAGATCGGATCGCCGTTCCTCGTTTGACCGACGTTTCAATTCTTCTTCAGTCGATACTAAATTTATCTGTGTGGCGCACACGCCACAGAATTTCACATTTGTGGTATGCGCCACAGAATTCTCAAAAACAATTAAAAAATATATATTAGAAATTGAAATGACGACTTCCCACTAGATCACTCATTCTCAAATTGCTCCAACCTAAATATGCTTAACTTTTGAGTATTATTTGATAGAGCTACTTTTATACTCCCTCCGACTCATATTAATTGATGCTAAAATAGATATGTCTACAACTAAGATGTGTCTAGATACATCTATGTTAAGATCAAGTAATATGAATATGAGACTATATTCTTATTTATATTACTATCACTAGTTGAATGCTCGTACGTTACTATAAACATATAAATATATGATTACCGTCACAGCCTTTTTTACCCTCACCTTATTCAACCCCGACCTTTCAAGTAGAGAGTATGTTGGCTTTCTATTATAACCTGCTCTACCTTCACATATCCTCCTCAGAACATAAGGAGAAATTTAGACAAGTATAACCATTCAACATATGTCTACATTTAAAGTACAGACAAAATCCAAGATGCATTGAATTCGATTCAGATCAAGCATCTACAATAGTATACATGACGCATGAATAACTCCTTGTATATCGAGTGATCTTGGACACATACATGCAAATTCTGTTCTTGAATTGACAGTATGGTCATATAAAGATGAATGATTGTGCATCTTAAAATACATAATCTTTGAGGAAAAGCAGGCTATCTTCTTGTAAGTTGTAACCAGATTGAATCGAATGCAATATCATTCAATTTATGATTCAATTTATGGTATCTAACTTTTATAGGTAAACATTTTGAACAAGGAATCATGCTCAATAATATGCACCTGCCGTTTGCTTCATCTTCGATTATTTCGTAACTGTAATGAATGATAACTACCTACATTAGAGTGAATCGATAGTGGAAGTAATGTAACTACCTCTAGAGACTGATATATATCAATTGACAGGAGTTCACACAATCTAAAATACTACTTCCTCTGTCCCAAATTAATTGGCTCGGATTTGTCTAGATTTGCATGTGAATCTAGACAAATCCAAGTCGATTAATTTGGTACGAAGGAAGTACAACATTGTATGATCCATAGGAATAAAGCTCAAGAAAATTCTATGCCAATACTTCACACACATAATCAAAACCCCAAAATATTGCTTGCAATACAAAAAAAAAATCGTGAAGCCCCTTGCAATTGAGAACCTATGTCTGGTTGGGGGCTTACTTTTCATCGCCACTTTATCAGCAACACCACGTTGTACTCATGGACGTGCAGGCACTCATATACTCACAGAGAGATCGCGAGCCAACTCCCAAGTAACATTTTGATGCCACCACCGCTTAACGTTGTCATCTGAACCAACATCTCTGAATGTTGCAGCTCCATGGAGCAGGGAAATAAAAAACATGTCATTATTTTGAGAATGAATGCACCGAGAAGCTGATATGTGCTAAAAAAAAACAATGTACATTATCCATTATCTAAAGTAACATGAGCACAGAGAAAAACAAAATCTACATGAGTATAACCTATATCATCTGAAATTTTCATTGGAATGAAAATACTGATTATATACCATGGAAATATTTACTACCTTGTCTTCTTATTACCTGCAGTAGAAAAGAATGGTGTTCACAACATTGAAAAACATGATGGTGAAACCCATATCTAATTCCAATAATAGAGTACGTTGGTAGGTTGTAAGAAGCGGACCAAATACTGTCAACTTCACGACATGAGTTAACTTGAATAGTTACAAATGGTAAGATACTGTGAACTCCATGACAACAACATCAGTTCAGTTGAATATTACAAAATTGTAAGAATGTGAGGAATAACAGACTAAAAATAAAATAGGAAAAGGAAAAATTAAGTTTATGGCATGTTGACTATATGTACACCATATTATACACAAACAGAGAGAGAGACAATAAATCTTGAGTGAACTCTTAGATCTAACGATAGCATGTAATTTTTTTTTTTGGTTCAAATGACTTTAGAAACGACAACTACAACATGAAACCACACTTATTGCACGACCAGATACCAAACTGCAAACTCAATCAAAACTAAAGAAAGAGGTATTCATCCGGCCCAGTAGTACAGACTACAGACCTTCGTAACTTAAACACAACCAAATTCCGTAAGTAGACGATGATGCTTGTCCCATTAATCGTGGTAGACTTTGGCACCAAAAATCATATGTAATTGTTGATCGAATAAGATATGAACACACAGATACACAAAGAAAGAAACCAGACTTTTGTTGCATAGTTCCTAAGATTCCTCTGCCAAGTTTGTAACAAGATCATGAGCACATGTGTACACAGCAAAACACATAAAAAGGGATGTAATGACTTATACTTGGTCTGATAAGAGTCATATTTTTGAAACAGAAATAAAGAAACACGAGTAAATACCAACTAATCATGAGTAGATACTATTTGAAGCACAGACATGATACAAACATGGTTTTTAGATTTGTTATAAGAACAATGTACAATACGTAACTACCATGTTGAGAACAAACCTAATATTGGGTGGTTAAGAGGGTGGTTTTACCCCCAGCCCAGCAGAGTTCAAACTTCAGGTTTGACATTTGTGTCTCTGATAAAGATGGAATATTCAAGTACGTGAGAGCTTTGTGAATATACAATGGCTAGTTCCCGAAGTTTGGATTCATTCACTTGAAATCTTCCATTGTTAGAGTACTAAGACATGGAACAATGTCACTGTGAAGATTGTAGAATAAAGGTTGGGGACCAAAAAATGTAATAAAGTTGTTTACCTTAATAGTACCAACCAGTTGATCAACTCCATTTTCCCCATGATAAAGATGCTACTAAATAGATTAGTATTATATTATGAGATAATGTAGCAAGTAGATATGAAAAATTCACTAGTAGGAAAAGCCTCATCAGTGGCGCACCAAAAAATGATTCTGTGGCGCATGGGCGGTGCGCCACAGAATTCTCGCCACAAAAATAAGGTTTATGTGGCGCACCAGCCCATGCGCCACAGAAAGTCTTATTTCTGTGGCGCACCGGCGGTGGTGCGCCACAGAAACTTATTTCTGTGGCGCACCGACGGTGGTGCGCCACAGATTTTTTTTTTGAAATTCAAAAAAAATGGCGGCCAGATCTAGATCTAGATCTAGGGCCGCCGAATTTTTTAATTGTTTTTTTGATATTTCGCTGGAAGGTAGCCAGAGGTGGGTGGCTGGGTGGGTAGGTGGGTGAAGGAGGAGGAGGACGGCCGGAGGAGGTGGTAGTGGTGGTGGTGGTGGAGGAGGTGGAGGTGGAGGTGGTGGTGGTGGAGGTGGTGGAGGTGGTGGTGGAGGTGGTGGTGGTGGCGGTGGTGGTGGAGGTGGAGTTGGAGGTGGAGGTGGTGGTAGTGGTGGTGGTGGAGGAGGTGGTGGAGGAAGAGGAGGTGGTGGTGGAGGAGGAGGAGGTGGTCGCCGGAGGAGGAGGAGAAGGTGGTCGTCGCCGGAGTAGGAGGCCGGCCCCGGAGGAGGTGGTGGTGGAGGAGGAGGAGGCTGTCCGGAGGAGGTGATGGTGGTCGTGGTGGAGGAGGAGGAGGAGGAAGAGAAGTGGAGGAGAAGTTTGCATCCAAAGAGGATAAGTGAGGAGAAGTGGAGGAGAAGTGGAGGAGGGCGGCAGAAAATTCAAATTTTGGACGTTAATTCTGTGGCGCATGGGCACTTGGTGCGCCACAGATTTTTTTTCTTTTTTTGTATTTTGCAGCAAAAAAACTTTAACTGGCCGTAACTTTTTACTCTTTTCGAATTTGGGGATTCTAAAAATTGTCCAACCGGGCAAGCCCCGATGAATTCTTCCTCCGAATTTTCGTGGGATCATTTTGATATATTGTGCGTCTTTTTTCGAGTTCGTATGCAACCAGAAATCCAGATTGATGATTTTCCCACACAATTTTGCAAAAAAAAGTCGAAATTTATGTTTGCTAATTTTCAGTGGTAAAAGATAACATAATACATGGGCATCTTGATGGAATTTATTTTTTGAAATTTCTATCTATTTCTTTCATTTTTTACAGAGGTAAAAAAGGCGATCCACTAGGGGGTGGTGGTGGAGTTGCGTGGGGAGCAAAAAAAACTTCTGTGGCGCATGGAACTCATGTGCGCCACATAAACTTCTGTGGCGCACCATCCCGCGTGCGCCACAGAAAGTCTTAATTCAGTGGTGCACCAGGACCAGTGCGCCACAGAATGTCTTATTTCTGTGACGCACGTGGTCCTGTGCGCCACAGAAGTAGTGAAACCAATGATTGGGGCTGGCCCCACCAAGTTTCTGTGGCGCATGGATTGTTGGTGCGCCACAAAATTAAGCTATTTCTGTGGCGCACCATGCCTGGTTCGCCACAAAACAACTTTCTATGGCGCATTTTTTGGTGGTGCGCCACAGAACTAAGATCCACCTATAAGGCTTTTCCTAGTAGTGATTATAGCTGCAGTGACTTCAGTAATGCCAATTTCATAATGTCATGACGCCGATGGTGAAGATCCCCTCTTCTTTTCTTCACCCATGATGATTGACAAGGCGCCAGACATCCCCTCTAAGTAGTGGAAGATCAAAGCCAGAAATTTGCGGCCATGTAGGCCAGCCGCGAGCGTCCATGGGCCTGGAGGGTTGGGTTTCTTCCGCACGTCCTTCTCCGTTGAGGCTCTTCTTAGGCACACCAAGTCACCAACACATGAGGAGCAGCAAAGCAACCTAGTTTTTTCTAGGGTTTAGACCGACGCTGGCGATCGAGTCGGCGAAGGGAAGAAACTCCGGCGCCGACCGAATCCTCTCCGGTAAATCCCTAATCCCCTCCACTCGGGCTGATTAAGGGGGTGTCTTGCACACCTGCCCGGCCTTGGTGGTGGGGGAGGACGCGATCGACAGAGGGAGGCGGGCCGCGAGTGGGTGGAACCCTAGATGGCGGCAAAGTTTCCGAAGGAGGGCGGGTCCTCGGGCCCGAGAGATCAGAAGGACGTGCAGGCGATGTTGGAGCGTCTGATACTGAAGGATGACGAACTGGATGATGTGATCCTGCCTAGGGAGGATTTCATCAGTTTGAAGGAGGAAGCACGGTGGATGGCGGTGGTAAAGGTTCACACCACGAAGCAGTTTAGCAACCAGCCGTTTTTTCAGAAGATGGATGTGGCATGGGGTCTGGCGAGGAAGTGGACAATCCGCCCGGTGGAGGACAATCTCTTTGTTCTCCAGGTGTCGTGTTTGGGGGATTGGAACCGGGTCATGTTGGAGGGACCTTGGATTTTTAGGCAGATGGGTGTGATGCTAGAACCATATGATGGCATTGCAGATCCTTTGGCCGTGGCTCTAAACCATATTCTAGTGTGGGCTCAGATCAGGGGAGTGCCGCTGATACGTCTCCAACGTATCGATAATTTCTTGTGTTCCATGCCACATTATTGATGTTATCTACATGTTTTATGCACACTTTATATCATATTCGTGCATTTTCTGGAACTAACCTATTAACAAGATGCCGAAGTGCCGCTTGTCTGTTTTCTCGCTGTTTTTGGTTTCGAAATCCTAGTAAAGAAATATTCTCGGAATTGGACGAAATAAAAGCCCGGAGGCCTATTTTCTCACGAAGCTTCCGGAAGACCGAAGACGAGACAAAGAGGGGCCACGGGGAGCCAAACCCTAGGCGGCGCGGCCCCCCTTGGCCGCGCGGCCCTGTGGTGTGGGCCCCCCGTGCCGCCTCTTGACTTGCCCTTCCGCCTACAAATAGCCTCCGTGACGAAACCCCCGGTACCGAGAGCCACGATACGGAAAACATTACTGAGACGCCGTCGCCGCCGATCCCATCTCGGGGGATCCCGGAGATCGCCTCCGGCACCCTGCCGGAGAGGGGATTCATCTCCCGGAGGACTCTACGCCGCCATGGTCGCCTCCGGTGTGATGTGTGAGTAGTCTACCCCTGGACTATGGGTCCATAGCAGTAGCTAGATGGTTGTCTTCTCCCCATTGTGCTATCATTGTCGGATCTTGTGAGCTGCCTATCATGATCAAGATCATCTATATGTAATTCTATATGTTGCGTTTGTTGGGATCCGATGAATAGAGAATACTTGTTATGTTGATTATCAAAGTTATGCTTATGTGTTGTTTATGATCTTGCATGCTCTCCGTTATTAGTAGATGCTCTGGCCAAGTAGATGCTTTTAACTCCAAGAGGGAGTACTTATGCTCGATAGTGGGTTCATGCCTGCATTGACACCTGGGACAAGTGACGAGAAAGTTCTAAGGTTGTGTTGTGCTGTTGCCACTAGGGATAAAACATTGATGCTATGTCTAAGGATGTAGTTGTTGATTACATTACGCACCATACTTAATGCAATTGTCCGTTGTTTGCAACTTAATACCGGAGGGGTTCGGATGATAACCTCGAAGGTGGACTTTTTAGGCATAGATGCGGTTGGATGGCGGTCTATGTACTTTGTCGTAATGCCCAATTAAATCTCACTATACTCATCATGATATGTATGTGCATTGTCATGCTCTCTTTATTTGTCAATTGCCCAACTGTAATTTGTTCACCCAACATGCTTGTTCGTCTTATGGGAGAGACACCTCTAGTGAACCGTGGACCCCGGTCCAATTCTCTTTACTCGAAATACAATCTACTGCAATACTTGTTTCTACCGATTTCTCTCGCAAACAATCATCTTCCACACAATACGGTTAATCCTTTGTTACAGGCAAGCCGGTGAGATTGACAACCTCACCGTTTCGTTGGGGCAAAGTACTTTGGTTGTGTTGTGCAGGTTCCACGTTGGCGCCGGAATCTCCGGTGTTGCGCCGCACTACATCCCGCCGCCATCAACCTTCAACGTGCTTCTTGGCTCCTCCTGGTTCGATAAACCTTGGTTTCTTTCGAGGGAAAACTTGCTGCTGTGCTCATCATACCTTCCTCTTGGGGTTGCCCAACGAACGTGTGAAATACACGCCATCAAGCATATTTTCCGGCGCCGTTGCCGGGGAGATCAAGACACGCCTGCAAGGGAGTCTCCACTTCTCAATCTCTTTACTTTGTTTTTGTCTTGCTTTGTTTTATTTACTACTTTGTTTGCTGCACTAAATCAAAATACAAAAAAAATTAGTTGCTAGTTTTACTTTATTTGCTATCTTGTTTGCTATATCGAAAACACAAAAAAATTAGTTTACTTGCATTTACTTTATCTAGTTTGCTTTATTTACTATTGCTAAAATGGCCAACGCTGAAAATACTAAGTTGTGTGACTTCACAACCACAAATAATAATGATTTCTTATGCACACCTATTGCTCCACCTGCTACTACAGACAGAATTCTTTGAAATTAAACCTGCTTTACTCGAATCTTGTCATGAAAGATCAATTTTCTGGAATTAGTTCTGATGATGCTGCTGCCCATCTTAATAATTTTGTTGAACTATGTGAAATGCAAAAATATAAAGATGTAGATGGTGATATTATTAAACTAAAATTGTTCCCTTTCTCATTAAGAGGAAGAGCTAAAGATTAGTTGCTATCTCTACCTAAGAATAGTATTGATTCATGGACTAAATGCAAGGATGCTTTTATTGGTAGATATTATCCCCCTGCTAAAATTATATCTTTGAGGAGTAGCATAATGAATTTTAAACAATTAGATACTGAACATGTTGCTCAAGCTTGGGAAAGAATGAAATCTCTGGTTAAAAATTGCCCAACCCATGGACTGACTACTTGGATGATCATCCAAACCTTCTATGCAGGACTAAATTTTTCTTCACGGAATTTATTGGATTCAGCTGCTGGAGGTACCTTTATGTCCATCACTCTTGGTGAAGCAACAAAGCTTCTTGATAATATGATGATCAACTACTCTGAATGGCACACGGAAAGAGCTCCACAAGGTAAGAAGGTAAATTCTGTCGAAGAAACCTCTTCCTTGAGTGATAAGGTTGATGCTATTATGTCTATGCTTGTGAATGATAGGACTAATGTTGATCCTAATAATGTTCCGTTAGCTTCATTGGTTGCACAAGAAGAACATGTTGATGTAAACTTCATTAAAAATAATAATTTCAACAACAATGCTTACCGGAACAATTCTAGTAATAACTATAGGCCATATCCTTATAATAATGGCAACGGCTATGGTAATTCTTATGGAAATTCTTACAACAATAATAGGAATTCACCCCCTGGACTTGAAGCCATGCTTAAAGAATTTATTAGTACACAAACTGCCTTTAACAAATCTGTTGAGGAAAAGCTCAATAAAATTGATATTCTTGTTTCTAGAGTTGATAGTCTTGCCTCGATGTTGATCTTTTGAAATCGAAAGTTATGCCTAATAGGGATATTGAAAATAAAATTGTTACTACAGCAAATGCCATTCAAGTTAGAATTAATGAGAATATAAGATTAATGGCTGAAGCTGCGTGCTAGGTGGGATAGAGAAGAAAATGAAAAACTAGCTAAAGAGAAGAATATAGCTAAAGTTTGGACTATTACCACCACTAGTAATGCTAATGCTACACATGTTGCTGCACCTCCTACTCATACTAATAAAAGAATTGGTGTTAGCAATGTTTCCACTTCTAATGCAAAGCGCAAAAAACTGCCTGAAACTGCTAAAGCTAGCTGAAACTGCTCGTGATAAAGCTGCTGAAATTTTTTCCAACATTGGGGATGATGATCCCATTGCTTTAGATTATAATGGTTTGAATTTTGATGATTGCCACATCTCTGAAGTTATAAAGTTCTTGCAAAAACTTGCTAAAAGTCCTAATGCTAGTGCTATAAATTTGGCTTTCACGCATCATATTACAAATGCTCTCATAAAAGCTAGAGAAGAGAAACTAGAGCGCGAAGCCTCTATTCCTAAAAAGCTAGAAGATGGTTGGGAGCCCATCATTAAGATGAAGGTTAAAGATTTTGATTGTAATGCTTTATGTGATCTTGGTGCAAGTATTTCTGTTATGCCGAAGAAAATTTATAATATGCTTGACTTGCCACCGCTGAAAAATTGTTATTTGGATGTTAATCTTGCTGATCATTCTACAAAGAAACCTTTGGGTAAAGTTGATAATGTTCGCATTACCGTTAACAATAACCTTGTTCCCGTTGATTTTGTTGTCTTGGATATTGAATGCAATGCATCTTGTCCAATTATATTGGGAAGACCTTTTCTTCGAACTGTTGGTGCTATTATTGATATGAGGGAAGGTAATATAAAATATCAATTTCCTCTCAAGAAAGGTATGGAACACTTCCCTAGAAAGAGAATGAAGGTACCTTATGATTCTATTATTAGAACAAATTATGATGTTGATGCTTCATCTCTCGATGTTACTTGATATACACTTTCTGCGCCTAGCTGAAAGGCGTTAAAAAAAAGCGCTTATGGGAGACAACCCATGTTTTTACCTACAGTACTTTGTTTTTATTTTGTGTCTTGGAAGTTGTTTACTACTGTAGCAACCTCTCCTTATCTTAGTTTTGAGTTTTGTTGTGCCAAGTTAAGCCGTTGATAGAAAAGTAAGTACTAGATTTGGATTACTGCGCAGTTCCAGATTTCTTTGCTGTCACGAATCTGAGCCCACTGCCCTGCAGGAAGCTCAGAAAATTATGCCAATTTACGTGCATGATCCTCAGATATGTACGCAACTTTCATTCAATTTGAGCATTTTCATTTGAGCAAGTCTGGTGCCATTTTAAAATTCGTCAATACGAACTGTTCTGTTTTGACAGATTCTGCCTTTTATTTCGCATTGCCTCTTTCGCTATGTTGGATGAATTTCTTTGATCCACTAATGTCCAGTAGCATTATGCAATGTCCAGAAGTGTTAAGAATGATTGTGTCACCTCTGAATATGTCAATTTATATTGTGCACTAACCCTCTAATGAGTTGTTTCGAGTTTGGTGTGGAGGAAGTTTTCAAGGATCAAGAGAGGAGTATGATGCAACATGATCAAGGAGAGTGAAAGCTCTAAGCTTGGGGATGCACCCGGTGGTTCACCCCTGCATATATCAAGAAGACTCAAGCGTCTAAGCTTGGGGATGCCCAAGGCATCCCCTTCTTCATCAACAAATTATCGGGTTCCTCCCCTGAAACTACATTTTTATTCGGCCACATCTTATGTGCTTTTTCTTGGAGCGTCGGTTTGTTTTTGTTTTTGTTTTGTTTGAATAAAATGGATCCTAGCATTCACTTTATGGGAGAGATACACACTCCGCTGTAGCATATGGACAAATATGTCCTTGGTTTCTACTCATAGTATTCATGGCGAAGTTTCTCCTTCGTTAAATTGTTATATGGTTGGAATTGGAAAATGATACATGTAGTAATTGCTATAAATGTCTTGGGTAATGTGATACTTGGCAATTGTTGTGCTCATGTTTAAGCTCTTGCATCATATGCTTTGCACCCATTAATGAAGAAATACATAGAGCATGCTAAAATTTGGTTTGCATATTTGGTTTCTCTAAGGTCTAGATAATTTCTAGTATTGAGTTTGAACAACAAGGAAGACGGTGTAGAGTCTTATAATGTTTACAATATGTCTTTTATGTGAGTTTTGCTGCACCGGTTCATCCTTGTGTTTGTTTCAAATAAGCCTTGCTAGCCTAAACCTTGTATCGAGAAGGAATACTTCTCATGCATCCAAAATACTTGAGCCAACCACTATGCCATTTGTGTCCACCATACCTACCTACTACATGGTATTTTCCAGCCATTCCAAAGTAAATTGCTTGAGTGCTACCTTTAAAATTCCATCATTCACCTTTGCAATATATAGCTCATGGGACAAATAGCTTAAAAACTATTGTGGTATTGAATATGTAATTATGCACTTTATCTCTTATTAAGTTGCTTGTTGTGCGATAACCATGTTTACTGGGGAACGCCATCAACTCGTTGTTGAATTTCATGTGAGTTGCTATGCATGTTCGTCTTGTCGGAAGTAAGGGAGATCTACACTGAGTTGAATGGTTTGAGCATGCATATTGTGAGAGAAGAACATTGGGCCGCTAACTAAAGCCATGATTCCATGGTGGAAGTTTCAGTTTTGGACAAACATCCTCAAATCTCTAATGAGAAAAGAATTAATTGTTGTTGAATGCTTAAAGCATTAAAAGAAGAGTCCATTATCTGTTGTCTATGTTGTCCCGGTATGGATGTCTAAGTTGAGAATAATCAAAAGCGAGAAATCCAAATGCGAGCTTTCTCCTTAGACCTTTGTACAGGCGGCATAGAGGTACCCCTTTGTGATACTTGGTTAAAGCATATGTATTGCGGTGATAATCCAGGTAGTCCAAGCTAATTAGGACAAGGTGCGAGCACTATTAGTACACTATGCATGAGGCTTGCAACTTATAAGATATAATTTACATGATGCATATGCTTTATTACTACCGTTGACAAAATTGTTTCATGTTTTCAAAATCAAAGCTCTAGCACAAATATAGCAATCGATGCTTTTCCTCTATGAGGACCATTCTTTTACTTTCAATGTTGAGTCAGTTCACCTATTTCTATCCACCTCAAGAAGCAAACACTTGTGTGAGCTGTGCATTGATTCTTACATACTTGCTTATTGCACTTATTATATTACTCTATGTTGACAATATCCATGAGATATACATGTTACAAGTTGAAAGCAACCGCTGAAACTTAATCTTCTTTTGTGTTGCTTCAATACCTTTACTTTGAATTATTGCTTTATGAGTTAACTCTTATGCAAGACTTATTGATGCTTGTCTTGAAGTGCTATTCATGAAAAGTCTTTGCTTTATGATTCACTTGTTTACTCATGTCATACACATTGTTTTGATCGCTGCATTCTCTACATATGCTTTACAAATAGTATGATCAAGTTTATGATGGCATGTCACTCCAGAAATTATCTTTGTTATCGTTTTACCTGCTCGGGACGAGCAGAACTAAGCTTGGGGATGCTGATACGTCTCCAACGTATCGATAATTTCTTGTGTTCCATGCCACATTATTGATGTTATCTACATGTTTTATGCACACTTTATATCATATTCGTGCATTTTACGGAACTAACCTATTAACAAGATGCCGAAGTGCCGATTCTTTGTTTTACTGCTGTTTTTGGTTTCAGAAATCCTAGTAAAGAAATATTCTCGGAATTGGACGAAATAAAAGCCCGGAGGCCTATTTTCTCACGAAGCTTCCGGAAGACCGAAGACGAGACGAAGAGGGGCCACGGGGGAGCCAAACCCTAGGGCGGCGCGGCCCCCCTTGGCCGCGCGGCCCTGTGGTGTGGGCCCCCGTGCCGCCTCTTGACTTGCCCTTCCGCCTACAAATAGCCTCCGTGACGAAACCCCCGATGCCGAGAGCCACGATACGGAAAACATTGCGAGACGCCGTCGCCGCCGATCCCATCTCGGGGGATCCTGGAGATCGCCTCCGGCACCCTGCCGGAGAGGGGATTCATCTCCCGGAGGACTCTACGCCGCCATGGTCGCCTCCGGTGTGATGTGTGAGTAGTCTACCCCTGGACTATGGGTCCATAGCAGTAGCTAGATGGTTGTCTTCTCCCCATTGTGCTATCATTGTCGGATCTTGTGAGCTGCCTATCATGATCAAGATCATCTATATGTAATTCTATATGTTGCGTTTGTTGGGATCCGATGAATAGAGAATACTTGTTATGTTGATTATCAAAGTTATGCTTATGTGTTGTTTATGATCTTGCATGCTCTCCGTTATTAGTAGATGCTCTGGCCAAGTAGATGCTTTTAACTCCAAGAGGGAGTACTTATGCTCGATAGTGGGTTCATGCCCGCATTGACACCGGGACGATGACGAGAAAGTTCTAAGGTTGTGTTGTGCTGTTGCCACTAGGGATAAAACATTGATGCTATGTCTAAGGATGTAGTTGTTGATTACATTACGCACCATACTTAATGCAATTGTCTGTTGTTTGCAACTTAATACTTGGAGGGGTTCGGATGATAACTCTGAAGGTGGACTTTTTAGGCATAGATGCGGTTGGATGGCGGTCTATGTACTTTGTCGTAATGCCCAATTAAATCTCACTATACTCATCATGATATGTATGTGCATTGTCATGCTCTCTTTATTTGTCAATTGCCCAACTGTAATTTGTTCACCCAACATGCTTGTTCGTCTTATGGGAGAGACACCTCTAGTGAACTGTGGACCCCGGTCCAATTCTCTTTACTTGAAATACAATCTACTTGCAATACTTGTTTCTACTGATTTTCTCGCAAACAATCATCTTCCACACAATACGGTTAATCCTTTGTTACAGCAAGCCGGTGAGATTGACAACCTCACTTGTTTCGTTGGGGCAAAGTACTTTGGTTGTGTTGTGCGGGTTCCACGTTGGCGCCGGAATCTGCGGTGTTGCGCCGCACTACATCCCGCCGCCATCAACCTTCAACGTGCTTCTTGGCTCCTCCTGGTTCGATAAACCTTGGTTTCTTTCTGAGGGAAAACTTGCTGCTGTGCTCATCATACCTTCCTCTTGGGGTTGCCCAACGAACGTGTGAAATACACGCCATCAGCCGCCTCTGTTTCGGAAGGAGGCAATAGTGCGCGACATGGCTGCGCGGCTTGGTGAAGTGTTTGGAGTAGACCTATACGCTCTGGGAGCGAGCGGAACCAGCTTTGTCAGGGTGAGAACTAAGCTGGATGTTAATAAACCTTTGGTGAGGGCAGTGGGACTTCACCCGGAGGGCCAACCAAAGCTGAGGTTTCAGGTGTTGTACGAAAAGTTGCCCAGGTTCTGTGATGTGTGTGGAATCCTTGGGCATGGTGACCTGGAGTGTGGAGATGGAGTTCATACAGAAGAGGCGAAGGAGTATGGTGACTGGATGTTGGCACCACAGGAAGACTGGCACCCCCAAACTACCGGTGTCCGCAGAGGACCGGCAGTGGGAAGCAGCGGGGGAGGACGTGGAGGTGGACGCGCCACTGGCCGCGGGGCTGAAACACGCAAGAGGCCGCCTGGTGTGCATAATGGCAAGGCTAGCCAGGGGGACGCTGCTGCGGAGGATAAGGGCCTAATGCTGGTTGACGGAGGGGAGAAGCGGGGACAACAGGGGACGGAGGTTGCTGGGGAGCTGCCAGCGTTACCTCCTGGACCCCAGAATCCACCGTCGCCGATTAAGCCACCAATGCCGAAGAAGCAACGGACGAGCGAGGAAAACAAAATGCAGGCGGGCTCCGATGAGGAGTGCCGCTAGGACCCATGAGTTGCATGAGCTGGAACTGTCGTAGTTTGGGTAGTGATGCGACAGTTCGGGAGCTCCGAGATTTGACTACCCGTTTCAAACCTACTGTGCTATGTGTAGTTGAGACGCAGCTGCATAAAACACGGGCTGAAGGCCTAGCGGGGACGCTAGGATTTGATAAGGCTTTTGCTGTAAGTAGTAGAGGGCGTAGTGGTGGCCTCTGCATGTATTGGAATAATGAAATAAAAGTGGAGATTATGCCTTACTCTCAGTATCACCTGGATTCAGTGATCACCGAGGGGAACAAAGAGCCGTGGCGCCTCACCTGTGTCTATGGTGAGGCAACGACGGCTGAAAGATTCAAAACATGGGACATGCTAAAGTTTATAAAATCTTCCTCCCCTCTTCTGTGGATGTGCATTGGAGATTTTAATGAAGTTCTCCATCGGCACGAACATGATGGGGTGGCGGACAGAAGTTTAGCCCAGATAGCAGGGTTCCGCGAAGCTATTGATGTTTGCGAGCTTGCTGATTTGGGATACGAGGGAAACCCTTGGACTTTTGAACGGAGGGTGGTGGGCGGCTCTTTCTGCAGGGTCCGTTTGGATCGAGCGCTAGCAACGGCGACGTGGAGTGATCGCTTTCCTCTAGCACGGTTGCGTCACCTAACGGGAGTGACCTCTGATCATTGTCCCATATTGTTGTCTTGGCAGGAAACGGCACGCCAGCGGAGGTTAACTGAGGATAAAATCTTCAGGTATGAAATCATGTGGGAGTCTCATGAACAGTTTAAGCCGCATCTAGGTGAGGTGTGGCAGGAGAAGGGCAGGGCAGCGACGATGACCCAGCTGAAGGAGAAACTCCAAAGTGTCTGGAGCTCTCTGGAGGATTGGGGACGTAATACCTTTGGCCATGTGAGGCGGGAGATTCGAAGTTTGAGTGAAAGGCTGACTGTTTTGCGTGCGGTACCCGTCCGGTCGGGACCGACGGAAGAGGAGGACGTGGTGATCAAACGCCTGGGGGAACTGTACCAGCGTGAAGAAATAATGTGGAGACAGCGATCCAGGGTACAGTGGCTTGCCGAGGGCGACAAGAACTCGCGTTTCTTTCACTTAAGGGCGAGTAAGAGAAGAAAGATGAATCATATAAACAAACTGAAACAACCTGATGGTTCATTTACTGACGATGAACAGATCATGGCGGATCAAACTAGGGACTTTTACGAGAACCTGTACCTCTCTGAGGGTGTAACAAACATGGAGGAAGTAATAGACGTGATTCCAGTTAAAGTCACGGAGCAAATGAATGATCAGCTGCTCAAGCCTTTCGAGGTAAGAGAGGTCAAGGAGGCCCTTTTCCAGATGTTCCCAACTAAGGCCCCGGGACCGGATGGGTTTCCCGCCCATTTCTTCCAAACCCATTGGGATATATGTGGAGAAGAGGTGACGATGGCAGTGCTTCGAGTACTGAAGGGGGAGGACAACATGGAGGAGATTAACCAGACCTTCATTGTGTTGATACCTAAGGTAGCCAATCCGGAGGAGCTGGGCCAATTTAGGCCGATCAGCTTATGTAACGTGATCTACAAGATCGCCTCAAAGTTGCTGGCCAATAGACTGAAGATTTGCCTTCCAGAAATCATCTCTGAAGAACAGTCCGCCTTTGTTCCGGGGCGTTTGATCACGGATAACATCATAACTGCTTACGAGTGCTTGCACTTCATGAAGCGGAACAAGGCAAAGCGGAATCATAACTGCTTACGTTTCGCACATACGGTGAGTCCTCCCTGCACTGCAGCAGCCTGTACGACCTCCATCATCGCCATTCCAGCGCAGCGCCAATCTCCGCGGTGTTTCACACTGGCACTATTCCTATGGAGACAGCATCGTCAGCGACGGAGGCGGCAACTGCGGTGACAGATCTAAGGCATGCGGCGTAGGCGGCATGTGCGTGGCGGCCGTTCTCTTGGAGGGTATATGCGAGGGTTGGGGCCTGCTCTCTGTCGGAGGGACGGAGTACTCCACGGTGCTCATGGCGGCTTTGAGAGGTTCCCTAGTGCTCCCTATTCCTTACGATCCAGTAATTGGGTCAGAAGCTTGGAGGAGACATTAAGAGGACGTACGAGCAAAAAATGTGTGATACTGTCATCCCACATCGTAGAGGAGATTGAGATCCATATATGCAGGGATTGTTTTGGCAACTAAAGCATGATTTGATAGCGGGTTGTATTGGTTTTGAAAGGTAATATTTTGGTAATTAAGATTTGATTTGACATAAGGGTAGAGGTGGAGGGGTGGGGGAGTGTGCATACCGAAAAAAAGAATGGATGGTGTCACCAAGTTTTAGGACAGTCTTGATTTCTCTGACGTACAGACTCCAATATAATACTCCCTCCGTTCTTTAAAAAGATCATAGCGTTTTTGGCACGGAAAATAAAGAACGCATATTGAGAGGAAACTACAACATGTTTGAACGGGATTATCCCAATACATTTGACATGAGAAAAACAGACGACTTTTCATGCGATAAGAAAATATAATCAAATCTTAAAAAAATATTTATACAAGTGGTGTGTCGCACTAAAGCCTATATTCTGAATTTTTTCTCGAAAACCTATATGGCTTATATTGATGAACAAAGTAAAGAAATAGATAATAGATAACAGTCAAATGCTAGGCGAACGAAAAATCAGGCATCATGCATTTTGAAATTGAGAGCTTCACGTGGTTCATTAGAGTTGGTCCACGCTGATAGGATTTTGGACCAGGTTTCATATAGAAATTCTTGGATCCATAACTTGTGCGGGCGTGAGATTGTTTCCTAATTAGATCGGACAAAGCGAAAACCGTGAGATTGATTGGACGGATAAGATATTTCTAATGACGACCATCAAACGCGTTGAGTGTCAAACGATCAACTCTATATAATAGTATAGATTTTAGTATCCTGGGATATTGGGAAAGCGTTAAAAATATTTTTGGCAAGTATTTTGATGCTTGTGCGGACAGATTGATATGGTGCGTAAGATTTTTTCCTAATTAGATCGGACAAAGCGAAACCGTGAGATTGATTGGATGGATAAGATGTTTCTAATGACGATCATCAATCGCGTTGGGTGGCAAACAACCAACTTCAATATAATAGTATAGATATCAACCCTCTTAAGCCTTTTTCGTGTATATGTGTGTAGTTTATGTGTGGTATGTGTATATATATGTGTATATATATGTGTATTTTATTTTCCAAATATCTCAAAAAATCAGAAACTTCAAAATTTTCAAAAGGAAATTCAGAAATTTCCAAAATATAAAACTTTCAAGAAATACTAAATTCTTATAAATTAAAAAACTACTTTTTCAATAAAAAAACAAAAAATCCTTAATGTTAAAAAATTGAAAATAATCTAAAAGTTTTTCAAAATTTCGATTTTTTTTGGAAAAACCGAAAGAATCTAGAAAATCAAAAAAATCTAAATTTTTATAAATTTTAGAAAACTATTTAAAAAAATCCTAGAAGTTTGGAAAAGATTCCAAAAATTCTAAAAAAATAAAAAATAATTTTTTTAAAAAATCTCGAATTTAAAAGTTAATTTTTTAAAAAAAAGTTGAGAAAAATCATATTTCTATGGTGTGTCTCGCCCAAATTTCTGCCCGGGTATGTGGTTTGCATGCATCACAGAATGGTCAAATTTGTGTATACTCTGTGTATGGTAGGTGAGCTTAGTGAAGGAAATATTGACCAGAGCTTATCTTAAATATCAACATTGATCAAGTGCATTTCACATGATGATAGAGAAAATTACAAGGGCTTGTTTATGTTTGAGCCATGGCAGCATCTACAGGGAAAATCAAGCTAATCTGGCACTTCAGAAGTTAGCTCACAAGATGCTTGACAAAATATCAAATACGTCACACAGTACCAACGAAGTGTCCTTGCAGCAAGTAGATGCCTCACCCCTGCTTGGGTTGACAACTAAAAAACAATAAACCACATAGGCATGGCATGTTTTTTAATTCACCTGTCCAAAAGCAAAAATTAATAAAATCACGGCTATTTTAAGAAAACAAAATAGAACATGGAAAAATGTTACGGGAGAGACTTCGGTTGTAGCCGCGTCACTACGTAGTTATTTCCATTGGTAAACGGACGTGGGAGGGAGAGACACCGTTATTTTGCTGGTATTTCTATATCGTAAATTTTATCAACATAATATAAAATATATATTATAAAATATATATCATTAGAAAGCTTAGATCATCTACTTTCTAATGATATAATTTTTGTACTATACAATTGATATTATGTTGGTCAAATTTGCAACCTAGGGAGGCGCAAGCCCTGTAAACTGGGACGGAGCGAGTAGTTATTTTCATTGGAATGGAACATGGGAGAGATTACAGTAAAAGAGTTACGAGGAAGGAGGGAGGAGAATCGGTCCATCATGAGTCTTAATATGGCAAGAAATCATCCCTAGGATTCCATGCATGCCCACACCCACATTAATTTGGTGTTTCCCCACCCTTGGCGTGGTCAGATCTGTAGTCCACTTCATGTGCACCTGAGCCGTCAAACAGAGCGCACCAACTACTAAGAGTATCTCCAGCCGTCTCCCCGATGAGGCTCCCAGAACGTCTTTTTTTCACCTGGATGGACGAAAATAGCCCAGTCACGCCCCGGCTCCTCGATTTCATTCGAATTAGGCCTTTCATTCGTCCGGAGAGCCCAGGCCACCCCCGGCCCCCGGGGAGCGCTCGGGGACTCCGGACGAGAGAAAAGCGCGGGAACCGCCGAGAAAGTTTCCCGCGCGGCTGGTGGCCCCAACTTGTCGGCGAGAGAGACCGATCGTCGTTCTCATTGCATCGTCTTCCGCGCGCTGGAAAAGCCTGCCGCCGGTCAGTCTTCGCCGGACACGTCATTTCCATGCGGCGAGTTAATGCCGTCGCCTCGGTTTTACGCGCGTCGACCTCTATTTATCGCGGAACTACCGTGTCTGGCCGCATTGACCACGCTCACTGTGCTCAATCTTCCCCAATCTTCCCCAACCTCGAGCGAGACCTAGCTGCGAACAAACAATGGCGAACGACGTGAAGGAGATATGCCCTAGAGGCAATAATAAAATGGTTATTATTTATATCTTTATGTTTATGATAAATGTTTATATATCATGCTATAATTGTATTAACCGAAACATTAGTACATGTGTGATATGTAGACAACAAGAAGTCCCTAGTATGCCTCTTAAACTAGCTTGTTGATTAATGGATGATTAGTTTCATAATCATGAACATTGGATGTTATTAATAACAAGGTTATATCATTATATGAATGATGTAATGGACACACCCAATTAAGCGTAGAATAAGATCTCGTCATTAAGTTATTTGCTATAAGCTTTCGATACATAGTTACCTAGTCCTTATGACCATGAGATCATGTAAATCACTTATACCGGAAAGGTACTTTGATTACATCAAACGCCACTGCGTAAATGGGTGGTTATAAAGGTGGGATTAAGTATCCGGAAAGTATGAGTTGAGGCATATGGATCAACAAGTGGGATTTGTCCATCCCGATGACGGATATATATACTCGGGCCCTCTCGGTGGAATGTCGTCTAATGTCTTGCAAGCATATGAATAAGTTCATAAGAGACCACATACCACGGTACGAGTAAAGAGTACTTGGAGACGAGGATGAACAAGGTATAGAGTGATACCGAAGATCAAACCTCGGACAAGTAAAATATCGCGTGACAAAGGGAATTGGTATCATATGTGAATGGTTCATTCGATCACTAAAGTCATCGTTGAATATGTGGGAGCCATTATGGATCTTCAGATCCCGCTATTGGTTATTGGTCGGAGTGAGTACTCAACCATGTCCGCATAGTTCACGAACCGTAGGGTGACACACTTAAAGTTGGATGTTGAAATGGTAGAACTTGAATATGGAATGGAGTTCGAATATTTGTTCGGAGTCCCGGATGAGATCCCGGACATCACGAGGAGTTCCGGAATGGTCCGGAGAATAAGATTCATATATAGTAAGTCATATTCCAAGTTTGGAAATGATCCGGTGCATTTATGGCAGGGTTCTAGAAAAGTCCGGAAGAAATCACCATGGAAAGTAGAGTCCCGGAGGGACTCCACCTTGCATGGCCAGCCAACCCTAAAGGGAGGAGTCCAAGGTGGACTCCCCTAGGGTGGCCGGCCAACCCCCCTCATGGAAGGGGGGAATCCCACCCCAAGTGGGATTCCCACCTTGGGTAGGTTTCCCTACATATGGGAGGTTTCATTGTTGGGGTCTTTTTCGAAGATTTGGATACCAACAATTGGGGATTTCCACCTATATAATGAGGAGGAGAGGGAGGGGGCTGCCCACTCTTGGCCGCACCACCTAGGGCTGCCCTTGGTCGGCGCCCTAGCCTCCCCCTCTCTCCCCAACCCTAGCGGTATCTCTCCTCCACCACATCCCGCACGCTTAAGCGAAGCTCCGCCGGATTTCTCCACCACCACCGACACCACGCCGTCGTGCTGTCGGATTCAAGAGGAGCTACTACTTCTGCTGCCCGCTGGAACGGGGAGGTGGACGTCGTCTTCATCAACAACCGAACGTGTGACCGAGTACGGAGGTGCTGCCCGTGGCACCGGAACCGATCGTGATCAAGATCTTCTACGCGCTTTTGCAAGCGGCAAGTGAACGTCTACCGCAACAACAAGAGCCTCATCTTGTAGGCTTTGGAATCTCTTCAAGGGTGAGACTCGATACCCCTCGTTGCTACCGTCTTCTAGATTGCATCTTGGCTTGGATTGCGTGTTCGCGGTAGGAATTTTTTGTTTTCTATGCAACGTTATCCTACGAGTGGTATCGAGCCGTGTCTATGCATAGATGGTTGCACGAGTAGAACACAATGGTTTTGTGGGCGTTGATGCTCTTGTTATCTTTAGTTTGAGTACTTTGCATCTTTGTGGCATAGTGGGATGAAGCGGCCCGGACTAACTTTACATGACCGCGTTCATGAGACTTGTTCCTCGTTCGACATGCAACTTGTATTGCATAAGAGGCTTTGCGGGTGTCTCTCTCCTACTATAGTGAAGATTCAATTTACTCTTCTATTGACAACACTAGTATCACCGTTGTGGTTCATGTTCGTAGGTAGATTAGATCTTACTCGAAAACCCTAAACCACGTAAAATATGCAAACCAAATTAGAGACGTCTAACTTGTTTTTGCAGGGTTTGGTGATGTGATATGGCCATGATATGATGATGAATATGTATGAGATGATCATTATTGTATTGTGGCAACCGGCAGGAGCCTTATGGTTGTCTTTAATTTTCATGTTGAGTAGTATTTCAAAGTAGTTGTAATAGTTGCTACATGAGGTGAACAACCATGAAGACGGCGCCATGGACCTTGACGCTACGCCGACGATGATGGAGATCATGCCCGAAGATGATGGAGATCATGCCCGAAGATGATGGAGATCATGTCCGTGCTTTGGAGATGAAGATCAAAGACGCAAAGACAAAAGGGCCATATCATATCACATATGAACTGCATGTGATGTTAATCCTTTATGCATCTTATTTTGCTTAGATCGCGACGATAGCATTATAAGATGATCCCTCACATTAATATCAAGATAATAAAGTGTTCTCCCTTCGTATGCACCGTTGTAACAGTTCGTCGTTTCGAAGCATCTCGTGATGATCGGATGTGATAGATTCAACGATTCACATACAACGGGTGTAAGCCATGTTGCACACGCGGAATACTTGGGTTTGCTTGACGAGCCTAGCATGTACAGACATGGCCTTGGGACAACGGAAACCGAAAGGTTGAACACGAGTCATATGGATGATATGATCAACATGTTGATGTTCACCATTGAAGCTACATCATCTCACGTGATGATCGGTTTTGGTGTAGTGGATTTGGATCGTGTACCACTTAACAACTATGAGGGATGTTGTATTAAGTGGGAGTTCATTAGTAATTAGATTAAAACATGAACTAATTATCATAAACATAGTCTGAGTAGTATTTTGAATTAATTTTGTAGTATTGGCATCCGTTTTCTACCATCCGCTAGTCTTGTTATTGAGATAGAAATACTGTTAAAATCTGACAAGAAACTTTACGGATTGGTACCGTATTGTTAAAGAATCAAGAATTGATTAAGTCCTATTGCAAACTTTTAGTAAAACTCACATTGTTGATTCAAAGAGCTATGTTTTCAATTAGTACCTAAAGTTATCTTGTCTCCGTAAAACTTGAAGTTCAAATCTGTTTGAAAAGTAAGGAGCTGAAAATTTAGTTTTCAGAAATAATCAAGGTATGAGATATATGTGATATCTAAGACCTTATTGCAAGATGATAGAATATATTTTGGTGAGACTACATAAACTCATAAGTTTTATGGGAATGTACGAAGGTTGAAGACGCAAGGCGTCCCAATCCTCCAACTATTGGGGCACTAACGATATTCGCATATCCATGAAGTGATTGTCCTTAGTATGCACCGTTGCTAAGACTCGTCGTTTCGAAGCATCACGTGATGATCGGGTGTTATAGATTCTACGTGTGCTTACAACGGGTACAAGCCAGATTTGCACATGCGAATACTAAGGTTAAACTTTATGAGCCTAGCATGTACAGACATGGTCTCAGAAAGTTGTCATGAATTAATGGATAAAATTATGAGTGCAATTGTTCATCGTATTACAAAGTTACTAATAAGTGAAATCTAGAACACTTGTCATATGATGATCAACTTTAAAGTAAGAACCTCAAGGTTATTGGTATTTGACCAAGAAACCTAGAAGTTATTGATGTTGAAGTGTTTTTCGAATAATGAGGAAAGCTAAAAGAGAAACCGCCAAAGATATTCTGCGTAAAGAAAGAAAAGACTAGAAAGTCTAGCTCGGATGTATATAAATGATATACATGTTATGGATGTATTCCTAGTTTAGTCACGCAATGAAATTCTTGGGTATTAGTACTATATTGGTTGGTATGAAGTGTCATACAAAACAACACAATACAAGAATACAATGGCCTAAGTGACTGACAAGGAATATGATAGGAATACACGTCTGGAACAAAATAAAGTGTTATTATGTTCGTCGTTGGCATTCTATCCAGCCCTTAGAATTTATAATAAAGAACTTAATAATTGTTATTTTGCTCTGGTCAAATGAAAACAATGAGTTGTTCAAATTATGACATTACTCCATATACGATGGATAAGTTATTATAAATCTTAATGGTGAAACACACATACATAACACTGACGCTAAAATGCCATAAGGCAAATGATTTGAATTCCACTTATTTATGGAACCGCCATTTAGGTCATGTTAGAAAGGAACGCATGAAGGAACTCCATGCAAATGGATTTTTGGAGTCATTTGATTTTTGAATCATTTGGCGCTTGCAAATCTTTTCTAAAGAGAATGATTAAAATACCGTTCATAGGCCAAAAGTTGAACGGGCAACTAACTTAGTGGAAAAATACATGATGATGTATGTGGTTCATCGGGCATAGTTGTGTGCGGGAGATTCTTCTACTTCATGAAAACTTTCAACAATGAATTGAGTATATATATGTGGATATATTCAATAAGGAAGAAGTTTGAAACATTTGAATGGATTCAAATAAATTTCAGTATGAAGTGGAAATCATCGTAATAGAAATCAAATATCTATGATTGGATCATGGTGGAAATATTTGAATTACGAGTTTTAGCGAACATCTAAGAGAGTTATGAAATTGTTCTACAACTTACGTTTCTTGGAGTATCAAAGTGATGATGAAGTATCCAAGAGATATATCCAAACTTTGTTGGATCAATGATGAGATAAAATATTGATGCCATTATATTTTTGTGGATTATGCTTTAGTGACTACCGCTTTTACACTGAATAGAGCATCATAATGATCCGTTGAAATGACACCATACAAGTTATGGCATGGGTATAAACCCTAATAGTCAACCAAAATCGGATGAATGTCTTTGTTGGTTATCCCAGAGATTTAATTGGGAATTCTTCCCACGAGACAAAGACAAAAGTGTTTGTCAATGTTTCTTATTTCCGAGAAATTGTTTCGAGTGAAATATTTGAGTGGGAGGACAATATAATTTGATAAGGTTTATGAACCTGAGCATAATGATCAGAGTAGCGCAACATCGGATTTGGTTTCGGAAGCGGCCACGACGATCATGGCTCTCATGACTACAAAGTGTTTTAGCCATGGAGATCAAAGTACATATTGAACCTTTGTAGGTATGGTTTACTTTGTGATCAAATAAATGATTTGTGGACAAAGGATTGATTTTGAACAATGATAAACCAACTACAAAACAAAGAAGTTATGATGGACCCTGACTCCGTTAAAATGGCCATGCACCAGAAATCCAAGATAGATGAATACTTTATGAAAGTAAATGGATCTATGAAATTGATAGACTTGGATGAAATATCCTTGAAGAAAGCTTGACTTATCGAAAAATTGTTTACGACAAAGTTCAAAGAGTTGAATACGATAAGATTAGATCTTCCGTAACAATGCTTATAGTCTATGTGGATTGTTCTAGTAATCACTACATATTTCTTTTATGAGATATGCTAGTAGCTAGGATGGTAAAATACACTACTTAACAGAAGTATGTATACAAGATACAACCAAGAGTTTTGCTGGTCCGTGGAATACTAGATAGGTATACAAGCTTCAATTGGATGAAGTAAGTATCACGGAGTTGGAATCTTCACCAGATGAAATAATCAAAGAGTTTTTGATTTCATCAGAGACGATGAAGAGGCTTGCATTTGCAAGAAATTAAGTGGGAGCGCTAAGACACATTTATAATACTTTATGTAGGTGACATATAGTTGGTTATAAATGATGTAATTATATACTTGATTAAAAAGGTTTCATTGAGAATTAACTTCAATGAAAGGATATGGATCGAAACAAATTTAGTGTCAAAATCTATGAAGATAGATTGAAACACATAAATAAGTTTAAGTCAAAGTACATATGATGGATATTGAAGTAGTTCAATATAGAAATATTAAGAAAATGTTCTTGTCATGTGAAGGTCTAACAAGACTTGAGTGTATCTGACACTCAATGAGTAAAAAACACATGAGTGATTATAGATCACGAATAATATGTACACAATCAGATATCATGTGCTATAAAGTGTTATGAGCATATACCAGAATGATTCATATGATGATCATTGGATGACAGTAAGAATATCCTTGAGTACTTTAGAAGAACTAAGGATATATATATATATTTGTATGAAGAAATGACAAACAAATCGCTGTAAGGTGTTATACCGATATTGGTTTTGTCACATATAAAATATAATTTCAATCTCAAATTAGACTAAGTGTTGTTTAAAAGGTAGCACAATGAGCTAGAAGCTGTCTATGCTAGATTTAGAAGAGTTCTAAATATTGTGACGGATTCTACAAAAGAAGGCAGAGTATGTCATTATTTTGACAATGACAAAGGAAGTTAAGTCAAGAGGTTCTTTGAGAATTTGGTGTAATTCCGACGAGTCGGAACTTTGAAGCTATATTGTGTGTGACAATATTAGTGACATATTTCGGACAACGGAATTAAGGTTCCACCAGAAGATCAAATATATTTAATGCCAACTCATTTGGAAATGAGTGATGCGTTGAGACGCAAATGAATTACAAAATACATACGTTTCTGAGCGTGTCAGATCCGATGACTAAAAACCTCTCCCGTGAGCAATACATGATAAAGCACCGTAAGGCCAAGGTGTTATATCTTTACAAATGTAAACTAGATTATTGACTCTAGTGCAAGTGGGAGACTCGAAGGAGATATGCCCTAGAGGCAATAATAAAACGGTTATTATTTATATCTTTATGTTTATGATAAATGTTTATATATCATGCTATAATTGTATTAACCGAAACATTAGTACATGTGTGATATGTAGACAACAAGAAGTCCCTAGTATGCCTCTTAAACTAGCTTGTTGATTAATGGATGATTAGTTTCATAATCATGAACATTGGATGTTATTAATAACAAGGTTATATCATTATATGAATGATGTAATGGACACACCCAATTAAGCGTAGCATAAGATCTCGTCATTAAGTTATTTGCTATAAGCTTTCGATACATAGTTACCTAGTCCTTATGACCATGAGATCATGTAAATCACTTATACCGGAAAGGTACTTTGATTACATCAAACGCCACTCGCGTAAATGGGTGGTTATAAAGGTGGGATTAAGTATCCGTAAAGTATGAGTTGAGGCATATGGATCAACGGTGGGATTTGTCCATCCCGATGACGGATAGATATACTCTGGACCCTCTCGGTGGAATGTCGTCTAATGTCTTGCAAGCATATGAATAAGTTCATAAGAGACCACATACCACGGTACGAGTAAAGAGTACTTGTCAGGAGACGAGGATGAACAAGGTATAGAGTGATACCGAAGATCAAACCTCGGACAAGTAAAATATCGCGTGACAAAGGGAATTGGTATCATATGTGAATGGTTCATTCGATCACTAAAGTCATCATTGAATATGTGGGAGCCATTATGGATCTCCAGATCCCGCTATTGGTTATTGGTCGGAGTGAGTACTCAACCATGTCCGCATAGTTCACGAACCGTAGGGTGACACACTTAAAGTTTGATGTTGAAATGGTAGAACTTGAATATGGAATGGAGTTCGAATATTTGTTCGGAGTCCCGGATGAGATCCCGGACATCACGAGGAGTTCCGGAATGGTCCGGAGAATAAGATTCATATATAGTAAGTCATATTACAAGTTTGGAAATGATCCGGTGCATTTATGGCAGGTTCTAGAAGGTTCTAGAAAAGTCCGGAAGAAATCACCATGGAAAGTAGAGTCCCGGAGGGACTCCACCTTGCATGGCCAGCCAACCCTAAAGGGGAGGAGTCCAAGGTGGACTCCCCTAGGGTGGCCGGCCAACCCCCTCATGGAAGGGGGGAATCCCACCCCAAGTGGGATTCCCACCTTGGGTAGGTTTCCCTACATATGGGAGGTTTCATTGTTGGGGTCTTATTCGAAGATTTGGATACCAACACTTGGGGATTTCCACCTATATAATAAGGAGGAGAGGGAGGGGGCTGCCCACTCTTGGCCGCACCACCTAGGGCTGCCCTTGGTCGGCGCCCTAGCCTCCCCCTCTCTCCCCAAACCCTAGCGGTATCTCTCCTCCACCACATCCCGCACGCTTAAGCGAAGCTCCGCCGGATTTCTCCACCACCACCGACACCACGCCGTCGTGCTGTCGGATTCAAGAGGAGCTACTACTTCCGCTGCCCGCCGGAACGGGGAGGTGGACGTCGTCTTCATCAACAACCGAACGTGTGACCGAGTACGGAGGTGCTGCCCGTTCGTGGCGCCGGAACCGATCGTGATCAAGATCTTCTACGCGCTTTTGCAAGCGGCAAGTGAACGTCTACCGCAGCAACAAGAGCCTCATCTTGTAGGCTTTGGAATCTCTTCAAGGGTGAGACTCGATACCCCCTCGTTGCTACCGTCTTCTAGATTGCATCTTGGCTTGGATTGCGTGTTCGCGGTAGGAATTTTTTTGTTTTCTGTGCAACGTTATCCTACACGACGGCGCGGCCAACAATGGCTTCGGCCGCCGCTCTCTCCACCAATGGGAGGGCCGGCTTCTCCACATGGCGTGCTACCCAGCGCCGCCGGACTCCCGCGCGCCGGGAGGGTGGCGACTCAGCGCGGGCGACATCCTGATCCCGCCGCCGATGACTCGGGCCGCCCTCGAGGCGGAGATCGACGCGGTGTGATACGTCTCCAACGTATCGATAATTTCTTGTGTTCCATGCCACATTATTGATGTTATCTACATGTTATATGCACACTTTATGTCATATTCGTGCATTTTCTGGAACTAACCTATTAACAAGATGCCGAAGTGCCGCTCTCGTTTTCTGCTGTTTTTGGTTTCGGAAATCCTAGTAACGAAATATTCTCGGAATCGGACGAAATCAACGCCAAAGTTCCTATTTTCATCGGAAGCATCCGAACACCCGGGAAGGACCGGAGGGGGGCCACGGGGCCACCAAACCCTAGGGCCGGCGCGGCCGGAGGGGGCCGCGCCGCCCTATGGTGTGGCCCCCCGTCAGCCCTCCTGCGCCGCCTCTTCGCCTATATAAAGCCCCCGGATCAGAAAACCCGATACCAATTGACGAAACCCACGTAAACCTGCCGGAGCCGCCGCCATCGCGAAGCCAAGATCCGGGGACAGGATCTCTGTTCCGGCACCCTGCCGGAGCGGGGAAGTGCCCCCGGAAGGCTTCTCCATCGACACCGCTGCCATCTCCACCGCCATCTTCATCACCGCTGCTGCTCCCATGAGGAGGGAGTAGTTCTCCATCGAGGCTCGGGGCTGTACCGGTAGCTATGTGGTTCATCTCTCTCCTATGTGTTTCAATACAATAATCTCATGAGCTGCCCTACATGATTGAGATTCATATGATGATGCTTGTAATCTAGATGTCATTATGCTAGTCAAGTGAGTTTTACTTATGTGATCTCCGGAGACTCCTAGTCCCACGTGTGTAAAGGTGACGAGTGTGTGCACCGTGTGGGTCTCTTAGGCCATATTTCACTGAATACTTACTCATTGAATGGCATAGTGAGGTGCTTATTTATATCTCTTTATGATTGCAGCATGTTTGTATCACTACTATCTATGTGCAACTCTAGTGATTTGTTATTAAAGTAGTTTTATTCCTCCTGCATGTGTGCAAAGGTGACAGTGCGTGCACCGTGTTAGTACTTGGTTTATGCTATGATCAAGATCTCTTGTAGATTGCGAAGTTAACTATTGCTATGATAATATTGATGTGATCTATTCCTCCTACATATGCATGAAGGTGACAAGTGTGCATGCTATGCTAGTACTTGGTTTAGTAGCGTTGATCTATCTTACACTAAAGGTTACTTAAACATGAGCATTATTGTGGAGCTTGTTAACTCCGGCATTGAGGGTTCGTGTAATCCTACGCAATGTGTTCATCATCCAACAAAAGTGTAGAGTATGCATTTATCTATTCTGTTATGTGATCAATGTTGAGAGTGTCCACTAGTGAAAGTGTAATCCCTAGGCCTTGTTCCTAAATACCGCTGCGTTACTACCGCTTGTTTACTCGTTTTACTGCGTTACATTACTCGCTACAATACCACCACCATCAACTACACGCCAAGCACTTTTCTCGCCACCGTTGCTACTGCTCATACTTATTTATACCACCTGTATTTCACTATCTCTTCGCCGAACTAGTGCACCTATTTGGTGTGTTGGGGACACAAGAGACTTCTTGCTTTGTGGTTGCAGGGTTGCATGAGAGGGATATCTTTGACCTCTTCCTCCCCGAGTTCGATAAACCTTGGGTATCCACTTAAGGGAAACTTGTCTGCTGTTCTACAAACCTCCGCACTTGGAGGCCCAACACTGTCTACAGGAAAGGAGGGGGAACGTAGACATCAAGCACTTTTCTGGCGCCGTTGCCGGGGAGGAAAGGTAAAAAGGCACTCATACTACGGTCTCAGGTAAAGTAATTTTCTGGCGCCGTTGTGTGTGTGCTCGAAGCTATTTCCTTTAGATCCTGCAATTGCATCTTGTTGTTTCTTGTTTACACTAGTTTGGCATAATGGACAACAATGAGCTTCTTGTTCTATTTCCTGATTTAAAACATGGATTGTTTGATGCGAAAATTAAAAAACCTATGAAATCTTATTTGCATGCCGGTAGTAATATTAGTATGAACGCTTTGAACACCAATGTTGCTAATGATATAGAAAGTTCTAAGCTTGGGGAAGCTGGTTTTCATGATATTTTTAGTCCCCCAAGCATTGAGGAGAAAATTTTCTTTGATGATACTTTGCCTCCTATTTCTGATGATGATAATGATAGTGGTCTTTTTGTGCCACTTACTGCTGAGAGTAAATTTTGTTGTGATTATACTATGCCTCCTACACTTGATGAGAATAATAATGATAGCTACTTTGTTGAATTTGCTCCCACTACAACTAATAAATTTGACTATGCTTATGTGGAGAGTAATAATTTTATGCATGAGACTCATGATAAGAATGCTTTATGTGATAGTTATATTGTTGAGTTTGCTCATGATGCTACTGAAAGTTATTATGAGAGAGGAAAATATGGTTGTAGAAATTTTCATGTTACTAAAATGCCTCTCTATGTGCTGAAATTTTTGATGCTACACTTGTTTTATCTTCCTATGCTTGTTACTTTGCTCTTCATGAACTTGTTTATTTACAAGATTCCCATGCATAGGAAGCATGTTAGACTTAAATGTGTTTTGAATTTGCCTCTTGATGCTCTCTTTTGCTTCACATACTATCTCTTGCGAGTGCATCATTAAAACTGCTGAGCCCATCTTAATGGCTAAAAAGAAAGAACTTCTTGGGAGATAACCCATGTGTTATTTTGCTACAGTACTTTGTTTTATATTTGTGTCTTGGAAGTTGTTTACTACTGTAGCAACCTCTCCTTATCTTAGTTTTGAGTTTTGTTGTGACAAGTTAAGCCGTTGATAGAAAAGTAAGTACTAGATTTGGATTACTGCGCAGTTCCAGATTTCTTTGCTGTCACGAATCTGAGCCCACTGCCCTGCAGGAAGCTCAGAAAATTATGCCAATTTACGTGCATGATCCTCAGATATGTACGCAACTTTCATTCAATTTGAGCATTTTCGTTTGAGCAGGTCTGGTGGCCTAATAAAATCCATCTTTACGGACTGTTCTGTTTTGACAGATTCTGCCTTTTATTTCGCATTGCCTCTTTCGCTATGTTGGATGAATTTCTTTGATCCACTAATGTCCAGTAGCATTATGCAATGTCCAGAAGTGTTAAGAATGATTGTGTCACCTCTGAATATGTCAATTTATATTGTGCACTAACCCTCTAATGAGTTGTTTCGAGTTTGGTGTGGAGGAAGTTTTCAAGGGTCAAGAGAGGAGGATGATATACTATGATCAAGGAGAGTGAAAGCTCTAAGCTTGGGGATGCACCCGGTGGTTCACCCCTGCATATATCAAGAAGACTCAAGCGTCTAAGCTTGGGGATGCCCAAGGCATCCCCTTCTTCATCGACAACATTATCGGGTTCCTCCCCTGAAACTATATTTTTATTCCATCACATCTTATGTGCTTTTTCTTGGAGCGTCTCGTTTGTTTGCTTTTGTTTTTGTTTGTGTTTGAATAAATTGGATTACATCATGCTTGTGTGGGAGAGAGACACGCTCCGCTGGTTCGTATGAACACATGTGTTCTTAGCTCATAATATTCATGGCGAAGTTTCCTCTTCGTTAAATTGTTATATGGTTGGAATTGGAAAATGATACATGTAGTAATTGCTATAATGTCTTGGGTAATGTGATACTTGGCAATTGTTGTGCTCATGTTTAAGCTCTTGCATCATATACTTTGCACCTATTAGTGAAGAAATACATAGAGCATGCTAAAATTTGGTTTGCATATTTGGTTTCTCTAAAGTCTAGATAATTTCTAGTTTTGAGTTTGAACAACAAGGAAGACGGTGTAGAGTCTTATAATGTTTACAATATGTCTTTTATGTGAGTTTTGCTGTACCGTTCATCCTTGTGTTTGTTTCAAATAACCTTGCTAGCCTAAACCTTGTATCGAGAGGGAATACTTCTCATGCATCCAAAATCCTTGAGCCAACCACTATGCCATTTGTGTCCACCATACCTACCTATACTACATGGTATTTTCCCGCCATTCCAAAGTAAATTGCTTGAGTGCTACCTTTAAAATTCCATCATTCACCTTTGCAATATATAGCTCATGGGACAAATAGCTTAAAAATTATTGTGGTATTGAATATGTAATTATGCACTTTATCTCTTATTAAGTTGCTTGTTGTGCGATAACCATGTTTACTGGGGAACGCCATCAACTCATTGTTGAATTTCATGTGAGTTGCTATGCATGTTCGTCTTGTCTGAAGTAAGGGCGATCTACACCGAGTTGAATGGTTTGAGCATGCATATTGTGAGAGAAGAACATTGGGCCGCTAACTAAAGCCATGATTCATGGTGGAAGTTTCAGTTTTGGACAAACATCCTCAAATCTCTAATGAGAAAAGAATTAATTGTTGTCAAATGCTTAAAGCATTAAAAGAGGAGTCCATTATCTCGTTGTCTATGTTGTCCCGGTATGGATGTCTAAGTTGAGAATAATCAAAAGCGAGAAATCCAAATGCGAGCTTTCTCCTTAGACCTTTGTACAGGCGGCATAGAGGTACCCCTTTGTGAAACTTGGTTAAAGCATATGTATTGCGGTGATAATCCAGGTAGTCCAAGCTAATTAGGACAAGGTGCGGGCACTATTAGTACACTATGCATGAGGCTTGCAACTTATAAGATATAATTTACATGATGCATATGCTTTATTACTACCGTTGACAAAATTGTTTCATGTTTTCAAAATCAAAGCTCTAGCACAAATATAGCAATCGATGCTTTTCCTCTATGAGGACCATTCTTTTACTTTCAATGTTGAGTCAGTTCACCTATTTCTCTCCACCTCAAGAAGCAAACACTTGTGTGAACTGTGCATTGATTCCTACATATTCGCTTATTGCACTTATTATATTACTCTATGTTGACAATATCCATGAGATATACATGTTACAAGTTGAAAGCAACCGCTGAAACTTAATCTTCTTTTGTGTTGCTTCAATACCTTTACTTTGAATTATTGCTTTATGAGTTAACTCTTATGCAAGACTTATTGATGCTTGTCTTGAAGTGCTATTCATGAAAAGTCTTTGCTATATGATTCAGTTGTTTACTCATGTCATACACATTGTTTTGATCGCTGCATTCTCTACATATGCCTTACAAATAGTATGATCAAGATTATGATGGCATGTCACTCCAGAAATTATCTTTGTTATCGTTTTTACTCGCTCGGGACGAGCAGTAACTAAGCTTGGGGATGCTGATACGTCTCCAACGTATCGATAATTTCTTGTGTTCCATGCCACATTATTGATGTTATCTACATGTTATATGCACACTTTATGTCATATTCGTGCATTTTCCGGAACTAACCTATTAACAAGATGCCGAAGTGCCGCTTCCTGTTTTCCGCTGTTTTTGGTTTCGTAAATCCTAGTAACGAAATATTCTCGGAATCGGACGAAATCAACGCCAAAGTTCCTATTTTCATCGGAAGCATCCGGAACACCCGGGAAGGACCGGAGGGGGGCCACAGGGCCACCAAACCCTAGGCCGGCGCGGCCGCAGGGGGCCGCGCCGCCCTATGGTGTGGCCCCCCGTCAGCCCTCTCCGCGCCGCCTCTTCGCCTATATAAAGCCCCCGGATCAGAAAACCCGATACCAATTGACGAAACCCACGGAAACCTGCCGCGAGCCGCCGCCATCGCGAAGCCAAGATCCGGGGGACAGGATCTCTGTTCCGGCACCCTGCCGGAGCGGGGAAGTGCCCCCGGAAGGCTTCTCCATCGACACCGCTGCCATCTCCACCGCCATCTTCATCACCGCTGCTGCTCCCATGAGGAGGGAGTAGTTCTCCATCGAGGCTCGGGGCTGTACCGGTAGCTATGTGGTTCATCTCTCTCCTATGTGTTTCAATACAATAATCTCATGAGCTGCCCTACATGATTGAGATTCATATGATGATGCTTGTAATCTAGATGTCATTATGCTAGTCAAGTGAGTTTTACTTATGTGATCTCCGGAGACTCCTAGTCCCACGTGTGTAAAGGTGACAGTGTGTGCACCGTGTGGGTCTCTTAGGCCATATTTCACAGAATACTTACTCATTGAATGGCATAGTGAGGTGCTTATTTATATCTCTTTATGATTGCAGCATGTTTGTATCACTACTATCTATGTGCAACTCTAGTGATTTGTTATTAAAGTAGTTTTATTCCTCCTGCATGTGTGCAAAGGTGACAAGTGCGTGCACCGTGTTAGTACTTGGTTTATGCTATGATCAAGATCTCTTGTAGATTGCGAAGTTAACTATTGCTATGATAATATTGATGTGATCTATTCCTCCTACATATGCATGAAGGTGACAGTGTGCATGCTATGCTAGTACTTGGTTTAGTAGCGTTGATCTATCTTACACTAAAGGTTACTTAAACATGAGCATTATTGTGGAGCTTGTTAACTCCGGCATTGAGGGTTCGTGTAATCCTACGCAATGTGTTCATCATCCAACAAAAGTGTAGAGTATGCATTTATCTATTCTGTTATGTGATCAATGTTGAGAGTGTCCACTAGTGAAAGTGTAATCCCTAGGCCTTGTTCCTAAATACTGCTGCGTTACTACTGCTTGTTTACTCGTTTTACTGCAAGTTACTATCGCTACAATACCACCACCATCAACTACACGCCAAGCACTTTTCTCGCCACCGTTGCTACTGCTCATACTTATTTATACCACCTGTATTTCACTATCTCTTCGCCGAACTAGTGCACCTATTTGGTGTGTTGGGGACACAAGAGACTTCTTGCTTTGTGGTTGCAGGGTTGCATGAGAGGGATATCTTTGACCTCTTCCTCCCTGAGTTCGATAAACCTTGGGTATCCACTTAAGGGAAACTTGCTGCTGTTCTACAAACCTCTGCACTTGGAGGCCCAACACTGTCTACAGGAAAGGAGGGGGAACGTAGACATCACGGTGCTCGTCACTCTCAGTGACGAGCAGCGCGCGGATCCGCGCTTCTTCCCCGACAACTACGACTCATGGAGCGACTTCTTCTGGCGCAGGTACGAGCGCGAGCTCGCCGCGTATGACGGCCCTCCTCGTCCTCCGGCAAGGAACAACGCCGCCGGCCGCCGCTGGTGGTGGAGTTCGCCTAACCGCACCCTCGCCAATGTGCTCGCGCACATCGAGGATGGAAACTCCCCAGTTCTGGCGGGACTGGGAGCGCTAGGAGGTGGAGCAGCAGCGGCGGATGCTGGACCTAGTCGCCGTAGGCCTCGGCAAGGAACGCCCCGTCCAGGCCCGTCGAGCTGATCAAGCTCGAGGAGAGCAGCGACGACGACCTCTACCGACCGATGCCGCCACGCGCCGGCGACCCTGGCCAGGGTTCGAGTCGCTGGTACGAGGCGCCACCGCCCCAGGACGCCGGCAACTCCAGCAACAACGACGACGGCGGCGACTACACGACCTTCTACCACCATTTCGGCATGTAGAAGGCCGCTTTTAGTTTAAGTTTTAGTTTTCCTAACGTCGAATTCAAATATATGTACGAATTCGGCCTACTTATGTACGAACTCGCATATATATGTTAAATACCATTAAATTCCGCTTATGTTTGAATGAGTTTCGCCCATTTTTGTCTGAATTCGTCGTATTTTGTCAAAAACTTACATCCATCCTGGGCTCGCCGCTGGAAAAAATGGGCTCCCTAGGCCAAAACTTACATCCATCCGGCGCTAAATAGCGCCGGATTTGGGCGTGGGGAGCCCAACGGCTGGGATGCTCTAACCTTGAAAAAGAATAGAATGTCACGGACGAGACTGATCCGGATCTAGCCGCATCACTATGTAGTTTCCACGAAATATGTACATGCTTCATTGGTAAATTACTAGTACTTTGTTACAACTCAGTAGGCGCTTCTACTGATTTCTTGTTATGCTTTCCATCCTAATTGTATATATTCCATTACTTAACCATGTAACATACCTACTTACCAGTTACCATCCATGCTTCCAGTAACAACAATGATCGCTACATCACTAACCCTCATGTGCTTCCAAATTTACATGCTACATATCTTTGCTTTCTCGATGCAATGTAAATACATGGATAAAACTTATATCTTCTTTTGTTATTTCTAGCAGATGTTTTACAGCTGCATGGTGATTACCCACGACGAGGAGGTTGACGATACCCTGCTATTCATCTTCGATCTATCCTAGCTGCTCACACTTGTCGCTCCGATCTTGTCGCCGCTCTTCCTTAAAACACCTGCCTAAAAGGCAATGCCGATGTTAGCATATGTCTTTTGAATGGGCATGCTTCAACTATGTGTACTGCAAAGTCGACCCTGCTACCACTGGCGTCCAGGTGAATGTGCCCTCGCCATAAAGGTGGATCATGGTGGCATTATTCCCAGGCGACTAAACCATGTGGGATCATTTTTGTTGTATGTGGAAGCAAAATATGTTATTTTTAGAACCAAATACATTTTAGTTTAATTAGAAGCATTGGAAGCAATAATGTATGAACAAATATTTGTACATGGTATTATGTGTTAAATGCGAAGCAAACAATATTTTCTTTGGACGCAATGGATCATAGAAACAATATTGATTGATTGAAAGCAATTAATGCTACACCCAAAGAATTCCATGGTTGTACCAATGGAAAATCTACAACCTTTGAAGAACTAGTATAAATGCCCGTGCGTTGCCACGGGAAAACAAGACATGAAGAGAGGTGATTTTATTTTGATAGTCGCTACAAGCACGATGATTTGTAGTTTCGATCCAACGTTATACGCCGACATTTTTATTCCTCCTCCTAAATCTTGACCAATAGCATGTGCTTTTTTGTCTCTTCTAAACCTATAGAACAATCTAGCGATTTCGTACCATATTAGCCATCCTTGCTTAAGACAATAGGTAATTGCAAATGCCTTGCAACAGGGTTATAAATACTCTAATGGTTCTACACCAATCATGTCAAACATGTAATCTTAAAATTATTGTACACATCAAACGTTAATTGTCAAAGTTTATGCACACACATAATATTATGTGTAACTCAAGACCTAAGCACTAAACAGATACTTCGAGAAATAAAACAAGGTTTAGTATGCCCGTGCCTTGCGACGGGCTTGAATTGAGCTAGACATCTTCAGTTTGAAGCATATTTGATCTCGCCAAAATTTAAATGCACTTAAATAAGAGAAAAACTCGCCATTTACCTTACAATCCTTCTTTGCATCATTGGATATCTAAAGTATAAAGTCGCATGCAAAAAAATTAACATGAGAAAAGCACTAAATAAAATATATCTTCCTAAATTGCCAAAACATGTCTTAAGGTTTTTTTCTGGGAAAACCGTCAAGTGAGGTCTACATTGCACTGTAACTACAAGTTAATACATTGCATGCTAAACCTATTTTGCAAGAAGAGAAACAACGGTAAAAATACACGTCTTTGTCTCAGAGCTCACAACATAGGTAAAAATACACGTCTTTGTCTCAGAGCTCACAACATAGCCATCTGTCTGAATGTTGTCGTTGAATATTGTTAGGTAAGACCTAATCTGAATGTTTAACTCCCTATGGATGTTGTTCCTATTGAAAGAAAAAATAGTCTTTAAATTTTAGGTCTGAATTCAGGGGCCTTCCTATATTATCTATTAATACATATTTCATTATTGTTTAATACAGATATTATGTAATATTTTCTCTACACAATTCCAAGCATTCCATAGTACTCAACTAAGAAGACCAATGTATAGTATAAAGTTGATCTAACTGGTACACTCGCAACTGTTCATGCATTACAAGCAATCTTCGTTTCACTTGACTCTTCCCACTTCAGTACTACACACATATATCTAAGCACAGTACACCATCATAAAAGATGATCCAATAATTTTACTAATTGTCACCTCCTAGCTAGAAGCTTAGTCGTAATCTTTGCAAGCTATATTCTTCAATCAAGAAGTGTCTTGGTCATGTACATCGGCTTTTTCTAATCTTCTACCAAACTCTATGCATCAGTTTCTGCCAGGCTTCAGTTTACACCTACAATTTAAAAGGAGGGAAACATGTGACAAGATGGAAAAATGCACATACTCGCGGCACTGAACCACTAATTTAAAGCCAGCCTCCCAGTTCAGTCAGTCCTACTTCATTACTTCCAAACAAAAAACACGATAATCGCAAGTTGCAAGAGCATTGGTCGATGTAGCCAGCTCGTCAGATGGAAGTAATACAAATGTGTTCATGCCTAATTACTAATGAGATCATTACCTATCTACCTAT
This sequence comes from Lolium rigidum, assembly GCF_022539505.1. Lineage (NCBI taxonomy): Eukaryota > Viridiplantae > Streptophyta > Magnoliopsida > Poales > Poaceae > Lolium > Lolium rigidum. Next base: position 40,519,674 of record NC_061509.1, read on the forward strand.
CTGCAAAATCAGTTCACTATGCAAACAACAACATGAATTCGTGGAAATTCTTCACATCATCTTACCTCAATGATAGATTAAGAGATAAAACTTTATATCTTTAAAGTGAACAATAGTTACAACCATTGAACACCATGTAGACTTAAATTAAATAGTCAGAGCACAAAACATAGGTTTAAAATTACATCATGATCCTTTAAAGAAGCATGTGAAAACAAAAACTGACTAAACATGGTAAAAAAGGAGGCAATGCTACTTGATCTATTGATTTTCCTTTTCTTCTTCCGTGAGAAAATTACCTATTGATCTCTTGGATGTCCTAGTTGTTCAATTGAGAGAAGAACTAAAATATAGACATAGACATTCTTTTCTTCAAATTCGTTTCAGAAAGTTTACACTATCCCTAAATCATAAGTCAAGTGAAACTAAATTTTAAACAGGCACGGAACTCTATATCTGTGTGAAATGAAAAGCTAATGGCACATAAATTCTGACCATGGGCATCTTTGAACTTGGGATGACAATAGCACCAAAGAAACAAGAGAAACACCAGTCATTTCAACAGGTTAAGGACACGAGTGATCATCGTAGCACAAGCTGACACTCAATAGGTGGCCAACATAAGTAGCTCCTATCTTCGGCGGCTTGAGTAAAAGAAGCATTCAGATTTAAACACCCAGAGCGGTACAAAAGAAACACATCAAGATTTCCATCTTATCAATACCATTGGGAGTTCAACTTACCCAAAAGCAATAAAACTTTTTAGAAAAGGATAGCGAAAAGGGCGCAGTACAGACCTTGAAGAGGCGGCGGTCGAAGCTTAGTTGCACGTCCGTGAAAGCAACACCATTGTCTCCAGCGCTTCAGGGCCTGGTCCAGACATGCGAGCAACACCATCGTCCCCAGCGCTGGATCCACCCCTTCTCTTCCTTGGCGGTGCCGCAGCTGCCTTGGCGTTCACGTGTGGCATGGGGGTTTAGCTGAACCTGAATCGTACATACAAAATCCTCAGAAAAAATATTGCAGTAATAACTCTATAGAGAACTGGAGTGATGAGAAAGGATTTGATTTGCATCACAACAGAGAAGAAAAATATCAATTAATTACGCAATTTGAGAGTAGGGTTACTGCCAATGTCGAGTACGAGCTCGGATGGATGTATCTCCACTTGACAACAGTGAAGCACCACCAGGGTGGGGTGGGGCAATGGGGCGGTTGCTCGGAGCGAGCCCTCCGGCAGGGGTGCGGCCTCCACGATGTGCCGGTGATGGAGAGCGAGCACGCAGGTAGGAGTTAAGGCTTCCACTCTGTCCAGCCTACGGTGAAACACAATGAGCTCCTTCGATTTGTCACATCTGTGAAGCCAGTGCCCACGGCTGCTGTGGTAGCTCCCCCTTCCGGCCACCAGCCTTCCCAAACATCTTGCACCTGCTTCTTTAGCCAAATTTCATGGTATCATAGCCTTTGGCTTGGGAATTCTGCAATAGTCGATGCATGCTAATGAATCCATCAGTGAGGTTCGTTAGATGCATTGCATGGCATCATAGCCTCTATCTTGGAAATTCTGCAATAGTCGATGCATGCTAATGAATCCATCAGTGGAAAATGAAAAACTGAATATTTAGCTGCACAACTAAAATATGGGTGATTTTATTTTTTTCTTCTATGATTTCAGATACAGACCACACAAGGCACACGGCAAGGCAGTCATCACTGAACCCATTTCTTTCCCTCCTTGAAGTAGAGAACACTGATTCTAGCAAACTTACTCTCCAACTATAGCACACGATTATCTAATTACAAGTTTTTTTTATCTTTATGGTCTTCATAATAGACATTTTTATTTCAACTTTTGAAATCACGACATCCCAATGTATATTTCTATATATGCTTTAGTGGTTAAAGACAAAAGATAGTTCCATACAATTCCAGTGTATTACTACCTAGTACTTGTCAGGTAAGTATCATGATCCTTGGCTGCAGCGTGCGGTGCCTAGCATTCTGGAATCCATTGGACGGAGATTTTTTTTGTTAATCAGGTGATATACAAGAGTATATTTAAGCAGGTAAATATGGAATGGGTTTTGTGAATCAATCACCTTGCTTCGCTAACCATTAAAGGTAGACAGCACATACCAATTTCCTTTGCTTTCTTCTCCTCCCATCTCCGCATTATATTTTCTGACTCAATTAGTCTGATGGCGAACAATAAAAAGTAATATGATGCAAACAACTTTTTTAGAAAAGGATAAACATGAACCTGAAACAAAATTCAGTAAATAAAATACTAAATTTTCAATAAAGAATTCCAAATCATATTTAACTATTTGTTACAAAAGTTGTTATTTCTATCATCACGTAACTATCTCTCGAAGCATTGAATCAAATATTGTTGGTTAAGCTAAATCTTGTAGACACTTAAATCATGCTTAAAGGCGCCCGAGAAGTTTTACTGCACAATATATTACTAATTTCTTATAGGAGTTTTCATTTTCCATGGACCGACCAAGTGACAAGATTAAACATGAAATAATTGCCTACTTACCCCCAGCTTACATGTAATCATATCAAGAATTCAAGACCACGATTTTAAACAAGAACCATCAGTGACTTAGTGTAGATGTAGTGTGCAGGTATTTAGGAGACCAGCCAACAAGCAAAGGTGTGGGATGTACTGTGTCTCCTCGGCCCCGCTGCCGCGTCGATAGAACCATGTCGCCCTTGCGCCACCATCGCTACTTAACTATAAGTATAGGACACATAGTACCATTGCGAAATTTTATACCTGTCGTCCTCAAAATAGTAAATATAAACCTTCAGAAATTGCATCCTTCTTTTCCTCCTGCCAGCATCATCCCACCGCCATGTTCTGAATACTGTCAAGTTGTATTCTAAGTTAAAGTAGCACCATGTAGTCTCTGTAAATAGTAAAACATAAGAATTTTTCAAGGAGTTTATTTTTAACCATTCATTGATTTGTTAAACAATTCTTCAGATGATGACAGTTTTGGTCATTCATCAACGATAATAAGATCCGCTACAACTTTCATGAAAAGGATACAAACATTCACCAGCGACAAGAGGATCAGCTACATCTTTGACGCAAATCCGGTTTCAGTACTTGTTGCAATAATAAACACCAAATTTCACTCTTTAATATTATCACAAAGCAAATTTGATTTAAGAAAAGCTAACAAGATAGCTACATATCTGATAGAAATTATGAAGAAAATTATGCCGACATATCATTTCTGTATACAAAATCATATTTCAAAAAGGAATGGTAGAATATTATAGAACAACTTACAATTGGGTTTTATTCTTAAGATAAAAAAGAGAAACATTCATATGGTTTGCTTGGTTAAATTTTTTTGGTTAAAAGATACATATAGAATAACTTGATAGGCGTGCCTCTCCTAAATCAAGCCGTTATGTGAATTGCGTATAGAATGAAGGCATAGCAAGGATTGCACACTTCCAGACTGTGGCAGGCAAAATTGGCTGCAAACACAACTTAATATATTACGGTTTGTTGCTAGCTGAAATAGTCTGGTGACAAAAACGTACATAATCAAGACCAAATATCTGGATCGTAGAGAAAATCAGATCAATTAAAAAGATTTTTCTGAAGTCCTAATACTTCTCCTAGAGCATGTCATATTGATACTGCTGATAAAGTCACGGGAAACATATATTGGAAATATGACAGAAACCTGACACTGGTACGGCCGTAATTCCTTGATGCAGAAGTGCAAAAATGACACAGTAAACATCACACAAAAACCTACAAGCATCCATGGTAAATCCGGACAGATCTGGGTGATGTGAGTACCGGATTAGGTCGGCGTGGTCTCGGAGGGATCTTGGCAGCTGGGTTGGAGGGATCTCGTGCGCCCAGGCCCCATCCTGCTCCTCCTCCGCCATGGAAAGTGGTCGTAGGGATTTTGCTAGCTGCGATATCTCGGTCGCTCGCCACAATATCTCCACGAGCTAATCATCGTGGCCGCCGCCAAACCCGTATCCGCCTTTTGCGACGCCGTCGCCGTGGAGGAGATCGATCCACAACGACGCGACCTGTATCCGCCCCCTGCGACGTCGTCACCGTGGAGGAGATCAGGCCACAACGACGTGGCGATCTCGGCCGCCGCGGGAAGACGGAAACCAGTCTTCGGGGACCAAGGCAGCGCCGCCGCAGTCTGCGTAGTGGAACGCCAACTCGCCTCCTCTGGCCTTCACTGCGACGGCAACCATGGCGATAGGGAGATAATGGGGAGGGGATACTGCGACGGTGGCCATGGCGAGTGGGAGAAAATCGGGAGGGGATAGATGCACGCGAAGAGAGGGATTCGTGGTCGTGGGTGTTGTGCAGCGTTGGAAATGGTTTTGTTGGGCTTGGCCCATTCGGCCACGACAACGCGCGTGGAAGTGGGACGACGAAGGGGTTTGGTCGTAGTGGCAGAATAGGGAACATGTTCCTCCTTTTTAAGTAGTGTAGAAACTGATTGACCACCAAAAGAAAAGTATTCTTGGTAGGAAGCAAATTTAAGTTGTACTCTAAATTAAGGTTGCCGAAAAAAAAATCTTTCATAAGGAAGCAAACCTGAATATCATTTGAAACTGAAGTTGCTTCTAAGGAAACAAACTGGCGTGGAATCTCATTTTTTGTAGATTATTAGTTACTTGATCCGAAATTGGTTTCCTAAAATGCCGTTGAAGTTCAAATACACGCGTCAACTGATTTCAATTTTGGAAAACCCCAAGGAGCTAAGAGCATCTCCACTCGTCCCCCGACGAGGCCGCCGAGCGACGTTTTTCCCATCCGGACGGCGAAATTCGGCCCAATCGCGCCCCCGGTTCCTCGTTTTCGTCCGGATTTGGCCCTTCATCCATCTGGCGAGCCCACGCCATCCCCGCCCCCCCGGGGACCTATCGGGGACTCCAGACGAGTGAAAAGCGGGGAAGGGCCCGATCTGTCGGCGACTCGACACACGAACCCCACCGACACCTCGCTCAAAATCTCCCCACCCCTCGTATCTCTCTCGCCGCCGGCACCACCCCGCCGGTTTGTTGCCCGGATTCCGCCGTCCCTCCTTCCCCACCTGCCTATATTCCGCCGTCTTTCGACGACGGCCTATCCGGCTGCGCTCCGCCGCCTCGTTTTCCGACTTTGGCCTACTCCTCGTCGCTCGCGGCTCGGGTTACCTCGACCACGCCCGTCGGTGTTCGTCCATTTGCCTCGCCGGCCATGGACTCAGACGAAGAGGAGGAGCAGATGTTCGTCGAGCTTATGCGAGAAGAGATGGCAGCCGCCGCCCAAGACGAGGAGCACATGATGATCCTCGGTTGCTTGTCAAGCATGTACACCGGACTGGCAACTGGTCGACGTGGTGGGTCGGCACCAGGTCGCCGGAAGTACAAGCCGAGACAGCGAATGGAGGGCTACTGCATGTTGTAGGCCGACTACTTCGCCGACAATCCATTACACGGTGAGAGTGTTTTCCGGCGTCGTTTCAGGATGAGCAGAAAGCTATTTCTGGAAATTGTGTATGCCATCCGAGACTTTGACCCCTACTTCGGATGCAAGGCGGATTGCACTCGGTTTGGTTGGATTTTCGTCACCTGCGAAGTGCACAGTGGCTATGAGGATGCCGGCGTATGGAGCTCCCGGTGATAGTGCAGATGACTATCTTCGGATGGCGGAGTCCACCGCCCTTGATTGTTTCTACCGGTTCTCGCGGGCCGTCATAGCAGTGTTCGGGGACTATTACTTGAGATCACCCACTGTCGAAGACACTCAGAGGATCCTTGTAACAAATGAAGCTAGGGATTTTCCAGGGATGCTTGGAAGCATTGACTGCATGCATTGGCAATGGAAGAACTGTCCGTTTGCGTGGCAGGGAATGTACAAGGGTCACAAAAAAGACTGCACTGTGATACTTGAAGCAAGTGGCTACCCATGATCTCTCGGATTTGGCACTCTTTCTTTGGTATGCCTGGATCCAACAATGACATCAACGTCCTAAACTGCTCCCCGATCTTTTCCAAGCTTGTTGAGGGTCATGCTTCCCCGGTGGACTATGTGATCAATGGTCGGCATTACAACAAAGGATACTACCTTGCAGACGGTATCTATCCAAAGTGGGCAACATTTGTGAAGACTATCTCGAAACCTAGCACCCCCAAACTTTGCGAGTTTGTTAAGAAACAAGAAGCTTGCCGAAAAGACGTCGAGCGTGCATTTGGTGTCCTCCAGCAGAGATTTGCTGTCGTCCGGTTCCCCGCTATGACTTGGTCCAAAGATCAGATGTGGAGGTGATGAACTGTTGTGTGTGCCTACACAATATGATTATTGAAAATGAGCAAAAACATCCGATTCCTCTGGCTGAGCAACAAGCACCATATGAGAGAGAGGGTCCTCTTGCACAGCCTAATCACCAGGTGCCTCCATCATGGGCCGCCTTCATTGCTATGCGCCAGGAGATTCGAGACTCTACAATGCATCAGCTGCTGCAAGATGATCTGGTGGAGCACATATGGACGCTCCGAGGCAACGCCAACACCGACGCCAACTAGTCTGTCATAATTTGTTTGAAAAATTGTGAAATTGTGTGCTTCATTTGTTTCAGCATTTGTTAAACATTGTACTGATTATCGCCGAATTTGTTTCAGCAATTTTCGTACTCTTGCTCGCCGAACTTGTTAAATTTTATGTTAAATTTGTTTGAAATATGTCAAATGGTCGAGGTTGGGGGTTTCCTGCCGGGGGGGGGGGGGCTGGAACTTCGGCGCTCCCCAGGCCAAATCTTCCTCCAATACGGACGAAAATTTCGCCGGATTTAGGCGTGGGGAGCGCCAACGAGTGGAGATGCTCTAATACTGGAGCACAGAATGAAACTGAAGCATTGTTGTATATATATATATATTTCTGAAACGGGAGCATCAGTTCATGCGTGACTACTGGAGTGAAATTTGGGAGCGCATATGAAAGCAACGTAATCATAGGATGTTTGTTTTGGAAACCACCCAAGCAGTGGCCGGGGCGCTTGAAGTAAACGAGATTAACCATTCCTAGTGGTGCCCATAGTTTCCACGAAATGTGTACAATACGAAGTAGTTATTTTCGGTGGAGCCGAACGTGGGAGAGATTGCTCCTTGAAATTTGGAGTGATTATTGTGAAGCAGTTACAAGGGAGGGAGGAGAATCGGTCCTTCTCGCATTCTTCTTGAGGGAACATTCCAAATAGCTAATGCGTGCCATATCCGTTAATGGGCTGCACTCAGATGTCATATCCGTTAATGCGTGCCATAGACCAATGACCATGTAATCCGGTTGTAGCAATTGACTCGCAGCTCCAAATAGGTAAAGCATACGCTTTCACTAATATTACGCAGAGCATCTCTCCATCTAAAAAAAAGATGGCTAAACTTTGGATAAATTTGTCCCTTTTTTGACGGAGGGAGTATTATTTATAAAATTGTCCATATCATCGACTAACAACCCATCACACAACTAATCCAATTAACTTATTTATCGTCCGATTAACTGATTATTCGACCGATTATCCGGCGGTATTGCTTATCAAAAGCTAATTGTTAACCGAGCGAGTCGACACCGATAAACGATTTCTTCAACGTTGCATGATCTTCACTCATTCTTGATGTTTGTTAGGTCTTGTGAGGTGGGTTTGTGTCTTTTTTATGTATGTTGTTTTTCCATACTTTTATTGAATAATCTAATAAATAAGAACATATGCATCTCCTTGTTGCAGAGCATAGGGATTTGTTCCTCCATTTTGAAAAAAATACCAATGCATCGAAACAAGGGTGGATGTGCCAGGGGAGAGGGCGATTGATCCAGTCACTCGATCGGTCGATGGAATTACATCGTTTCCCATGTTTTGTGGTAGTCACGTGTGTTCTATCGCAAGTTAGCATACTGTTGCTTGTGCCAAATAGGTACACATTAGGGACTTTCTTGGGTCACATACTATTAGTTGTACATGATATAATTAGAATTAAATTTGGCATAGATATAACTTGATCAATTTCGGTAAGTTAGTATGTGCTGACAAAACCTGTACTGTATGTAGGCACCATAGACCATGTAATCCGGTTGTAGCAATTGACTCGCAGCTCCAAGTAGGTAAAGCATACACTTTCACTAAGAGCATCTCCAACAGGCGCTGTAAAATCTCGCGCGCTATACCGGTGATTGGGCGCGCTGTATACCGCTCGCGCGCGGCATAGCGAATTTGCCCCCGGCGGAGGCTGTATTTTGCAGCACGCGTTGGTGTGCGAAAAACGCACCTCCGCCAGTGGCGCTATTTTGCAGCGCGCGCGTCACAAACTGCTAAATCCGGCCGTTTTTTTTTGAAAATTCATCAAACAAACTATGAAATTTGATCGAAAATACGAATATATTTTAAAAGTGCGCGATACAATACGACGTTTTAACAAAAATACTAAAATAAACTACTCCTCGCCGTCGTCGGACTCCCAGTCGAAGTCGGAGCTGCTCAGTGTCGTGTCCGACACCGGCGTCGACGTCGTCGTGTACTGGAACTCGGAGGAGGACGAAAGGACGACGGTCGATGGCCCTGCGGCGTTCTGCCTTTCCTCCTTCCTCCTCGCCGTCGCGTCGGCCCTCGCCTTCTTCCTCGCCGCGGACTCGGCGGCGCTTCTCGCGACTCGCCTTCTTCATCGCCGCCATCGCCGCCATCGCCGCCTTGTCCCCCTCCTTCTGCGCGTAGAAGGCCTCCGTGGCGGCGACGTCCTCCGGGAACGCGCGCGCCCACTCAAGGCGGTTGCGCTCATCCTGCTCCGCCACGCGCAGGCGCTGCTCGAGGTCGCGGGCGTGGCGCCGCTGCTCGGCCGTGATGAGCGGCGATGGCGGCGCGAGCATCTCCGCCTGCTCGCGCGTCCAAACATCGTCGAAATTCATCTGCCGGCGGGGGCGGCCGAGGCGCCACGCGACGGCGTCGTAGGCTCGCGCCGCCTCATGCGCGGTGTCGTAGGTGCCGAGCCGGATCCGCTCCTCGCCGGAGCGAATCTCGGCGTCGAAGCGGCCGCTCGGCCGCGCGCGGACGCCGCGGTAGCCGGAGGATGAGCGGGCGGTGCGGCGGCATCTTCGCGTCGAGGAGGAACGGCCGGAGGCGGAGCGGCGCGGGAGGGAGAGCGGCGGGGAGAGAGAGGGCGCGGGAGGAAGACGCGTGGGAGGAGTGGCAGTTGGCCGCTTCGCGCGTGTCCTCTTTATGGCGCGCGCGGTAGCGCACGCGGCAGATTTCCCACGCGGGATAGCGCGAAAGCGCGCGGGCGGTAAAACTTTTAGCGCGCGCCGTTTTCCCGCGTCCGCTGGAGCAGCGCGGCAGCGACCGCGCGCGTGTTGACGTCAGAAACCCCCTGGCGGGCAGAGACGGTCAACACGGTAGAGCCGGGAACAACTAGGGCTGCGGCTGGCCCCAGTCCCTCAGAGCGACGGCCCGCAAAGCCTCCTGGTCGCACGCGCCGATGTTTATCACAAGGGCGTGCCACCCGACCTATACCCGGTCGGGAAGGTGTGGATGATGCCTCGCTTAGTTTCCTGCAGGGCACACACATAAACGTTAAATACGAGCCTCGATCGGCTCTCGGGTTATCCCGTGAATCGGCTTAAAGAGCCGATCCACCCATGATTCGGACGAGGTGTCCGAATATATGGTGGTCCTGCTTGATCAAGGTAAAGCTAATGAGATCTACGACGATCTAGGGTTTTCACCGCATAATCGGATCGTCCTACTCCGAGGTTGGGCCTCGCGGCCACGCACGGTGATCGTAAGCCGATCCTAAACAAGGCCTAAAAACCAACACGAGGTTGATCCTCGGAACATCCTGCTTAGGGCCAACGAACGACACCCTACGTGCCGCCGGATCCTCCCCCTTTGTAAGGCCTAACTATTGCGAGATATTAAACTAATCCTTGTAGAACAAGGAGCAATCGTAACGGATCAGATCTACTAAACTATGATCAAGCGGGTGCCGCCCCTACACCTAAGATAGGTGTAAGGGCGGCTAGACATGCAAGGGTTGCACTACGAAAGCATGTAACAAGAAGAACAATGCTAACCCTAACATGTCTAAGATAACTACGTCGCTCGCCATCAAAAAGGCTTCGATACGAGCAACGCATGAACAACGGGGCAGGCTTAGTGCTGCCTAGATCGCAAGATGCGATCTAGGCAGCATGATGCTTACCGGTAGAAACCCTCGAGACGAAGGGGTTGGCGATGCGCCGAGATTTGTTTGTGGTTGAACGTTGGTTGTTGTTTATTCCATAAACCCTAGGTACATATTTATAGTCCAGACGGACTTTCTAATGTGGGCGTGCACCAAACCGTGCACGAGTAAGATTCTAACTTCCAAACTAAGATGCGATCTAATATGTTACAGATACACGGGCAATTAAGCCCAACTTGGTATAAAAGGCCGATTCACGTATTCCTTCTATATATATATTTCTTCAAGCCCATCTTGATCGCGGCCCACCTCTGACTCGGTCAAATTCTGGTGATAACACATGCCCCCTGGTTTTGGAATTATCAATTCCAAAATCATTATGTTCTTTTTCGTCGGGTCATGTCGTGGCAGAGCGGAGCTGCCGCGAATCCCCATCATGATGCCTTGCCCCTTCCACTTCTCTACGTGGCCGTAAAATTTTCCTGTTGGGCAACATCTCCTCGGAAGCTGCTCGTGGCATTGAATCTCTCTCATATCCCCTTTATTTAACCGTTCTAAACAGCTTGCGTCTCCTTCGTCCTCCTCGCATTAGCACCAAAAACCCTCTCGTGCCGCCATGTCTTCTTCCTCTTCCTCCGAGTTTTCCTACGGGTCCGACTCCTCCCGCGAGACGCCGCCGGAAATTCGTGCCCCGGAAGACCGGGACGAGGAGAGCCATGCCTCCTCCATTTGGTCCGAGGACGACAAGTCCTTGACCAGCGGGGATGAAGATCTTCGGTTCCTCGCCGACGGGGAGCTCGGAGCCGAAAAGCGAGGACGACCAGTTCTCCCGGGACGGCTGCCCCACCTCCGAAGAAGAGGGAGAAGAAGACGACGACGACGACGACTCCCTCGAGGGCTACCCGCCGGCGAAGCGCCTCCGCATGTGGTGGGACGACGACGAGCAGCGACGACGAAGACGGGGATGAAGCCCCCGTGGAGGGCTACGGGAGTAGCGACGAGGAGCCCATCGGCAGCAGTGCCGATGAGAGTTCCGAGGATGACGATGAGGGCAGTGATGGCCCGTAGATTAGGATCTAATAGTATAGGCCCAGCAGTAGTAGATTGGTCAATAGACCCTTCTTTTGTTCTTCCCTCCTTGAGCAATCGGCTCCCCATTGTAAGAAATCCCCATACTAATGAAGAATTCCCTTAGCTTGATTTCGCCGATTTCTTTCATGCTGAGTTTGTCGACCGTTGGCCAATCCATGCTTAGTGACTGATGGTAACGCATCAGTTTCATGATAATCTGCGAGACATGCCAATTTAGCCATCCCTCCAAGCTAGCTGTCTTCTGCCGATGACGATGACACAGCCGATCTTAGTAAGCTGGCGACTTGATCTTTGAGCAGGCGCCTTTAAAAGAGCCCTGGAACCGCCTTGGATGCTCAAACTGATGACTCTGTAACAGAACACCGCTCTCCAAACCAGTTGTGTCGCAGAGCTAGCCGATTCCAACCAAATCGGCTCCCCAGAGCAACGACCTTTAGGGCGAGCTGCCCCCGAGCCTTAATGAAGGCGAATCAGCCACATGTGCCGACATTAGCCTTAACTCATGACGTAGCCCTAGCGAGAGAACCTTCAAGGTGAGCTGCCCCCCGAGCTTCTTCAGTTCTTCCTGCGCCTTGCCGGCTAGATCGGCTCCTTTCTCTTGGTGGATCTCATGCAATCCATCCTTGACCTGATCTGCACGTCCAGGCTGCCCCTGGCATTGTTCTTGAAGAGAGGATCTGAGCCCTTAAACTACTCCATTGAGGAGTCCCTCCATTAAAAATCTCCCTTTGTGCTCCATTGACCCTCTGATCGTAACAGTTACTCCTCTTGAGTCGATGGCCATGCATCGGCTTTTATATCCTTAAGTCGATGTCTGCTGCATCGGCTGTGCTCGAAAATTTTCGAATTTTCAGAATTTTTTTTTTCTTTTTACGGCCGACTAGTGCATCGGCCCCCATACTCCAATACCCATCACCAAAGGATGAGACGCTTCCGTTGCATATCCTCGTATTTTAGACACCTGGGTGCCCCCCGAGCCGATTCTGTCAAGAGAATTGATGGTATCGGCTCTGTTGGATAACATGTTGAACCCATGCAGAATAGATGGTGAGGATAATTTTGGCCGATTGCTGGAATCGGCCTCCACGTTGCTTGCTCGGTGAAGGTTTTGTAATGCCCCTTCATAAATTTTTGGGGCCGATCACAAGGATCAGCCTCGCCATGTTTGCTCATTGACGTGTTCTTACTACTCGTTCAGGCCGGTAGATGAAACCAGCCCAATCTCTGACTTTATCATGTTGGTGCGCTTGCTGTCGCCCACCTTGAGTGCATCGTGTGATCGTGGAGCGCTAAGCTTTGTCGGAAGAACGAGCACCATGTTTGTGCCAGCCGATGTTTCATCATCGGCTTTCCTTTGCTTGGGGCGCCACTCCATTTTTCGTGGACGACCCTCTTCATCCAGGGTTCGCTGAACCTTTGCAGCCAGATCAGGCCTTGCCTTCCTCAATGTATGCAAGTATAACCTCTCGGCTTCTTCCAGGCCGCGCAATCGTTGAACCCTGCGTTTCTGGGAACGACTGAGTCCATCAGGGCACCACCTTGGCCGGTGATACCTGTCTTCTTCTTCTCCCTCGTCTTCCGAATCTTCGAGATCTTCCAACCGAGGGGACTCAGCTCATTTGCTCCGTGGCGGGAGAGGTCCCAAGCGCTCGAACACGGACACGTTGGCTGCCTCCTTCTTCTTTCGGTTGCATTCACAGGCAATTGCCGATTGTTGGCAATCGGCTCATTCCCGAATCCCAGCGATGTACCGAAGAAGGGACAGTCCCAGTGCCTGTCCTCGTCGTCTTGCTCCCTTGCCTTTTCTTTGGCACAACGCTCGTGTTCCTCCTCATCGCGATCATGCCGACGGTGTCTTCTGGCTTCTCTAGCCAAACGATCTCTTTCATCATCATTGCTGGACCGTCGGCGTTGGTCGTACTGACTCACATACTTGCTGAGGAGGTGATCAGAGAGAGGTCGCTGATATCTTATGTTCTTCACTTCTCCCTCTGTTACGTAGCGCTTGCCGTCTTGGCGGGGCCGATCGCGTGGAGCGGCTTCCTCTGTATCTTTGCTATGAGAGCAGCTGCCCTCGTCTCCATCCTTGCCAGCGTGGTGTCCAAGATCTACCATGTTGATATTGCACAGGAAACCCGGCTGGCACCCTCCATGGCAAGCATACTCCACCATGTTCACGGCGGGAAAGGGATGTGTGTCGACCTTCATGGCGTATTGGTTGAAAATCAACCGACCGTTTTCTATCGCCATTTGGATCTGCTGCCGCCACACCATGCAGTCGTTGGTGGTGTGGGAGAACGTGTTATGCCATTTGCAGTATGGCCTTCCGTTCAGCTCTTGCACCGTGGGGAACTTGTGGCCTTCGGGTACCTTTATATGCTTCTCCGCGAGTAAGAGGTCAAAAATCTGCTCCGTCTTAGTCACGTCGAAGTCGAACCCTTTTGGAGGGCCTTGTGGCTTCATGATGTCTACGGGAGCTTCTATTCTTGTAGACAGTGTTGGGCCTCCAAGAGCAGAGGTTTGTAGAACAGCAGCAAGTTTCCCTTAAGTGGATACCCAAGGTTTATCGAACTCAGGGAGGAAGAGGTCAAAGATATCCCTCTCATGCAACCCTGCAACCACAAAGCAAGAAGTCTCTTGTGTCCCCAACACACCTAATAGGTGCACTAGTTCGGCGAAGAGATAGTGAAATACAGGTGGTATAAATAAGTATGAGCAAGTAGCAACGGTGCCGGAAAAGTGCTTGGCGTGTAGTTGATGGTGGTGGTATTGCAGCAGTAGTAACGCAATAAAACAAGTAAGCAAGCGATAGTAACGCAAGTAGTAGTAACGCAGCAAGTAGTAACTCAGCAGTATTTAGGAACAAGGCCTAGGGAATAGACTTTCACTAGTGGACACTCTCAACATCGATCACATAACGGAACGGATAAATGCATACTCTACACTTTTGTTGGATGATGAACACATTGCGTAGGATTACACGAACCCTCAATGCCGGAGTTAACAAGCTCCACAATAATGCTCATGTTTAAGTAACCTTTAGTGTAAGATAGATCAACAGACTAAACCAAGTACTAGCATAGCATGCACACTGTCACCTTCATGCATATGTAGGAGGAATAAATCACATCAATATATCATAGCAATAGTTAACTTCGCAATCTACAAGAGATCATGATCATAGCATAAACCAAGTACTAACACGGTGCACGCACTGTCACCTTTGCACACATGCAGGAGGAATAAACTACTTTAATAACACATCACTAGAGTAGCACATAGATAAATTGTGATACAAACATGCTGCAATCATAAAGAGATATAAATAAGCACTTCACTACACCATTCAACAGTGAATAAGTATTCTGTGAAATCTAGCCTAAGAGACCCACACGGTGCACACACTCGTCACCTTTACACACGTGGGACGAGGAGTCTCCGGAGATCACATAAGTAAAACTCACTTGACTAGCATAATGACATCTAGATTACAAGCATCATCATATGAATCTCAATCATGTAAGGCAGCTCATGAGATTATTGTATTGAACTACATAGGAGAGAGATGAACCACATAGCTACCGGTACAGCCCCGAGCCTCGATGGAGAACTACTCCCTCCTCATGGGAGCAGCAGCGGTGATGAAGATGGCGGTGGAGATGGCAGCGGTGTCGAACAAGGAGCTCCTGAGATCACATAAAACTCCACCGACCAGCATAATGGACATCAGATTACAAGCATCATCATATGGAATCTCCTGGGATCCTCATGTAAGCGCAGGCTCATGAGATTATTGTATTGAACTACATAGGAGAGATGAACCAGTTACACACGCATGCCCAGCCTTGATGGAGAACTACTCCCTCCTCATGGGAGCAAAGAAAGGATGAAGATGGCGCTGAGATGGCAGCGTGGGCGGCGGGAGAAGCCTTCCGGGGGCACTTCCCCGTCCCACAGGGTACCGAGCCAGGTGACTCCCGCCCCCAGACTTGGCTTCGGCGATGGCGGCGGCTCTCGGGAAGGTTTTCCGTATCGTGGTTTTCGCACGTGCTTCGCGACGTAGGCTTTATATAGGCGAAGAGGCGGCGCAGAGGGTCGAAGGGTGGCCACACCATAGGCTGGCGCGCTGTGGTCACAGCCGCGCCACCCTATCATCCGTCCACA